>NC_135329.1:203500211-203803241 GCF_023851605.1 Tamandua tetradactyla
GCTGGGGTCATGAGCATGAAGTGCCAGGCACCTAGTAGGGGCACATTTTACTTTTCCAGGCTGCTCAAAGCAAACATGGTGACATGGATTAGCTTAAACAATGGGAATTTATTACCTTATATTTTGAGGCTGTGAGAATGACCCAATCAGGACATCATCAAAGCGATGCTTTCTTCCTGAAGACCAGCTGCCAGCTATCCGTGGCTCCTCTGCTACATGGCAAAGACATGGTGGTGACATCTGCTGGTCTCTCCCTTCTCTTCCAGGTTTTGGAGCTTTCAGCTTCTTGCTTCTGTGGCATTTGTCCTTTTTCTCTGTATTCATTTTGTGTATAAAGGACATGAGTAAATAGGTAAATTAAGACCTATTATTCCCAAATGTCTCCTCTCTTTCCTGGATAGTCACTCAACTGAACTGCTCCAATTTAAGCACCTAATGGCCTCCAGGTGGCTAAGTCCAGTGTATGCTCTCAGGCATCTCACATGAGGATTTCTCAACCAGATGCAGCTGGTGAATCTCTTTCTTGAAACACTCTTATCTCACAGCTGTTAGGAAATATAGTTCTGGTTTTTCTTCTAGCTCTCTGACAATTCTTCCTCAATCTACTTTGTGAAAAAAAAAAAAAAAATGACTCCACTTAGACACCAATAGCATGTAGTCTTCCTTCTTGTGATCTCCTTGGGAGAGTTCCACTTTTTTTATGTTCTGTTGGGTCCTTTGAAAGTGTTGGACTTTGCACCTAGTTTTATTGGGCATCTGCCTTTTTAAATAATTTCCCTGAGAATGTTTGGCAGTTTGTTTTCCAGAGAAATAAGTGTGGTGGAATTACTGAAGCAGATATGTATAACTGGGCATAAAAGCTAATCCCAAATGTTTGAATTCAGATTTGCTTGCATCCTATTAAGTAAAATGCCTACCAAAGAAAAGTTTTACCAAAGCTGGATGTAAGGATGACATTGCTAACAGATTGTGTCAGCACGTATTCTGTTCTTCAGACAGTATTACAGTATCTAATAGGAGGTATATAATATAATACTATAAATGTTTACTATCTTGTAAAGTGCTAGTCTGAGTAATGGAAAGAGTAAAGAAGAGAACATTGTATTCAGATGTAGGGTTATAAATAAGTGGAAGATAATATACATGCAGCTATTGTATAAGAAGCCTCTAACCTGACATGAACATGAAATGACCAGTGAAGCTTACCCGGGTGATGGTCGTGTCAGGCATAAGAAATAGAGCATCTGCAGGAACAGCTGGGATGATCCCCCAAGCCAATTCTCCCCAAAGATCCCAGTTGCCACTATGAAGGCTTCTATTCCCTAAATAGAAAGAACAAACATATCTGCATCTTGCCAGGCAATATGTAAAATACCTACATCCATATTTGTCCAAACCCATAATGCAAAAAAAAAAAGCGGATTTTTGTTTGAATATGGAATTATTGAAAAAGGGATCCATCCAGCTCTGCCAGATATATATATTTTTTTAGTTTTGGAAAAGGTAGAGTTTTTTAAAAAACTTTTTTTTATTGTATGATATAACGTATCTGCAAAGCAAAGAAAGAAAAAGCACTGGTTTTCAAAAACACTCTTCAACAAGTAGTTACAGGACATCCCAGAGTTTGTCATGGGCTACCATAAGATCCTCTCAGATTTTTCCTTCTAGCTGCTCCAGAATATAGGAGGCTAGAGGGAATAAATACTTTTTATCATTACAATTTACTCTTTTTCCTTTTTTCATGAAAAAGAACATGTATACAAAGAACAATATATTTCAAAGCACAGCACAACAATTACTTGTAGAACAGATTTCAGAGTTTGGCATGGGTTACAATTCCATAGTTTTAGGTTTTTACTTCTAGCTTCTCTAAGATGCGGAGACTAAAAGAAATGTCAATTTAAGGATTCAGCAATCATATTCATTTGTTAAACCCTACCTTCTCTGTGTAACTCCATCATCACCTTTGATCTTTCTATCCCACTCTTCAGGGGTATTTGGGCTATGGCCATTTTAACTTTTCCATGTTGGAAGGAACTGTCAATAATATGGGGAAGGGAGCTGGAACTAGCTGATGTTCTGGAGAGGCTGGGCTAGGTTTCAGGTTATCTGGTCTAGGGACCCATCTGGAGGTTGTAGGTTTCTGGAAAGTCACCCTAGTGCATGTAACATTTATAGAATCTTATATAACACCCTAGGTGTTCTTTAGGATTGGATGGAATGATTTTGGTTGGGGTGGCAAGTTATGAAAGGTAGCAATGTCTAACTGAAGCTTGTGTAAGAGTGACCTCCAGAGTAGTCTCTCAACTCTATTTGAACTCTCTCAATCACTGATAATTTATTAGTTACATTTCTTTTCCCCATTTTGGTCAGGGTGGAATTGTTGATCCTATGGTGCCAAGGCCAGATTCATCCCTGGGAATCATCTCCCATGCTGCCAGGGAGACTTTCATCTCTGGATGTCAGGTTCCACGTAGTGGGGGAGGGGGGGACAATGATTACACTTACAGAGTTGGGCTTAGAGAGAGTGAGGCCACATTTGAGCAACAACAGAGGTCCTCCAGAAGTAACTCTTAGGCATGCCGATAGGTAGGCTTCTCCGCTTCCTACATAAGCTTCACAAAGTAAGCCTCAAGATCAAGGGCTTGGCCTATTGATTTGGGTGGAAAAGGTAGACTTTTAATAACTGTTTTTATCACCAGGTTAAGCCATGT
The DNA here is from genome assembly GCF_023851605.1 of Tamandua tetradactyla. Lineage (NCBI taxonomy): Eukaryota > Metazoa > Chordata > Mammalia > Pilosa > Myrmecophagidae > Tamandua > Tamandua tetradactyla. Next base: position 203,502,926 of record NC_135329.1, read on the forward strand.
AGTGACAAAATAGTTAGAAATTTCTGAAAGGGTATTATTGTTAGTAATAATAACAATAAAAAAGCTCATTCATTACATAAACCTCTAGTACTTCACTGGGACACTACTTTTCAAAAGGCCTTTCTGCCAGATGTTAATAACTTTTTTCTTTTCTTATGAAATATCCCAGCTGGGTTGACTTTCCAGAATCATAGAACTGGAAAGATCTTTAAGACACTGCTCTAAATCCCCATGATAGATGGATTGTTCTATGCATCCTCTACTGAAAATTAAAGAGAAAGTCACTTTCAGTGTGCACAGGGGTTCAGTGGTAGAATGCTCCCCTTCCGTGTGGGAGATCTAGGTTCGATTCCCAGACCATGCATCCCTCTCCCCCGCCAAAATACTAGTCACTTTCATCAAAATTCATCAAAAAATTAGAATGAGTATTTAAAATTTTTCACCCCTTTTAAAATTGGATATAGCATAATGCCTGCCATAAAAATGATGAATAATGGACAGGCCATGGTGGCTCAGCAGACAGAGATGTTGCCTGCCATGCCGGAGACCTGGATTCACTTCCCGGTGCCTGCCCATGAAAAAAAAAAAAAGAAATATATATATCACCTATATATTGTTGGGGTTGAAGGGAAGCCCTTAAAAATAGGACCAATCCTTGTATTTCTCTCAGAGATATATAAGCTATACGGAAATGCATTTAATGGAAGATGAAAATGTTCTTATGACCAAAAACTGTCCTATGTATTGCCAGCTTGCATGAGCTCAATCTGAACCCATCAAAGGGCAATCCAGCTGGTATTTCTCTTCACAAATGGGGAACACCGACACCAGGATGATTGACATTTTTTCTTGTTTTTTTTCCCATGTCATTTACATGATCTTGTCTGTGATCCAAACAGAATTTCTCAGTCACTGCTGCTCCCTGGGGTCCCCAACATGATGAGCCCTGTCAGCTGTATGCAGGTCAGCTGGGCACACATCCTGTCTAAAGCTGAGGTTTTGAAAAGTTTCGTTGGAATCCAGACATGGAAAGCATGTGATTTCTGACCAAGCACATCATGTTGTCAACCTCAAAATCTTTTGTTTTCATTCAGTGCTTTTGGGAGCTGCAGAGTCCATGCTCAGAGGCTGCTGGGGTTGACAGTGATAAGCCTGGAGCCTGGTCTCCATTGTCACATCCATGGTGTGTCTGGACCACTTAGAGCAGAGCCCTTTAAGCATTTGGCTGAGTAGATAATGCTTATGCTTCTCATCAGGAAAGTTCCAGCAATGACTGCAAAATAGTTCCCATAAACTAAAAATTGGAGAAAAACAAATGGAATTAATTAACCACATAAAAAGTAATCATCTATGTCACTGACGATACATGATGCCATTGGTTTGCTTGGATTATGGGGAAACTGGGGTTCAGGATCCAAAAATGGGTCATTTGGGTTAGCACAATATATTCTTCTTCCATCTTTGAAGAAACAGTTGTAAAAGGGAATGAAAGCAGTGACTAACACTATGCACTTTGGAGACAGAGAGCTTGGGCTCAAATCCTAAATATTACCATTAACAATGAAAAGCATAAAACCCACTGAGCCGTCTATGTGTCCATATTTGAAGGATGGTGCAAAGCTGCATACCATGCTTCCAAGAATGAATTTCAGACACTGAAATGACCTCTTACCTGCCTCACCCCCCCTTTTTCAGATCCACATACAAAATGTGGAATTGGGCTCATTTTAGTCCCTTGGTAGAGCAGGGAGGAGGGCACTGGGTTCTGGAGGCACATACCCTTTCCTCGGGGAAATCTCAGTAAACCTCAGACCTGGATAGTGAGAGGAAGAGGAGGCATATGCAGGTACAAAGGTGAGAAAGTTACCTGATGTGGCTTTAGCAGCCAAAGATAAACCTTGGCTTAGTTGTGGTTATTGCTGGAAACCAACTTGGAAAGTTATGCTGGTGGTTAAGGAACTACTGATTTTCGAATTTGCCTGGGCAAGGAATTCTTCAAGAAATTTTTATGCTGGCAATGTGAGGGTGAGAAAACTTGGAGAAGTCACCTAACAGTCTACAGTCCCACCCACACCATCAGAAGTGGGAGAGAAGTACGGCAACGCACCTGGATACTGATTGGCAGGTTGAGCCCCCTCTGATCCACCACAATCACGGTTAGGATGGTCTGAATCACCAAGGCAATGAAGGTGTTGATTCCAAACACCAGGGCATAGAGCTCCACGCTCAGGTGAACCGTGATCTGAAACCTACCACCACACTCCCGTCAGTATGGTAACGAGAAGGTATAAAGGGACAAAGAAAGGGAGTTTAAAAGGACAGCTCATGGCTGAATCATTATATGTATTACATGACAAAATCACTGAACTAACCAATATAGTGCTTCCAGAAATTAAACTTAATATCTGAAGTTCTTATAACTTGACAATATTGGATGCTTCCTGCTTTTATATACTATTTAGCAGTGAGTCTTTTATATACTATTTAGCAGTGAGTCTTTATCAAAATACAAGCATGATCCAATCACAAAGTTATTAATTTGTCTGTCAATTGTCTGATTTATTCTTTGAAGTAATCAGACCACAATTGTTTGAATGACTAAGCAAATCTTGTAATTAATTTAGAATTCTTTCTTGGAAGGCAGGTAAAGGATTTCAGTTCTGAATGTATTTAAATGATGCAAGAAGGAAAAATGTAATCCCACTTAACAAAAACCTTCACATTGAAAAAAAAAGGTCAGGAAAAATAAGTTTGATTTATCAGACTGAGGCATTTCAATAAAAAAATAAACTTGTCAAAATTATACCTCCATGGCGAATGGTGAGAACGGGGGAAAATTCAACTTCCGCAAGTTGAATTCTTGATATTCTCACAAGCAGTGTGGACAACCAAAGCTGTAGGCTGAGTCCCCAGTCTTGGGGTTTGTTCATATGAAACTTAACCCCACAAAGGATAAGTCAAACCTACTTAAAATTAGGCCTAAGAGTCACCCCCAAGAGAGCCTCTTTTGTTGCTCAGATGTGGCCTCTCTCTCCAGCCAACACAACAAGCAAACTCACTACCTTCCCCCTGTCTACGTGGGACATGACTCCCAGGGGTATGGACCTTCCTGGCAACGTGGGACAGAAATCCGAGAATGAACTTGGACTCAGCATCAAGGGATTGAGAAAACCCCTAGAATGAGCTGAGACCCTGCATCAAGAGATTGAGAAAAACCTCTTGACCAAAAGGGGGAAGAGTGAAATGAGACAAAGTGTCAATGGCTGAGAGATTCCAAACAGAGTTGAGAGGTTATCCTGGAGGTTATTCTTATGCATTAAGTAGATATCCCCTTGTTATCTAAGAGGAAATGGAGAGGCTGGAGGGAACTGCCTGAAAATGTAGAGCTGTATTCCAGTAGCCATGTTTCTTGATGATGATTGTATAATGGTGTAGCTTTCACAGTGTGACTGTGTGATTGTGAAAACCTTGTTTCTTATGCTCCTTTTATTTACCTCATCAACAGATGAGTAGAACATACAGAATAAAAATAAATAATAGGGGGAACAAATTTTAAAATAAATTTAGTTTGAAATGCTCAATGAAAGGGAGGAGTAAGGGGTATGGTGTGTATGGTTTTTTTTTTTCTGTTTTCATTTTATTTTTTCTGCTTTCTTTTTGTTTCTTTTTCTGAATTGATGCAAATGTTCTAAGACATGATCAGGATGATGAATCTGCAGCTATGTGATGATATTGTGAATTACTGATTATATATGTAGAATGGAATGATCACATATTGGGAATGTTTGTGTTTCTGTAATTTTTTTTAATTAATAAAAAAATTTAAAAAAAGTAGAACCTCCATGAAAGGGAGGGGTGAGGGGTATGGTATGTAATTTTTTTTCCTTTTCTGTTTTTGTTTTATTTTTCTGTTGTCTTTTTATTTCTTTTTCTGAATTGATGCAAATGTTCTAAGAAATGATCATGATGATGATATGCAAATATGTGATGATATTGTGAATTACTGATTATATATGTAGAATGGAATGAGAATATATTAAGGATGCTTGCGTTTCTTTCTTGTATTTTTTTAATTAATAAAAATTATAAAAAAGTTATAACCTCCAATTTCACCTCCTTTGTTTGCTATATGATCTCTTCCCTGAGTTGTTACATTTCTGCATTTTTTCAATTGCTTTTCAAGATCAAAACATTTTTCACAAATTAAAAACTAACAGTGCTTGATAAAATTTGTCTCTACTCTTTCCTGTGATTTGAAATTCAAATGTCTTATTTCTTTCGGTTAATATCAAAGTTTACTTCTTGCAGTTAGCTTTGGCCATACTTATATGTGACCAAATATTTTTATCATCATTTAAAAAAAATTCTGAAATTTAGGGCTTTTATAATGTTTAATGTTTGCAGCTACTTTTTTTCAATATCCTACTTTTTTATAACTTTTCAGGGAATATTTTGTTTCACCCAAATATATGTGCCTAAGATTATTCAAACCAGCTGTCATGGTTAGGGACATGTATCAACTTGGCCAGGTTATGGTACCTGTTCATCTGATTGGGCAAGCGCTGGCCTGTCTGTTGCAATGAGGACATTTCATAGGATTAGGTCATGAAAACGTCAGCTACATCCACAGCTGATTCCATTTGTAATCAGCCAAAGGGGAGTGTCTTCTGCAATTAGTGATGCTAAATCCAATCATGGGAAGCCTTTTAAGGAGGACTCAGAAGAGACAGGTGCTATTTCTGCTCTGCCTGGTGAGCCTCTCCTGTGGAGTTCATCCAGGCCGTCCATCGGAGTCATCAGCTTCGCAGTCTGCCCTGTGGATTTTGGACTGTGCGTTCCTACGGTCAAGTGAAACACTTTCATAAATTTTATATTTGCAAGTGTTCCCTGTTGATTCTGTTTCTCTAGAGAACCCTAACTAATACACCAGCAAATGAAATCAGGGATGAACTCTAAACCCAATCATGCAAAATTGGATCATGCCACATCTTGTTATGACAAAATTGCTTAAAATAATCAAAACCTGACAATGTGTCACTGCTTTGAGGTTATAAAACCTACAGGTTATTTTTTTTTTCTTGCTAACTAACTTTAGTGATATACTGAGAACAAATTGTCTAAATATAAAGAAGGCTAAGTTGCATCGAATTTAATATGAAGTGCTGAACATTTAATCTTGCAGTTGCCTAAAGTCCTTCTCAGAGCAGCCACAGGAGAGGACTGTGGGCTGTGTTGGAGGGAAGGGGTGGGTGAGGACACTCACACTGCAATGGTGATGAGGAGCATGTAGCCTGACTTGAACATCAAGTAGCTGGCATAGCACGCCCAGATGCTGTCCGTGTAATGCATGAGCAGTAAGGCCCCCGCGTTGACCACTGAGAAGATGGCCAAGGCCAACTCTCCCAGGAGATCCCAGCTGACTTTCACGTAACCCACCGCGAAGGCTGCCACGGCCCCTGGAAAAAAACATTAATGAAGATCCAACATCTTGACTCAGCACAGGAGGAAGATCAACATGCTTTCTAAAAACCCAGTGATGTCAGTTAATTCTAAAAGGTGAATATTTTTAATTTTATTTTTATTGTGCACTGTAACATATAAATTAAAAAGCAATACATTTCAAAGCACACCATAAAATTGGTTATAGAACAGATTTCAGAGTTCGGTATGGGTTACCGTTCCACAATTTTAGGTTTTTCTTTCTAACTGCTTCGAGATGCTATAGCCTAAAAGAAAAGCTGATATGATTCAGCAATTATAATCATTTCTTAAATCCTGCCTTCTCTATTATAATTCCTCCATCTCCTTTGATCCTTCACCCAATCTTTAGGGGTATTTGGCTATGCCCATTCTAACTTTTTCATATTGGAAAGGGCGGTCAATAATATGCGATAGGGGGATGGAAGTAGTTGATGCTCTGGAGAGGCTGGCTCCTCTGGGTTTCAGGACTTATCTGACCTAGGAACCCATCTGGGGGTTGTAGGTTTCTGGAAAGTAATCATAGTGCATGGAACTTTTGTAGAATTTCAGATAGAGCCCTAAGATGTTCTACAATCATCTAAAGATATTCTTTAGGGTTGGTAGGAATGGTTTTGGTGGGGTTTGGCAAACCATGGCAAATGGCTATATCTAACTGAAGCTTGCATAAGAGTAGCCCCCCAAATAATCTCTCAACTCTGTTTGAACTCTTTCAGCCGATACCTTATTTTATAATAATTCCTTTCCCCCTTCGGTCAGGAAGGCATTGTCGATCCCACGGTGCTAGGGCCAGACTCATCCCTGGAATTCATATTCCATGTTGCCAGGGAGACTTTCACCCCTGGATGTTACATACCATGTAGCGGGGAGGGTAATGATTTTAATTGCAGAATTGGGCTTAGAGAGAGAGAGGCCACATCAGAGCAACAGCAGAGGTCCTCCGGAAGTAACTGTTAGGCATAACTATAGGTAGGCTTAGCTTCTCCGCCACATGAATTAGTTCCACAAGAGCAAGTCTCAATATGAAGGGTTGGCATATTGACTTGGGAGTCCCTAATGTTTGAGACAGTACTAGGGGTTTCCCCAGTGGTAAAGTTTAATAATTCCATATTTTAATTCCCATCTAAAAGGTGAATATTAATTTCACAAAAATAATTTATACCACCTATATGTGCATTTATTGTTTTCTCTAACATGTTTTCTTTTGGCTTCTATTTTGACTTTCTTTTTTTTGGTCATTCATTTCATTGTCACAGTACAGGCCAGGCACTGTGCTGTGCAGAGAAGGCACTGAAAGCGTCCCAACCACTGCCAGGAAAGAAAGGAGAAAATAATTGCTGGGAGCCTACACCTGGCCCCTTCTTTACTTGCTTCTTCATCATGAAAAGTTTTCAGTGATAGGAATCAGGTGTGGTACACTGGATTGTTACTTTTATTAATCTTAATCTTATTTCCAATTTCCATCTTCATGTTTTCAAGACTTGGCTTATTTTACTGGAAAGCTTTGGGTGATGGTCCTGTACTGATTTTATGAGGTTGTAGAACGGTTGTATAGCGGTTCTATGGGGCAGTGACCACCCCATAGAAGAACTGGACAGCCTGCATGGCCTTCACTTCTTGGCCAAACAAAAGCAGCACCCAGGTCATGGTGAAGCTGATGCCCTGTAAGATGAGCTGTCAGCAAAAGTCATTCCAAGACCATTAGATTATGTATTTTCCATGACGTATCTGAAGTTGAGTCTTTTAATGTCATTACAAAGATTGATAAGAAACACTATATCTGGAGATACAGATTTACTAGGCAAGAGATTTGTTTAGGAACCAACTCTTTTTTTGTGGTAATGTACTTTATTGAGATATCTTCAGGCAACATACAGTCCATTCAAAGCATATAATCAGTGGTTCACAATGTCATCACATAGTTGTGTATTCATCACCATGATCATTTTTAGAACATCTGCATTACTCCAGAAAAAGAAGTAAAAAGAACAGAGAAAACCCTCATATATCCCATACCCCTACCCTCCTGTTTTTGACCACTACTATTTCAATCTACCCAACTTGTTTTAGCCCCTCCTCCCCTCACTATTTATTTTTTTGTCCTTATTTTTTAACTCATCTACCCATACCCTGGATAAAGGGAGTGTCAGTCAGAAGGTTTTCACAATCACATGGCCACATTGTAAAAGCTGGATAGTTATACGAGTGACATCAAGAATCAAGGCTACTGGAACACATAGCAACTGACTCTTGGCTTCCACTCTCTTTGCCACCTTCTGGGACCTCTATAACCCTCTCTTCCTTCTGCTCGAGGCTGCCACTCACTGCCCATAACCTAGAGATGCTTTGATTTCCTTTTTGTAGAACCTCAGGGTATTCTATGACACAACATTGACTAATGTAAACAACTTGCCTTAAAGTTTTTACTTTTGCCCCTATAACTGAATTTTGTTTATTTTAAATATCACACAAGAGCTTCTTTATAGAAAACCTGACATTTGAAAATTGTCCTTGGAACCTGACTACTAACGTAATGCACTTCTTATTCTGCTGTCTGCATAGTTAGACCAGTCTTCATTCTTGTCCTTTGTCAACCTGTTTTTCAAAAAATAGACAATGGAATTTTTACTCTTTTACAGGTGTATTATTTCCATCCAGAAATTATTCTTTAAAACGTGAAAGCAAAAACTTATTCATTGAAAAAAAAGTTCACAACAATATAGACACAGAAAGAATGCATGCCTCCATTAAACTAATGTAAACCTTCTTAACATCAAGTTCCTGTCTTTTGATATTCATCACAATAAATCTATAAATTAATTTGAGAAGAACTGAAGTTTTCCTGTGCAGGGTCATGGTAAAATATAATTAAAATTTTTTTCTTGATATATTGGTTTCAGTTTGTGAGCATTAACTATTTTCATCCCTTCTACTATTTTATTGAAAATATACACTATTAATGTATATTAATACATTAAAAGACCATGGTTTGGTCATTTAATATACTATCCAAATCAAAGCAAATTGCAGCTTTATGATGTAGGACATAGAAGCTGGTATATGCATATATATATTTCGCTCTAGGACATTTCAGGTTTCTGTTCTTGAATGACCCCACTTTCCTGACTTCCATATTGTTTTGGGGCGGACCTGAAAATGTTGGAAGCAGTATTTGGGGTCTCCATTGCTCACTGAGACCCTATAGATGGCTTGTCCAGTTTGGTCAACTAAATCCTGTGACCAAATCAGTTCACAAGGCCAGCAACTGAGGTTTGGATGTGGTTTTGATGAGGTTCATGACGGTTCATCTGCCATGGTATCTTTAAATTAAAAAGATTTTTTTAGCAGCTCTATTGAGATACATTCACACATCATACAATCTACCCAAAGTGTACAATAAATATCCCCAGAGCATCCCATACCCCTTACCCCCCACCCTCTTTGATCCTTAACACTGGTGGGGTATATTTCCTACTGTTGAGGGAAAAAATATGAAAACATTACTCTTAACAATTGTCCATAGATTGCATAGATTGCAATAGGTACCTTTTTCCCCATGCCACTCTATTACTAAATTCTTGTGTTAGTGGTGTACATTGTTCTAGTCCATGAAAAATCATTTTTATATTTGTACATTTAATCGCTATTATTGTCCACCACAGGCCTCACTGTGTTAGAGCCCCATGTTTTATCCTCACGCTTTCCTTCTAGTGCCACATTCCACTTTGTACCTCCCTTTTCAAGCACAATCACACTCAGAATTCAGAGCTGTTGATTACACTCATCATCATAATGTGCTACCATCATTTCTGTCCATGTCCAAACATTTAAATTTAACCTAATAAAAATTCTGCATGAGGGCGGGCCGCGGTGGCTCAGCGGGCAGGAGTGCTTGCCTGCCGTGCCGGAGGACCCCGGTTCGCTTCCCGGCCCCAGCCCATGTAAAAAACAAACAAACAAACAAAATATAATAATAAAAACAAGAAAATGTTTAAAAGATGTTTCCCTTTCTTCCTCCCTTCCTTCCTTCCATCCTTCCTTCCTTCTCTGTCTTTCCTTCCCTTCCTCCCTCTCTCTTTAAAAAAAAAAAAAAAAAAAATTCTGCATGAATTAAGTATCCACTGCCATTTTTCATAGTATCTTCATCTAAGACAAAGCATTAAAATGCCTCAGTACATACGCACAGTACCATGTATTCAATCAGTCACCCATTCTCTGAGACCATGTTAGTGAGACCGGGCTAAAACTGCGTTACTCTGCACAGTCAACTGACCCATTTGGATTCTTATTACTAGAAAGACATTTTTTCATTTTGCATTTGGCAGAATAGATTATGTAAATGCTTCTCATTAGGAAAATTCCAGCAATGACTGAGAAATAACTTCCATAAATCAAAAACTAAAAAAAAAAAGAAAAAGAAAATATATAATATGAAGTCAATACATTTTAACCTCCTTTATGTTTCTGAAGTTCTCCATATATATACTTACACCCATCTTTCCTTCTTTTTTTTTTTTAATTTGTGTGGGCAGGCTTGGGGAATCAAACCTGAGTCTCCAGCATGGCAGGTGAGAGTTCTGCCGCTGAGCCATTGTCGCACCGCCCTCCTTCTTTTTTTTATATCCACATTTAGCATATAAATTGGCAAATTTTTCCTAGAAGTAACGTATTTGAAAAAAAGTATATAGCATTTCTATACAAAAATATTGAAATATTAGGTTAGTAGAAGCCTATAGTTCTTATATATTCCCAGTGAACCTTTAATTTGTAATGTCTATAAGTATTTAAATAAAGTCTTCATTATATTTATCATTTTTTTTATTTAACCACACTAACTTGTTTTTTTTTTTTCTTCTTCTTTTTCCATGGGCAGGCACTGGGAATCGAACCTGGGTCACCGGCACGGCAGGCAAGAACGCTGCCTGCTGAGCCACAGTGGCCAGCCCTAACCACAGTAACTTTTGTAAATTGCTATATGCATGTGAATTTTCTCTCTTTTTCTTTCCCAAACACAAAGATGTCCTTGTACTTTAGATGTGTTTCCTATAAATAACATAAAGTTGTGATCGCTTTTAAAATAAAGCCTGATAATCTTTTATTATCTTTTACTGGGCAGCTTAATTTAGAATTGTTTTATTTCTATTTTTAAAATCTTTTCATTATGGAAAATTATAAATATACACAGAAGTGGACCGAAAAGTATAGCAAATATCCACAAATCTATCACTAAGTTTCCTGAGTTATCACCTTGCAGCCAAATTTGCTTCAATGTCCCAACCATTTACCCTTTTTTCCTTACTTAATTTGAATCCTGTATCACATAATGAATATTTCAATTTCTATCTTTATCAATAAGACTTCAAAAAATATAATCATGGACACCTATCACACCTAAAAAAAATCATAATTTCTTAATATCATCAAATGTCTACCCAGTGTTCCCAATTCCCTGACTGTCTTACAATATTTTTAGTTTCTTGGTATGAATCAAGATTTAAATAAGATCCACTTAATTGATATCCAGGTGTTTTAGAGGTTTTGTGGTGTGAGCGTTTTTCTCATGTCTTGTCTGTTGTTGCTTTTAACATAAGTAGTCCTCTCTATATTTAAGATTGCTAAAAACACTTGTGAAATTGTATTTAAATTTCAAACAATCCTAAACGAAAGGCCCCTTTCTCAATGCCCCTTCTCCTCCTTGGGGTACCATCCCTCCCTCCATCCCCCTGAGAGCAACTGCACGGAGCCCGTCTCTATTGGGTTGTCAGGAAAGACGCTGAGGCGGTGGCTGCACAATGAGGACCGGAGCTCATTGAAAAACCCACTAAGTAGCTACTTTGTTTCATTATGAAAATCTGGCCTTGACTTTCAGCTACTATTTCTGCAAGACACTACAAGAGTTTATGAACTATTGGAAACTGGGGCGGACAAACAACACATCTAGTTAATGAATGTGATGTGAAAACATTCACCTGAGTTGTCTGGGCCATCAAATATTACATATTTTTAAACATGTTTGAAAAATATCAATTTTTAATGTGTGTGTGATTGTCCAAAATCCCAGTGAATCCACATTTCATGCATAGCAGCCATCGACTGTTCAACTCTTTGTAAGATAATCTTTCAGTTAAAATGCCTCTTTGCTTAGTAAACCCTTTGGGGGTTACCATGAAGAATCTACCTTCATGATTCTAACTTTCATGTAATTTAAGGTGGACTAAAGTGCCAGTTATCCCAGCTAGATAACCTAATGAGGTGTGCAATCAGGGTCCATCTGGCTGGTCCCAGAGCGGCTGAGTGCAATGGCTTCCTGCCGAGAGAGCTTGGGAGGATCACTCTGCATTTCCCGTGAGGACGTGGGGAACCCCCAGAGCAGCACAGCAGCTGTGGTCCTCAGGCCATCAAGGGCCTCTTTGCACCACCGGGCTTCCCTTTCCTTTGTCATGGGCACTTGCCAAGCTCAGTGGCAGGAGTTGCTTCACGTATCTTAAGCCTCAAGATCATCCGGGGAATGGGAAGATGAAAGCAATGAGATGTGAGAGTGAGAGAGTCTCAAATTGTTGACTCCCTTACTCAAGAAGAAATTGCTTCTTATCTAATCTGTTTCCCACTCCAAAGGGTAGCTCTGCAAGGGGAGGTGAGAAGAATGGAGAGATGTGGTAACAGGTCAAATTGTTGTTCTGGCCTAAAACTCGTGGAATGCTATTACTTCATTTACCTAAAAATTTAAGAGTTACTTGTTTTAGTTTTGCATGGACAGGAACTGGGAATTGAACCTGGGTCTCCGGCATGGCAGGCGAGAACTCTGCCTGCTGAGCCACCATGGCCCACCCAAGAGTTACTCTTTAAAACTCATCTCCCAGAACCATGCGCTTGAGGTGGTACCTTTTGGTAAAAATGAGGGAATCAGAATCTATACTTGTATTTGCTCGTATAAGCATAGAAGTAAATAAGGACCCACAGGACTAACTGGTACCATTGGTGACCTCTTGAAGGGGTGCGTGGGAAATGGGCATATGGGGAACAGAGAAGACTGGGCCGTTACCCCAACCCCTGGGTTTTTTAACACTTTTTCATTTTTTTTTTATCATATGAATGCTTTACCTATTCAGGAAATTAAACTGTTTTTTTTTTTTAAGTGAAAAGTGAATTCAAAAGGGGCTTGCCTGCATTTAGCAAGTATTCGCTACACCATCTGTTCAATTTTTTCAACCACTTATCTACTGGAAATGTAGTTTTTCTTCATAACAAGCACAAAATGTCAAATTAAAAACTAGAATAAAATATTTCCTCAATTGAAAAAACCCAACTTCTTTCTCTTATGAGGGGTTATGTGGTTATCCTTCAGACTTGTACATTTCATCTACTGCTTTTAAACAAGGTCACAGAAAAAATTCCTTTGTAGCCTCAGTGTTACACATGACTTTCATTAGAATGCCTTAATAAGGCTTTTTGGTTACCAATCCTTACATAATTAGCTGTATACTTAAATATTGTTACTAAGTTACCTCTGAGCTTCCTTTTCCTGGGTGAGGTAAAAATGAAACTTTCAGCTTTTCTCCTAGGCCTTTCCCCTCTAATCTTTCAGTAATCTTTGAAGATGAGCTTTGAAATCCCCCTTTTTTTTTCAGATTTCCATGCTGCTTCAAATTGGGAAATCCATAAATAGCCTGTTGAGCAAGCTAAGAAAATGGAAGAATTTCTTCAAGATGTCTTAATACAGTCTTCTCTCTGACAATCCATGTGTCCTATGAAAATACTGACTCAAAGTTTGCATCTTCTATTTTTTAGATTACAACCTTTTAAAATGGCATTTGATATTATATTAAGGTGTTCATGGCATATCATAAATACATGGTCAATGATGAATGAACATTTATGTTTGAGAGTTGGGCATCATTAATCAATATGCCTATATATTCTTGGTTCTTGGAAGTTTAATTCAGGTATCTCTAATTAGACTCCTTTAAAAAAACAATCTCAAGAGACTTGCTTTTAAAAATACCTTCTTGTCCTGGGAAATATTTGATAGAAATAGGATTTGCCTTCTGTTATGCCTTTGGACTGTTATATTTTTTTGCCTGCCATGCTCTGGCATCTGAATAAACAAGTCCTTTCTTTAGATGCTAAATTTTTAAATGACTTTTTATGACAGGACCTAATTGAATGTTAGTTGTTCTAGCATTGAAGTGTTCCAGAAACCAGAGGAGAAAACATGGTAGAAACAGAATGATAGCTTTTAGACTACTCCCTTAAATCTGGATTTCCCTTGGTTGAGAAGGTAAAACAAGTTGGAACTCTTGAATTCTCAGGACAAGCGTAGACAAGGCTTGAGTTTTTTTTGCCAAATATGAGTTTGTTTTCAGTTTTAAACTTTTGGGTAGATTCCCCAGAAAGGTCAAAATATATTGACTTGCCAACAAAGAAGGCATTTAAATTAAGTTACACAGCATAGTGTCAGAAAGGAGGACAGATAGCTTAATAAATAATTTTCATCTATAGTTCTTCTATTGTGCATAATTAATTTATAGGAATTCATTTATTTCAAATGAAGACACAATAGACTTGGGGGAAAAATAAAGGAGATATCTGGAGATCATTAATGTGAAAATCCCTAGAAAAGGTTCTAACAGTGTGGATTAATGTGAATGGATTTTAATTATTCAATTAGCAGGAAAAACAAACAAATAAAACATCCCCATGAAAACACCACAGGCCAAGAATGGTGACTTTTACAGCCTGACGTTAAATCTGTGTAAGACCTTGGAACGGAGCAATCATACTGTTCGTTTCACTGATGAGAAAACTGTTACATCAGAGGAAAAAAAATGATCCTATTTCTAGGACTGGGGCTCCCTTCAAAACGGTCCAGGAGCAAGGGTGGGGAAATGTGTGGAGAAACAGAGGAAACATGCTCGACCACAAATGGTAATTAAAATAAGGTGATGGGCGTGGGGATTCCCTACACTCTTTCTCTCTCTCCCTTTCTCTTTGATTTCAAATTTTCCAAAATGAGATGTTTTTAAAGATTAAGTAATAAACATTAAGATTCATCCCCAGATTTGGCTCATTTCAGTCAGGAAATTTATATTTTATTTTAGAAAATGACAATCGCTTGTTTTGTGACTTCGAAAAAGTTCTGAACTTGTAAGTGAACTAAGCTTTAATAAGATTGAGCTTTAGCCAGGGCAAGAGAAAACCTTTAGCCACAGGCAATGAGAACCACTTAAACCCAAAGGACTTTATGGTTCTCTCTGAGGCAATTCTTTCATTCATTCACCCATTTAATGTAAAGGTCACTGCTTAATTAAAACATTTCTTAAGAAATGGAATGTACCTTAACTGCATCATATTTGTGTTTCTCAATAAAAAATTATTCCATTGAAGAAATTAACCAAATGAAAGAAGCCAGGTACAAAGACCATGTACTATATAATTCCGTTTACATGACACTTTAAAAAGACAAAGCTATAGACATAGAAGACTGCTAAGTAGTTCCTGGGGGTTGGAGCTGTGGGGAGGGGATTGACCACGAAGTGCCCCAGTTTGGGGTGATGGAATAATTTTTGTCTTAATTGTAGAGCTGCTTACATGCCTGTGTGTTTGCCAAAATTCATAGACCTGTACACAAAAAACTGAAATTTCCTTTATGTAAATTATATCACAAGAAATCTTGTGCATATTTATCCAGATAGGTATTATATTAGCATCAACACTTTCCTGAGGTCAAAAACAGCAATTGTTACTTTCTAAAATAAAATTCAGTTTTCCTGATTTATGATCCAGCTTGCAGTTTGCTCTGCGATTTTTCAGAAATAATTGAGAAGCAGTTGTGATTTTTGCAGCACGATGGAGAGACTTGACAGATAGATACAGAGATGGATGGAGATAGACTGAGGTACTCCCGTGTCAGCAGGAGAGCTGGGCACAGCCACCCACCTGAGCACCGACTGGGAGCCCCCAGTCCTGGGCTTGACCACAGTCTCGGTTACGATGGTTTGGACGGCTGAGGCCACGAAGGCGTTGATTCCAAACCCCAGGGGCAGCGCTGCCCACTGAGATTCACAGCGACCTGAAACCTAACGCTGTACAAGTGGGGTGAGTTTGCAAAGAAACACATTTGTGGTCTTTGAAATATGGAGCAATGAATTGCACTTTTCCAAAGGCTTTGCTCTGCTGAGGAAGCCCAGGCTTCTGTGGATGATTTCTTGCTTGAAGTTCTTCTACCTTCTATCTCTGGATGATTAGCCAGAGAAAGATAGGTAGCTGCAGTGCTTTAATATTCCATGGGAAGTGATATGTTATAGAAAGAATTTAAAATGAGTTAACTGTTTCTAAAATTAAGCCAAATATTCCAGCTATTCCTAAACTGGAGAACATCGACATGAATTGATATAGATGGGGGTTTGCAGTCACTTTTTAAAGTAGACATACTAATGGGTGGAAATGCAGGTCTGTTTGATGAATGGTTATTTATTTGGACATTTGTTCATTGGCTCACTCTAAATTACCAGTTTCAGAGTCTATTAGGTGAGTTTTTCTTTGGAAAATCCACAAATTATTCTTTCTATCACAATTGATTCAATCTGGCAATTAATTCACTTTGAATGGTTGTGCTGGGCTTGAAAATTCCATCTGGCAAGGCTGATCCAGCCTAGGCTGGTCCATTTCTGGACTTGTCTTCCTCACAGAACCCAGCCCTTTCAGAGGGTTCACCTACAGCCTGGGTGTTCATCAGGCTCGCTCCTCCTTAGGACACTCTGAGGCCCAATTTGTCCACATCAGCAGGAGAGGGGTCTAAATTCCCTGCTTAACTCTAGTCTCTTTCTGTGTCCTGCAGAACTGGAATAAGATATTAAAACCACCTCTATGTTCCCAGCATACAGCGTAGCGCCTACCACCACCTGGAATCCAGTAAAAGTTCAGTCCACTTTATAGACAAACTAAATTATTTAATGTCAAAAGGCATGTTAAAAATTGTGCCGTTGATAATGTTAGGTAAAAGACAATAATTTCAGTGGTTTGCTTTATTTCTGATTAGCTTGCTAAGTTGCTGAAAGTCAACACACTGCCCCAGAGAAGGAGCAGCAACACCTAATCTTTTCAAGTGTCTTCAAGTAACATTGACGCCCACCAACTCCTTAGCTCATTTCTTTCTTTTAACATTAATGTGGATAAAATATTTCAGTTTAAACCATTCTGTGATACAGTTTATTATCTTTATTTGTACTTTTACAGAACAGCGTTACTTCTCTGACTGCCCTGAGCATATTTGAAAATTAGTTTCAGAAAGTTGATATACTAAAATTATTCAAACAGGCAAAAGTAGATAGAATCACATCTTACTACATTATATTGCTTTATAAAATGAAATAAAAACCTAAAATGTATCACTGTTTATTAATTCTAAGACCAACTCATCCATAAGTAATGTTAATCAAATTCCAAGAGAAAATTGATAAAATAGAAATCCTCTCATGTATGAGTCACTGAATAAAACTCTGCAAAATGCCATTCAGTGAAACTGAAAGAATAAAGAGAAAAAAGTATTTTGTTGCTTCACTCTTAGAAAACTAAAAATAAGAAGTGATAATATGCTGCTATGGTTATAAGAAACATGTAACATGACTCGAATATCAAAAGACCAGCATAGCACACCCAAATATTAGTTGTGTAATGCATGAGAAATAAAGCCCCTGCATCCGGTGAGGTCCCCAACACCGACTCTCCCAACAGATCCCAGCTGATGTTCACGTACCTGCTGCAAAGGCTGCCAGGTCCCCCGCAAAGAAAGGAATCAAAGTATATTACATCTTTTTCCATGTATAAAAAAGTGTCACACAGTTTTGTCAAAGCTCGCATTATAAAAGATTGATGCATTTCCAAGCTATGGTAAAAAATGCTGACTTTGGTAAAAAAAAAGAAAGAAAGAAAGAAGGAAGGAAAGAAAGAAATACTTGATCCAGCTTTGTGACCTCCATACATCTTTTTTCTGCTCAAGTTTGAAATAACCTCTCTGAGTTTGGATTTCTCATAATCATAGATTGGAAAATACCCACGGAGGCCATTTTTTCTTTGCAGATGAAGAAACCCAGTATCAGAGAGCCAGACGAGGGGCCCAGGCTCCTCAGCCTAGAGTTTGCTGATGTGCAGTGATGGCCCCTCCAGGCTATATTGCTGATCCTCTGGCAAGGCTGACCCTTCTCTCTTTTACCTTGTCTTGTTCCTTTCCGTAACTTCTTTTCCTCAAGCTCTCTGACAGATGCCAACCTTCTTTTCAAGTACTCTCTCTGCACACTTTCCCTGCTTGTTTCTTTAGTCGTTCCTTTGTTCATCCATCCACTTATTCATCAAGCATTTCTGAGCTTCTGTGTGGGCCAATGTGATGGTAAATTTTGAGGTCTTCCTTTTGAAAACAATGCAACCTAGTGGGGAATTTAGGTAAATCATTGTATAATTTTAATACAGAGCTCTGGTAAGACGTCTGATCCTTGCCAGAATCTATCCCTAATTCTAACCCAGTGGTTCTCAACCTGAGATGTTTTTGCCCTACAGGGGACATTTGACAATGTCAAATGGTCAAAACGGGGAGGCTGCTGGTATCTAGGGAGTAGAGCCTCGAATGCTGCTGAACAACCTACAGCACATAGGACAACTCCCCACAACCAAGAATTATGGCCCAAAACGTCAGTCCTGTGAGAAACTCTGATCCAATTCCTGTCCTGACTCTAACCAAGTGATTGCAATCACACACGGGCACAGCACACCCCCCAGGAAATACTCATTTTATTCCATGCATTACGTAGCTATGTTTGTAACATGTTCCCAGGATGTGTTGAGAGCTGAGCAGTCCATTGCTCTCAGATTTCTTACTACCCCAGCTTTCTTGCTTCATTTCTTAAGGATATGGTATAATTTATGTGATATCATGAGTCCCCAAACCAATCCTACTTCACTTGATTTTGCCTAAAATTTTGATATTAATTAGAGTAATTGCTATCACGAAAAAGAAGTGTATTTGTGTTTAATGGGCCTTTAAATAACGACTTTTGTAAGTTTTACCTTTTCTACATCTGCCCTATAAGGGTGCATTATCTGGGTAGGAAAAGATTCCCCCCCTCCCCCCCAGAAACCAGTCAATAAAGGAGAAATGAATTTAAAGTTAGCGAGAGCCTAGATCAAATCAGTTTCTACGAGTTAAACTGGAATTTTCAAAAAGGGAAATGAGAAAAAAATTCATTCAACAATGGGCTTTGAAATAGTCAATAACTGTGTAGGTGTGGCTCACCCCAACTTCAAAAATAAATATCTTCAAAGTCTCATTGACGTGAAAGCTTTGTTATGTCAGGAAAATACATGCGTGTTGTTGGGCTAAATTCAAAGGCTTCCCTGGGCTCTGCCCTCCTGACACTAGGGTACAAACTTCTGCACTGGCCCACTTCTCCCTCCCTCTCTATCTCACTCTCCTTGGGAAAGTATTTCAAACCTCACAAAACACGCTCTCAGGAAAGTGCACGGATAAATCTCTAAAAACCCAATAATTCCCATAGCTTCTCATCTGGGAGGGAAGATTTGCCAAGACAGAAAACCCAGGAGAGGATGTTGAAAGATGAATCCAGCTGGAAATCCTCCACATCCCCCCACCCCATCCCCACCCCAAGGCCTTTTGAGAACTTTCCTCAGTCAGTTGAGTCTCCCTGCCTTTTTCCCTTTACAGAATGCAACATCAGAAAAAGCCATCCATTAAGTCAATAAAGATTGGGCAGGTACTTACCAGACCACTCAAGGAAAAGCAATAAATATGCACCTACCTACTAAGGGCCTGCCCCTCTCACCTAAGATCTTTATTTTTTGCCATATGGTCACATTTCATTCTTTTGCCATGTGAGTATCCCCTTATTGCAGCACCATTTGTTGAAATTTTTTTTGTTCGTTTGTGCGTTGGGGGAAGTGAATGGGCCAGGAGTCAAACCCGGGTCTCCTGCATGGCAGGTGAGAATTCTGTTAGGCCTGGAGGACAGGACCCCTTCCCCCCGATGATGCAATCTACCCCTGGAAAATATTTCAGAGAGCCTCTCTCATCCCAACCTGCACCAGCCCAGTCTTCTTCACCCTCCATCAGCTGCCCTCTTGCGATAACCTCCCCCCACTCAGCCTCCATCCTCTAGCAGATGCATTCTTGTGTAAACTCCCCTTGCTCACTATCCACCCTCCAGCATTTACAATCCTGCATGCCTAAGGCAGTGTATAAATTTTAAACTTTACCCATGGAAAGCTGCCAACTCCTAATTTAGCCCCTATTTCTGAAAACTAGCTAATAGAGACCTACCTAAACCTTGGCCCACAACTCCCTAACCTTAAGCCTTAAAAACTGTATACCTGCCACCTCCAGGCAGCTGTTTCTCTCTCTCTTGAAATGCTGCCTGGGCAGCTCTGTTTCTCCCTGAAATAAAGCCTTTGCCTGAATTCCTTTGTCCCACCTCATTCCTGGTGATTTTGCCTTTCAAATTCTACCAGTGAACTATCCTTGCACTCCCCTCACCTGAGATTTTATAAATCTACCTGGTCACACGTTGCCTTTCTCCTTTCCATAATTCTCTTTGCTCATGACACCATAATCAAGGATTCCTTGTTAAGGAGTATTGTCCCATTCTTACTAATAACAATTGAATCAAAGTATAATATGCATGAAAGGCCAAATACAAAATAATATAGGACATTAGAAAAATAGGCGACAGAGAAAAGATAGGATGGGAGTGTGTCTAAGAATCTAGTTACACTGGAGTTAACTATACTCTAAAGGATCTCTGGATAGGGTAGGGAATGAGGAAGTTGAGTTTAGATAATAATCTTATGCAGAAGGCAGCATGCTTTGGCCAATCCCCATATGTAGAGTTAAGAAAAGTTACAAATATGCTATTCAAGTTGTCTTGTTTGGGAGCCCTAAGGATAAGGTCGTTTCTATAGCAGAAGCTGTCAACCTTTTTGACCCTAGTCTAAGAAAGATATATTTTATATCTTGAACAGTTCCTATGTATATATAAGCAGAATTTTCAGAAAGAGTCCTTTATCCTGACAGGCTTTCTAGTCCATCCTACCAGTTGTTTTTCCCAGAGTTCTATACCCAGGCACTAAAATGCACTGATTAAAGTGACTTCCAAGGAGGCCTAATCCCCTGCCATGGTATCAGCTCCATAGAGGGTAAGTCAGAGAGTAGCACATAGTCTGCATATTCCTAAGATAAGGCCTTGTGTTTCTACCTCCAAAGGTGGAAAGGGCTTCCATGGCTCAGTTATATATTGTATTCCTATGAGATGGGGCATTACAATCCCACAGGATTTGAACATGGTTTCAAACCTGATTAAAACCTGCCCTAGATAAAGCCACCAGAGTGACCAGTAGAAAAGATGCTTTGAGGAGTAGCAGTCCCTGAAGTCTTGGAATCACTGTGTAAAAACTCTCAAAGCCTCACTTTTTGGCTTTGGACTGCTCAAGTGGCCATCATCCACAGGCCCTGAGAGGTTGAAAAATGCTTGGCAGACTGGTTGGTGATCCTTATGGGTTCTTCTAACCCAGCATCTTTCCCAGATGACTTTGAGGAGTTTCTTCACTGGGTTTTGCATGAAAGAACATGCTCTTCTTGGGCATTAGTAGAAAAAAGGGAGACAAGGAAGGCCAAGGAGACAGAGGCCAAGGAGATGACGTTGAGATAAATGTAGGACACGTTGGCCAGAGACACCAGGAGATGGGCCACCATGGAGGCTGCCATGGAGGCCAGCAGCATCACGCTCCTGCAGTAGATGCTCACTCTCTGATAGTGTTCGGGGCTGACCACGCTGTAGATGTATGCAGAGACCAAGCCATAGGTGACCTCCAGCACCTGCATGACTTTTAATCCTTGACCAAAATATGAGCAGCTCCCAGGTCACGATGAAGTGGATGCCCTATAAGATGATAACTGGCTTGTTTAGCAGACGTAATCAGTGAGAATGAACATGGGGAGCAGCCAGGTAGGAGTATGTCCAAAGAGGAAGGATGTCTTTTGTGATCTTTAAGATTGAAGAGGGCAAGTGTTCTAGTTTGCTAGCTGCCGGAATGCAACACACCAGAGATGGATTGGCTTTTAATAAAAGGGAATTATTTTGTTAGTTCTTCAGAGGAAAGGCAGCTAACTTTCCACTGGGGTTCTTTCTTACGTGGGAAGGCACAGGATGGTCTCTGCTGGCCTCTCCAGGCCCCTGGGTTCCAACAACTTTCCCTGGGGTGACTTCTTTCTGCATCTCCAAAGGCCTGGGCTGAGCTGTGAGTGCTGAGATGAGGAATGCTGAGCTGCTTAGGCTGTGCTGCGTTGTGCTCTCTCTTTTAAGCACCAGCCAGTTAAGTCAAACGTCATTCATTGCAGCAGGCACGCCTCCTAACCGACTGTAGATGTAATTAGCAACAGATGAGGTTCACGTACCATTGGCTCATGTCTGCAGCAACAAAACTAGGTACGTTCACCTGACCAAGTTGACAACTGAATCTAACTACCACAGCAAGTGTGAGGACAAAATGCCATCAAGTGAAATGTGCTACTTGTCTCTCACTCTGACACATACTTTATTGAGATGATGTGTATGTTTCAGGTCATGTTATTTGGCCCAGTGCCAAAGAGGGACCAGTTAGGTACTCGACATGAATTTCTAGCAAGACAATGAAAACTAATGGAAAACTAAAATTCAAGGAAACCAATTGGAAAAATGGCAGATATCTACAACATGTCAATTCATATCTCCCAGTGTAAAAAAAAAAAAAAAAAAAGGGAGGGGTTAACTATTGCTTTTAGTTGGATTATCTGATTTTTAAAAAATTTAAATGTTATTTGATCTGCTTAAGCTATTGAGGTTGGGAAAAGAGGGCATAATGCCTTAATTAATCTTTCACACTTTAAGAAATTTTGGAGTCAGTCCAGGCCTACTAAAGGTCTGCTGTCTGAGAATATTTAACAAAATAGTTTAATCCTCTAAGTCAGAACCATACTTGGTTGAAAAAGATATTTCAGAATTGGGAGAAACTGATCATCACCACCTTTGACTGGCTTCAGTATGTGAATGTGCAGACCACGGGAACACTGCCTGGGTAATCAGGCAAATATAGAGCAAAGGGCCAGTTCTAGATCACCAGAGAAAGAAATGTGTTTGGGTCTATTTCCTGCTCTTCCACATTCTTGGTCTTAATTTATTGGACTGCTGGGGAGGACTCAGGAGAAAGTGCTTGGTTACCCTGCTTAAGTCCACTTGGACCTCAATTTCACATGAAACACTGGTTGTATTAGCAAATTATCTGAACCCAACCACATGATTATTTCAGTGACCATAAACGAAATGTATGGTGGATAGAAGTTGACACAAAAAAAGTTGGGCGGACCTTCCCAAATCCCCGTTCTCTCTAAATTTTCAGGCAACTGAAATAAATCCACTAATTTACTAAGCTTGAGTATGTCCTTTGTTTTGACCTGATCTTTCCTCTTACTCATCGGGACTCCAAGGTAGAGTTTCATCTAAGTATTCTTGAAGCTTGGTAGCTCTTTCTTCTCTTTCCCTGCCTTTTAAGTGTAGTCATTGACCCCGGGAAGGCTGCACTCCAGACCTGCTTTCTGTTACACTCTCTGGAGTCTAAATCTGGCCCATTGAGTCCTCCCTGAGAAGCCAGCTTGCACCTAGTGGCATCAAGATGGACCCGTCCTTGTCTATACCATGAGGGAAAATGGGGAATTGGCTTAGGGGTGAAGCTTCCTTGGTGTTGGGATAGAGGATATGGATCACGGATGGGAAAGAGAGGCAAGGGAGATACAGCTGTTATGCCTCACGAGCCAAATACCCAGCCTGTAAACCTGCAGTTCATGAAATCTTTTCCTATGGAAAGTGAATAGACACAGTTCCTTGTCTTGTCTTGTTATTGTTAAGTGGCTTAAAGCAATGCTCTTCCATCTTTAGTGTATATCAAATTCACCTGGAGGGCTTGTTAGAAAAAACAGTTATTTGGATTCTGTAGGTCTGGGTGGGTCTGAGAGTCTACATTTCTAGCAAGTTCTCAGATGTTGATGGTCAGGGACCACAATTTGAGACTCACTGACTTATAGGCTTCTTGGAACTTGGTTCTCTGTATGATTTGACCAAAAGTTGCAATCAGACTTAAAATTTATAAATAAAGAGAGAAAAATTTTTCACATGCATTTTTAGTAATTTTTTTTCAAATATTATCTATATTATACTCAAAGACTTGTTCTCACAGTGAGGGATGACTTTATTTTATGGTAATGTCAATAAGCAAGGAAATCTTGAGTACTGATACTGCACATCTAAGAGATTAATGTAGGGTTGTTTTGCTTCTATGCCATTATTGCTATCACTAAAGGGTTTATATTTTTTACATGACAAACGTGAAAATCTTTAAGACCTATTTCTCACATTTCAGATTGTAAGAAGTTCTGATGTTTTAACCTACTCAAGGCTTTGGATTTAGTTTTAACTAGACTTAAATGTAAGATAAGCATGTTGCTTGGTCAACTTTTTTCATGGAGGCTCATATTTTTATTTGGTCTTGCTAAATAAGGCACAAGAAATGGTTCTGATGGTTTCAGCATGGAGAGGAATCCAAATAAACAGAGAATTACTGTGGGAAAAAAACAGGAGTGGCTTGTTAAAGTTTGGCCACCATCCATGTCTGGTTAAACTGTGTAGAAAAAAGCAAAGGTTGGTCATCAATCCAACTGATTTACTTCTATAAAACATGTTATCTCTTCCTGTGAGTGAAAGATAACATAAAAATTGTAATTAGGACAGTGAAAACACATAACAGGGCAAGATAGAGGAAGCTGAGTCTTTTTTTTAGGCTTCTCCTTCTAAAGAGAAAACTGATGATTACTGATAAACACTCTAAGTAAGGGATTATGTTTCACCTTCCTTAAACTGGAATAGTGGGGTCACTGGTAAAAAATTATTCTTCCTTTGGTAATCAGTCAAATTCTCCTTCAGTCTTTTGTAGTTTTAAAAATAATAATAATAAGGGATTTCTCCTAAGGTAGAAACCTTAGGTAGAAGATGAGGCCATGAGTTTGGTAAAAAGTGAGACAGGAAAGAATTGTCAATAGCAATAAAATTGCTCAGCAAACATCTGCTTCATGCCCCTTTGCCAATATTTTGCTATTAATGAACTGATGATTCATTTTAAAGAGTATTTTAATATGTGGATAAAATAGCCTTTGGGGAGTAAAGATTCACAAAGCAGATAAGATGCTTTGTTTTTTCTGAGTATCAAATTCAAAATGAGCACTGGCTTAGCCTACAAATTTCAGTTAATTCAAACTGTCATGCATATAGGTGATTTTAATTTTAATATGGTAAAATATAAATAAAATAAAACAATGCAAGCCCTTGCATGGCCATCCAAATTTAATGAACTACTGATACCAAGTTATATAAAATTGTTAAGATTTGGCCATCGCAAAGTAGTTGTAATATTTGGTTGGTCAATTTAAATACTGTGGCTATATTTTAGATAGACACACAATCTTTACACCTCAATATTAATTCATACAAAGCAACAAGGCATTGTTAATGAAACAGAAGTAGTTATTGCAAATTAGGCCTTGTGACCAATTACAT
This sequence comes from Tamandua tetradactyla, assembly GCF_023851605.1. NCBI lineage: Eukaryota > Metazoa > Chordata > Mammalia > Pilosa > Myrmecophagidae > Tamandua > Tamandua tetradactyla. Next base: position 203,528,047 of record NC_135329.1, read on the forward strand.
AAGATAAAAATTACTTCCCACACCCATAGTACTTGTCCACCATGTAACTTCTCAACCAAAATGTTACACATGTGAAACAATCACTAGCAGGCACAGACACTAAACTTGTATATTTGGTATTGCAAATACACTTACGCATGAGCAAGCAAAGGATTCAAAGTGAGACTCTCCAGGGGCAGAAGCCTGAAAATGATTTCCCAAAATTATTGAAGCATTAAAAATTGTTGGAAAATATACACTTCTTGTTGTAGACTTCCACTGTACACACGATTATAAACATCGTTCCCTATGTAAACAAAAAAAGGAAGCATATAATAAGAGATTTGAAAAATCTGGACATTTCCTTGCCAACATATTAAAGGCAATGTCTTTACTCTAAGACATTTTACTGAAAGGACTATTATATTTTAAAGGCAAGATTACTGTCTCCACCGTTTTTCAAAAACTCAAAAAACTATACAGCTGCATTAATCAAAAGCACTTATTTGTACAATACATTGATAATGACCTCGGATTTCTTTAAAAAAAATTACAATAAGTTTATTGTATCGAAGAAGGGAGGTTATCTGGAGTAGTCTATATAGGAGCCCTTTGGATTTTCTTTTATTAGGCTAAAATAGTGGTGTTTTTAATTTACATTATTGTACTCTTCAGTACAAAGTTTATGGGTTATGTTAAAAAATACACCGTATTCATATATGCACAACACTGGTGGATGAAGCATGTTTCTTAAGCAGTTATACTTTCGGTTTTACCAGTTGTGTACTCTAGGACTATTGCATAAGTAACAATCTCTTTTGTGATACTGGAAAGTGATTACAATGTGCAAACTGATGTAGTAGCTCTCACTTGCCTCTTAAAGGGTAACACCACGGAAAGTCCATTTAAGATGTTGGTAGGTTTAACAAAGTTGGAAATGCTGGCACTGTTGAATTGGGCAATAATTCTTTAGACCTGGTTCACAGCTACAATGCATTTAGAATATTGAAGCAACTTTCCCAGGCACTGGAGGTTTTCTGTAAATTTTTTATACTAAGTCACAGAAGATCGCATTGGCATTAATTTTTGATTTTGCAGAAGATTCTAAGAATGCACAGTTGTTCCATTATCTTGCTAGATTTTGACCTTGCTCTTTTCCTACAATTCTTTCATGCTCCAAGTCATACTTATTACCGAACAGAATCATTTGAAAGGCCATTGGTGGCTTGCCCTGGAAGAATCTGCTCTCTCAGATCTTGTAAATCATTAAATGTGGTCGGTGTTCCAGTGGAATAAACGAATGCAAAGCTGTGTCCATTTTCCATGTACAAATCCCTCATTGCTGTAAATTGTTCCATTCCTGCAGTATCTAAGGTTTCACACAGACACTGTTGCGCATCTGCTTCAACTTGCTTTCTATAAGAATCTTCTACGTAGGATCATAGTTTTCAACAAAAATTCCTTGAGTGACTGCACCGTCAGAGCAGACTTTCCACACCTCCTTCGCCAAGAACGCCTAGCTTATACTCAAGCATGGTGCAAAGTTGTCAAAATCTAATTTTCTATGAGCCTCTCGCGCTGTCACCGGGTCCATGCAGCCAGCGTCTCCCCAGCACCTGCTCCCACCTGGTTGCTGCTCCCCGCGACTCGGCTGAACTGCCGCTCCGGCCACCACTCCGGCTTTTTCCATTTAAACTATTTTAAAGTGTACAATTCAGTGGCATTAGGTCCATTCACTGTATTGTGCTGACCATTCAGAACTAGTGCTGGCAGGTGAAAAGTTGTGTTGAGAATAATAAGCCTCAAGGTTGGATGATTGAAGGGAAGACAAGGGCACCTTTTCTAAAGGCAAGCACATTATACTTAGTCCGCATTAGTGAAGCGTTATAATATTTGTCTTTTAGTTTCTGGCTTACTTCACTCAACATACTGTCCTTAAGGTTCATTTACCTCATTGCATGCCTCACAACTTCGTTCCTTCTTGCACCCACTCAATATGTATAAATCACAGTCAATATACTTTAGGCCACCTCCATCCATTGCAAGTGATGACTACTGCTGCCATAAACCTCAGTGCACAAATGTCCATCCATGTCCCTGTTTTCAGTTCTTCCAGGTATGCTCCTAACTTCAGAGATGCAGGATCATATGGCAACCCACCCCTAGCCTTCTGTGGAACCACCATGCTGCCTCTAGAGGGGCTGCAGCATTCAGCTTCCCTATCAACAGGGAATAGGTATATCCCTCTCTCCACATTTTCCCCAGCACTTGTATCTTTCTGTTTATTTTTTAAACAGTTTTATTCACACATCATGCATCCCATCCTAAGTAAACAATCAATGGTTCCAGGTATAATCACATAGTTATATATTTACCACCACAATCTATATGAGAACATTTCCATTTCTTCTGCAAAGAAAGAAGAAGAGGAAAAAATAGGAAGGATACAAAGAAAATAAAAAGAGAGAGAGAGAAAAAAAATACCACACCAAGAATCCCATACCCTCCCCTTATATCTCCTGCTTATTGGTATTTAGTTTTGGTATATTGCCTTTGCTATAATTAGTGGGAGCATATTACAGTGTTACTCTTAAATACAGATCCTAGGTTGTATTGATTGTATTTTTTCCAAGCCATCCCATTTTCACCACCTTACTGTGCTGACATTCATTTTTTCTCCCTCATGTAAAGACTTTCTTATATTTGTAACTTTAATCAATATCATTGTCCACTCTGGGTTTCACTAAGGTATACAGTCCCCATTTTGATCCTCTAGCTTTCCTTCAGGTGTCGTACATGCCCCTAGCCATCTTCATTCAACCGTTCTCCCACTCAACTTTGTTCATTATGTTTACAATATTGTACTCTCTTTTTACCTTCACTGATGATAGTCTTCTGTGGTAGTTAGATTCAGCTGTCAACTTGGCCAGGTGAAGATGCCTAGTTATATAGCTGTGGACATGAGCCAATGGCATGTGAACCTCATCTGTTGCTGATTACATCTGCAGTCGGCTAGGAGGCGGGCCTGCTGCAATGAATGATATTTGAGTTAATTGGCTGGTGCTTAAATGAGAGAGCACAACATAGCACAGCTCAAGCAGCCCGGCATTCCTCATCTCAGCACTCGCAGCTCAGTCCAGGCCTTTGGAGATGCAGAAAGGATCACCCTGGGGAAGATGTCAGAACCCAGAGGCCTGGAGAGAAGGCCAGCAGAGATCACTTTGTGCCTTCTCACATAAGAAAGAACCTCAGTCAAAAGTTAGCTGCCTTTCCTCTGAAGAACTATATGTTAACTAAATAAATCCCCTTTATTGAAAGCCAGTCCATCTCTGGTGTGTTGCATTCCAGCAGCTAGCAAACTAGAACATCTTCATTTCTGTACTCTTCTCCAAACCTCTCTCACTCCTGTCTTTTCTGTCTGCCTATAGTACTCCCTTTAGTATTTCTTGTACAGCAGGACTCTTGTTCACAAACTCTCTGTGTCTGTTGTCTAAAAGTATTTAAAACTCTCCCTCATTTTTGAAGGACAGTTTTGCCAGATAAAGAATTGTTGGTTGGCAGTTTTTCTCTTTCAGTATTTAAATACATCGTACCACTGCCTTCCTGCCTCCATGGTTTCTGCTGAGAAATCCGCATATAGTCTTGTCAAAGCTTCCCTCTGTATGTGGTAGATTGCTTTTCTTTTGCTGCTTTCAGAATTCTCTCTTTGTCTTTGACATTTGACAGTCTGATTAGTGTCTTGGAGTGGGTCTATTCGGATCTATTCTGTATGGGGTATGCTGCACTTCTTGGATCTGTCATTTTCCGTCTTTCATAAGAGACAGGGAATTTTCAGTGAGTATTCTCTCCATTTTCTTTCTGCCTCTTTTTCCTTCTTTTCTTCTGGGACACTCATAATATGTATATTCATGCACTTCATGTTGTCATTCAATTCCCTGAAACCCTGCTCATATTTTTCCACTCTTTTTCCTATCTGCTCTTTTGTGTGTAGGATTTCAGATGTCCTGTCCTCTAGTTCACTAATCCTTTCTTTTGCCTCTTCAAATCTGCTAGGATTGTTGTAAGTTGTAAGTCTCCATTGTGTTTTTCATCTCTTCTATTGTATCTTTCATTTCCACAAGTTCTGCATATATTGTTTTCAAGCTTTCAAATTCTTTTTATGGTTGCCCCATGTCTTTTCTTTATATCCTTCATGTCTTTTGGCCATATCTATCTTCAACTCATTGATTTGATTTTTTAATTTGATTTAGATTTGTTTGAGCATCTTTAATTAGTTGTTTCAACTCCTGTATCTTATTTGAAGTGTTAGTTTATTTCTTTGACTAGGTCATATCTTCTTTCTTCCTGGTATGACTCATGATTTTTTACTGGTGTGTAGGCACTTAATTTCCTTGATTAGTTTATTCTGGAGGTCATTTTCTCTCTTTTACCTAGTGTTTTCTTGTTGGTTGGCTTTGTTCTCTCTCTGTTCTCTGACATTCAGTTGAACATATTCTAGACCTCTAACTTAGCTTCAGTTTAACTGACAAGAATTTTTCAGCTCTTGTTTTTCTGGATCTTGCCCTGCCAGATAGGATGTATCCCAGTCAGATTTTCCCAGACAGGCACAGAACTCAGGATGAGGATATAATCAGTATCATGTTTCCCTAAGGACGAGACCCAGCAGGATGCCAGTCTTTCCGGTGAGCACTCTTATATCTGTGTTTTTTCTATTTTGCTTAGCAGATGGTATTTGTCATCCCAGAGCTCCCCACCATTGTAAAGTGGTGTTTTAGTCTATAAAGCTGTCAGAATGCAATATACCAATGGAACTGCTTTTAAAAAGATAATTTATTAAGTAGCAAGTTTACAGTTCTAAGGCTATAAAAATGTCCAAACTAAGGCATCGACGGAAAGATACTTTGGTTCAAGAAAGGCAGTGGGTCAGAGACACCTCTTTCAGCTGGAAAGGCACATGGCTGGCATCTGCTGGGGTCTCTGGTTTCTTGTTTCAAACATCTTCCTTGGGGGCACATTTTCTTTCTTCTTCTCCAAAAGTCTCTGGCTGGGTGGGCTTTGTTGGCACTGAAGGTTTTTCCAAAATGGTGCCCTTTTTTCTTTTCCCCCCAAATGATTCCCTTCCAAAGGACTCCAGTAAGCAACCTCACCTCAAATGGGTGGAAGCACATCTCCATAGCAACTACCTAATCAAAAGCTACCACCTACAACTGGGTGGGTCATATCTCCACAGAAACAATAAAAAAAGTCCCACCCCACCATACTGAATGAGGAATAAAGGACATGGATTTTCTGGGGTACTCAACAATTTCAAACTGGCACAAGAGGTGCACAGCCTTTAATTCTCAGCAGACCCTGTCCCTGCAAGGGGCGTCGTTGAGACAGAGAGTGAGACAGAAGGTGGACCTAAGCTGTTTTGTTTTGCAAGCACTGGGGTCTGAATTCTCTAAATGAGAGCTGACCGTTATGCTGGACCCTGCTCCCTCTCCCTTTTTCTTGGGGAAGATATGTCCTTTAGGGAATTATCTCCTTCATCTGACTAGTTACTTTGCCTCTCAGACATCCCTTAACCTGCCCTTGTCTGGGGCAGTGCTGAAACCTAAGAATGCCTGTAGCTTGATTTAATGGTTAAAAAGTTAAAAAGTATCCCAAATGTTTGTTCCACACAGTTACTAGCTTTTTTAACAGCTGCATGAGAAGAGCTAAATTCCACATCTCCCTATGCCACCATCTTGCCCATCTTCTTGTCCCCATAACAGCTTTTGATAATGGCTTTTCAGAGTAGTAACTCCCGGAATAGTAATAGAAATCTCAAATTCTCCTGCTGAATCCCTGCCTCAGATGTTTGCATGGATGAAATGTCACTCACCATTTCTGAGAGTAAGCACTTTGGTTCCAAAGAGACGACGGCTTCAGGTTGTATGTTGGAAATAACTCCAGATTCCACTCCTGGTGTTGGCAGCCATTTTGCAAAAGTAGAATGTTTTACTCAAAACACAAAGATTTACTGGCTTGACTAGATTAGCAAATCCACCATCACCACAATTAAAAGATTCACATATTAAGTGATCAGTGGAGAAATAGCTACCCCCCCCCCCCCAAAATCTTACGAATATGGAATTTCTACTTTGGCTCCTTTTGGCATCTTTGCTGATTTATTTCACCTGTAGGTGTTCTGCCTCCAGATTTTTTTTCTGTTGTATATATGTGTAGCTCATTGACAGCTCAAATTCTTTAACCTCTTTGAGCCTCACTGATTGAAAAAGAATAAAAATTATCCAATTCAGTGTTTTTGAGGAAAAATTGAGATAAATAAAAAGACTCAGGACAGCACCTAACACAATAAACAGTAGCAAATAATAGCAGTTTTGGTCACTTCTTATGTTGAAAATTTCTGTAGTAGTTAGTTGCAAAACAACGGTGTGAGAGATATTTAAAATAAGCAAATTTAAAATGTCTACAAACGGGCTTGTTTTTTAGGCAACAAAATATTTTCAGTCCTTGACATCTTCTCATGCTCACCCAGTAACACAAGGACAGTACGGTAAATGTGTACAATCTCAACTTAAAACCTAAAGCATGCACTGAGTAGTACTTACATGATGTGATCTACCCTACTTAACTATTCAATGCATATATCCTCTTGCTGATATTTTGTCCATTAAATACCCTGCAGCATTCAGAAATTTAAAAATTTATGCAAAACAACTTTTGAAAGACTTATAAAACTGTTGTCAGGTTCAGCTCCTGGATGTTTACATAGACATTGGCTTGGTTAAGTGGTAAAATGGCAGCAGCCTCAAGGTTAATACCGAATGCAAATGGTACATGCACATGTCATTCCATGTAAAAAATACACATATACACAGATGGCACAATGATGTGTGCAGTTGGAATCAACAAAGCAAATGCATGCATTCGAGGTACTTAGTTTTTACCATGGTCAGGTACAATTATGCATAGTCATTTTCCTCGAGGGCTAAAGATTTCAGACCTGATCGAATGAAAAGCACAACAAGTGTAAATAGGAGAAATGCTTCTAATATATTTTAATTTCAATGTGTTATGCCTTTAATGTAAATCTTTTTAACATTATAGGTTTGCATATTTAGTTTAATTTATTTAACAGGCAATACATCTTTCAATTGTGCAAAGACTGGCAATTATACCTGGCCAAGAGATTTAAATAGCATACTTAAAATTCTAGCAAGATGTAATGAAATAGTAAAATAATTATTTTATTGTATTGTGAAGTTCTTTATCATTATTGCTTCATTGGACTGAGGAGCCCCAAAGGCGTAGGCAAACAATGCTCAGCAATGAAAAGGGACCAGCCAGAACAATCGTGCATGTCCCGAATTGGCCTTGCCTGATAAAAGCTATGCATTCTCCGCATTATCAATGCCACTAACATCCATGTGGACATCAGCCTCCCCTCACAAAGATGAGGGACCAAAGTGTGCAGCAGTGGGACACAAACAGCGCTTAAGCTCTGGTAATTCTACCATCAGGCATTTTAACTGCTCCACTTAGAATATATTTGGCTGTTCAGACATCCGATCATACATCCTATTGTAAATTAGACCAATAACTCTAAATCCCTTCAGTTACCTTCTGGATCATTGGTATCATCATCCCTGCAGAATAAGACTGGCCCCTCAGCATTTGCCTCTTGAATATAGCAGGGTTTCTAAGCAGGTCTTCAGTGTGTGCATTTATTTCCAGTAGATAGTCAAACTGCACAAAGCTCATTGTATGGGGGTTGTCCAAGAGCTGAGGTCCATGAATTCAGGGTAAATATCAGATTGTCCTTGAGTCAAAAATAGTATAGGGGGCGGGCCATGTTGTCTCAGAGGCAGAGTTCCCGGTGCCTGCCCATGCAAAAAAATAACAATAATAAATAAATAATAATAATAATAATAAGGGTAAATTGGGTAGATTGAAATACTAATGGTCAAAGAGAGGGAGGGGTAAGGGGTGTGGAATGTATGAGTTTTCTCTTTTTGATTTTTATTTCTTTTTCTGGAGTGATGGAAATGTTCTAAAAATGACCATGGTGATGAATACACAACTATGTGCTGATATGGTGATGGTGAGCGATGGATTGTATACCATGTCTGGAATGTATGTGTGTGAAGATTTCTCAATAAAAACATTTATAAAAAATAGTATTATGGGATGTTTGCTCTGCTTTTGCCAAATCATTGTGCAAATACTTGCATCAAATGGAGAAAAGACTGTTCTCCTTTTTCCAGAATTTTCTAAAAGCTTTAGAAGTTTAAAATTATATCTCAAAGCAAGCTCAGGCCAAAATACACTGACAGTTATTATCCCACATGCCATCTATTTGTTAGCAAATCCACTTTATTTCTATGTTAAACCTTACATCTTCCAGCAAAGAGTCTAAAACCATCTTAAGAAAGGAAATGCCTAATTTTTCAGAGAAGGATTTTTCTTCCACAATCACAGATACGCTCAGGTCTTTTGATTTTAATGCAGTACCATGAAAGAACTTGAAAAACTGGAATTGTCATATGTTAATTCCTCTACTGGAATTTCAAATAATTTGACTGGGTCAGCATCAAATTTCTTTTTCATAGTCAAACAACAGGTAAGACCATGATATATCACAGACACAAAAATTTGAATGAGGTACATCAAATTCTGCAAATGCTGCACCATGACTAGTTGCATTTCTTAAAGAAACAATAGTATTTTCTTGAACTTTAACAAACTGGGCAGTTGTAGAGTTCTCTGCACCTAGATATCCAACGTCCAAATGTATACTTGGATTCCAATACTTAAGGAAATGAAGATTTCATGTCACAACTGTAGCCTGGCAATAGCTTAATAATTATATAGTAAGTTCTCACCTTCCCTATTTTTCTGGAACTTCTGCTTATAGTGGGAGGAGTAAGAATTTCAGCATTCTTCCCACTCTCAGCAATTGTGGTTGATAGATAAATGCTGTCCCCACAAGTCTGGGAAGGGCATTGCCCTGAACCAGGGATTCACTGAGGTCGTCCTCAAAAAAAAAAACAAAAACAAAAAAAACTAAATTAGTTCTAGGCATCTGGCTTCAGTGTCTGTGTACTATACTCTGACCACAAGCAGGCTGGAAATACTGCAGTTGAACTCATTGTGCTTACTAAGGCCATCCCTGGGATACCCCATCATTGTCATCTTCTCTAGTGTCAGCTTTAACCTAAAACTAGATTTTTAAAACGTCTTTCTAGGTTATTGAGAACAGAAGGTGTTTCAGAATAACGCAAACGTAATCTTATTTCAGTCTGACAGGTCAGCCATCAGAAAGCAGTTTCAACACCACTGTGGATTACAAATGACCCATAGTCAGAATTTCAGTTGGTCTCTAAAAAGCTCCGTTTGAAGTAGCGACCCTGGACTGATACTCCTGTGCTGAACTCACTGGTCCTTTCCACGACGCGCCTCCATTTGTCTCGTCCTGCGGAAGAGCCTCAGCATTTTGAGGATTCAGGTTCCCAAAGTATCACAGCTCCCACGTACTGCAAAAACATCTCCAGGTGAGAGGCCCACCTCTTTCCAAGAGAACCGGGGCCCGGCTTATTCTGATGCGTTTATTTTAGGAGCAAACATCAACGTCCCTATTCCCAGGCGGCAGGGCCCTGCCCCGCCCAGGGACGGCACTGATAGCTCTGAGCGCCCCACCCGCCACGCCCGCGTCCCACGTGGAAAGCCACGCGCCTAGGTGCGGGGCTCAGACCCACCCCGGCTCACCAGCGCCCCCCGCCCCCGGCATTTCGTATACGAGAAAGGGTCTCCAGCTAAAACTATGTTTATAAACGGCTTTCTCCCCTATTTTAAAATCACATTACTCTGAGACATTAGAATAGAAAGTCACATGAAATGAGCTGTCTGTCCAGCTTCCGTGTTACCCAGTCCGACTTGGATTCCAAGGAGAGCAGGTGCTGTTTCCTTTATGCTGGACTGAGTTTTAATGAGTGCTCAGAACAATATTCAGAAAGGACACCCAACCCTTCTCTTTCATGCTAACTCATTAAGATCTCCATTTTGTGTAATTCGGAATTGGTGCACCAAAGAGAACTCCACACTAGCATTTTTCCTTAATTTAAAGGACCAAGGGACCAAGATGTCCTGAAATATCAAAGGGAAAACTCACACCCTGATCTGATGGAGCCTGGATATGTGTTAGGGGATTATGCAAAAGAACGACAAATTCCTTAATTGCCTACTTCAGTTTCCCAGGAGAGCACCTAGAAAGGTCCATTGAGACCTAGGGAAGAAAATAAATTAGGGAAAAGTGGTTTCAGATGCCCAAGAAAAGCCACCAAGACCAAAAGACAAAAACCCTCACACCCTTAGAGGTGACCCTTCCCTAGATGATGTTGACAAAAATGTAGCTATTAAACATTGAAAAAGAAGACAAAGGAAAGGAAAAAAAGAAAGAGATCATTGAGTACTTCAAGAAATTGCAACAACCTCCATCATTTGCCCCTTACAAAATCCCTCTTGTTTCAGGTTCTCAGAAGTCTGATTTCCTTCTCATGGGGGTGCCAGGAAATACATAAGTTTCAAAGCAACATCACTAAATTCCCCGAGTCAAGAGCACTTTGTAGAATAAATAAATTTAGAATACCCAGTTTACTCCCCAAAGAAACTCCATTCTCCAGTAAAGCTCTGCTCAGCTGTTTTAGTATCATAGGCTTCTTAAAGCAGATGTTTTAAGCAGATGGTTTGACCTGAACAATGGAAATTTTTTTCACTTATGCCTAGAGTCTGGGAAAATATCCAAATCAAGAATCCCCAAAGCCTGCTGCCGGCACCCCTACCTCCTCTGCTGGTCTTCGCCTTCTCTTCTGGGGTTCCCTGATTTCGACTTTTTGCTTTGCTGGCTTTCCCTGCCTGTATTCATTCCCTTTATAAAGGACTAGGACCCATCCAGATGAGGTGGGTCACACCTTAATTTAAGTAGCCTGGTCAAAAGGTCCTACTTAGAGTGGGTCCACACCAACAGGAAGGGATTAGATTTACAGATGTGTTTCCCTGGCCTACATACGGCTTCTGACCACATCAACCAATATGAATAGGACCCCAGTCTTTTTTTTTTTTCCTGGGAAAGTATATTTTATTAAAATGACTTTACAAAATTTAGCTCCATATTAATTGGAAATTGGTCAAATTGAATAACTCTCTTTCTAATCTGCATTAGCATGATTATCTTCACTGACATTCTGTCTTTCCTAATTTTACTTTACTTTTTCAGGACTGTCCTGTGCAAGCAAAAGGTTTATTAGAGACATATTCTGAAAATCTATCAACTCTTCAAAGGAAAGTGGTTTGCACCCAACGTTCTTTGAACTCCTCACCTCAAAATCGACTTGCTCTTCCCTCCCATCCTGGAATGTCGTATGTGATCCTTTTCCAGTCTTAATCCAGTTCCCACAGTGAAAGGTAATGAGCCTTCAACCAGACTTCCTTCCAGCTCTCCATGAAGGCTGACCTGCCTGGCGCCCCTGAGAAACAAGCCCCAAGATCGAGGGCTCAGCCTACTGAATTGGTTGTCCCCATCGCTTGCAAGAATATTAGCAATTCCCCAGATAGGAAAGTTGAATATTTTTTCCCTTCTCCCCAGTCCCCTAAGGGGACTTTGTAAATACTTTTTTATTTGCTGCACAAATCACTGTGGTATATATCATGGCATCACAATAACCTGTACAAACCAACATAATCTCATGGCCTATTCAAGATTCCATGAAATTACGGTGTTCAAATAAACTGATCAAGCAAGTTAAATTAGATAATGCACTACCCAAGGTAAAAGTTTTGCACCAAATAAACATCCCTTCCTTTGGGCTCACCCAGAAGTTGAAGTTTTAAGATATGGACGATATCATCCTTTACTCAGTACTGTGATTTCCCTCAGTCCTATCCAAATCAGCTTCATTCATATCTCTAGTTGAAGTCTGATCACTTTTTCAACTTTTTAAACAGTTGCTCTATGAGATAATGCTGACTTTCATAGCTTCAGTGCTCTAATTCAGAATCTCAGGTGTCATATGAATACCTGAAGTTTCAGGGAATGATCAGGTTATCTTTAAATAGTTTAGTATCTCAGAATTTAAAAATGTCGGTTACAACCCTTGAATGTATGTGACTTCTGTAAGAGTTTACAATCTAGGAACATTTACAATAGGCTCCTACCTGATAGCCCATGCTGTTGACTTCAATTCTCTGAGTTTGTACTTTATAGTCAGTCCATATGAGTGAGGCATGATAATATTTGTCTTTTTATTTCTGCCATTTCCTTCAACATACTGCCCTTAGGTTCATTCACCTAGTTGCATGCCTCTGCAATAACTTTTTAAGACCAGGATGTGTGAAATTTCATTCTTTTTCAATATAGCTTTGGCTATACAGGATCCCTTACCCCTCCATATCTATTTGATGATGGGACTTTCCATTTCTGCAATGAAGGCTTTTGGAATTATGGTTGGGATTGCAAATCACTTTGGGTAGACATCTTTTAGACATCCTACCACAGGGTATTTTTAGGGCAGTAAAACTATTCTGTATGATACTCTATTGGTGGATATATGACACTATACGTGTCAAAACCAATAGAACAGAAAGCGAAGAGAGCCCCTTAATGTGAACTATGGACTTTAGGTACTAAAAAAGTACCAATACTGATTCATCTTTATAACAAATGTATCACGCTAATGCAAGACGTTAATAATATGGGCATGTGTAGGGGGTATGTGGGAACTCTGTACTGTGTAGTTTTTCTGCAAATTTAAAACTTCCCTAATAATAGTTTATTTTTTAAGCTTGAATAGATATACATAAAAATAACTGAAATTATTCAGTCCACAAAGGACTTTCACCACCTCCATACCATCTAGGTAGTAAAATAACAATCTGTCTTCTTTAATACCTCTTTAGTTTGAATGACCACCTTGGAATATGATTTCAGTGACCTAATTAGTTTGGTAGTAGCTATCTTGCACATTTTCTGGGATTCTAGGTGCTCAGCTTATATTCCAAGGATGCAGTTCTCTTATAAAAACCAAATAAATTCTTCCTAAAACATCATATCAACAAGCACATAAAAATAGCATTGTCAGTAGTTACTTTTTTAAAGTCAATAGCTACTTGACCAGACATGCATACAATATATGCTTTCCATGCCTTGTTTCTAATCCTTTGAAAAGCACACAGTGTAGCTATTCACTCTTTAGTGGAATAGAAGAGTGAAACTCAGACATTGATTAAGTAATTTGCCCAGGTTCATACAGCTAAGGAATCAGTTCTATAAGGATGTAAATGTGTACCCTTTCTCCTCTACCCGCTGGGTTGGGGAAATTCTGTCCCTTTCCCTCATTCCCTTCAAGCTGCTCCAGGGTCTTTACTTCTTCCTTTTTCCTTGCCTGCTAACCCTAAAGGTTGAGCATGTGTGGAGTATGCCTTCAGCTTGACATCTAAAGTGATAGGTGTCATTAAATGGTCAACTGTTACCCCAACCTGGTAATAATTGCAGCATGCGTTCTCGACATCAGTCCAATGCTGTTTACAGAATCTCTTATAAACAGCTGATGCTCCCAAGTTGTTCATTAGGCCAAGTGACCCTGAACTATTTCTAGTGGTGACATCTACTGGTACCAGTTGGAATTGTCAGGTTTTTCGTGATAAGGATCTTAATTTGCATCTATGAAGATTCCTAAAATGAAAGTTCTGATGTAAGGAGAGGGACACTTGTAGAGCCCACGGGATGCTAGAAACACAACAAGGGGTGAGACCCCTTTGTCCCCTTCCTCCAGGAGCTCCTATTCTCGTGGGCTGCAGGTGAACACTACTGGGAGCTTTGGAGGTTGCTTCAAAGATGCTTCTTAAAAATTGCATCTAATAATAACACAATTTTGTGAAGATGTTGCGGACCCTGTCCAACATGGGGCAAACTATGAAAATCAATGAGATTTTAATTATCATCCCACTCAACTAAAAGACCACCTCCATAACAGACCCAATGAGGAGTAGAAATAACAATTCCTTGCAAAGTGCTGTTTTGCTATTGCCTATTTTGTTCCGATATCAAAATTTTCGCTGCCCTGAAGTGAATAATATTTCCTTCTCATCCCTTCTTTGCCTCTAGCTGTTGTGACATGAATAGGGCTGTCTGGTGAAGCCTCTTAAACACAGTTTATTACTTTCTGCCTTTATTTTCTGGATTGGCCAAATAAGGCAATATATCAGCTGCAGCAAGCAGTAACACACACACACACAAAGTTGATACTCTGAAAAACTCATTTATGAAGACCACATAGTTCGAACCACCTACAGTAAATTCAAGATCTATACAGGTCAAGAATGCACGGGCACACTGGCACGAATCACTTGGCTGAGAAATGGAGAAGACCTTTGAGAACTAATGAGAAGAACATGAAAAGGTTTGCAAGAAATAATCAATAATCCACATGGCTGGGCTAGTAAACAGTATTTATAATCAATAATGGTGCAAACAGTGTTTATTGCTTTTTAACTTTTAGAATTGCTCTATAGTCAAATGGTGGAGGTCCTGTCAATAGTTATAGAAAGGAATAAAATATTATCACCCATATATTGTCAAAACAAAAGGAGAAACAACAGAAGTTGAGAGCAGTAAAAAGAGAGAAGTAGAAGAAAGATTAGAGGCTCAGAGGCTCTAACCTCCTCCTTTAAAAGGTGGAGATGTAAAAGATCAATCTGAGTGAGTAGTGTAAGAAATAAAGGAGGCAGTGATTTAACAGGAGATGATCAATAGAGTCATGAAAACAGCGACCGGTCTCTGTTGGGGTGGTGCCATATAAAGTAATCCTAATAGCCATAAATCAATGGATAGTCTCTTAATATTGGTAAATCAAGAAAAAAGGATCTGAATGTATTGCCAAAGGGTAGCTCATAACTCCTAACTGAAACCTAAAACCAGAAGCTGTTAAGAACATTGGCCTTGGTTCTCCCAAGAGAGAGGAACTGGGGCTGAGGCTGGGGTGGGGTGGTGGGTACGGGTGGCTGAGAGTGAACCCCCGCCTTTCTCTATGGGGCTAGAATCTCCCTGCTTTGCTAGAACGTTTACAGAATTTAAGAAGAATAAATGATGCTTTGTTGGGGTGCACACTGATAAGTTATGGAAAGTGAACCTTCTCCCAGCACCACCACTCCCAATCCAGACCCAGAAAAGCAAGTGGGTAATTTATGAGGAAGCAGATGTCCCAAGCGACAATGCCTTTTATTTTGCCCAAAGGAAACCATTGTCCTAGTAAACTAAGCAAGATGCCTTTGATCAGCTGTTCCCAAAGGTAAACAAACTTTGGCCACAAAAGCAAGGGAAGGAGAGGTTTACACAAACATGTAGGCTATCAAAACAAGCAAAACAAAGCAAAACAAGGCTTAAGGGGTCGGGCGTGTTCTGTACTCAGCTCCCAGGGACATGCTGCCAGCCTCCATCTCCCCAGTTTCAGCGCTCCCGGCTGCCGGGCAGATGCCATCAGCACTTGCAGCACATTTCCACCCAACCATGAATCCCACGGCGGCCTGCCTCCTCTTGGCAGAGGGGGGTGGGCGGAGTCAGAAGCCCATTCTCACACCTGCCAAGGAAGCCTTTACCTCTCACACCTGCCAAGGAAGCACCAGCGGGGAGGAGGCGCCCATGTGTCAGCTGAACCTGCCCCAGCGCAGGTGGGCACCAAGTCAGAACAGGCAGCGGGAAGGTCCGACCTCCAGACAAAAGAAAGTGCAGCCAGGAGGGGAAAGAGGAGCAAAGGGAAAACAAGCCGATGTGGCTAAGCAAGAACTTAAAGAAATGGAGAAACTATTTCCCCTGCAAAATTAGAGAAACTGAAAAAAATGAAGGAAGTCGAACCTGTGATGAATCAGGAGAGAAAGAAGCCAAGTCCAATTATGTCTTATCAGTGGTCCCCAAATCTCCCTTCTTACACAATCTGGAAGAATAGTTGATATGTTTATCAACCATTTTGTAAATGGAAGTTTTTTTACTAGCTCTAGAAACATTTTTAGGAGGAAGTTTGGAAACCCATCTGATCCCAATTTTTTTTTTTTTTTGAGTAAATGCTTTTTTTAAAAGGGTGAAATAATTCAGTGTTTTTTTGTTTTTTACAACCGGGAAATAGTGGAATATTGAATTATGGAGGCCTTGACTGTTTTAGATGTCAACTTAATATCCCATAGGTGGAGTGGCAGTTTTTATAGCCTGTAACATGATGCATACTAAATAGTAATTAGGAGTCACAGTCGGGCATTTAATATGTCTTAAATATTTAATATTTCTCCTACTCCCATGTTTTATGGGAGAACTGTTTCTTAAAGAAAACCACTCCCCGATCTTGGCTCTGTTTGTTAAATTAGGGTCTTTTCTGTAACATCTCTGGACGTGGTAGTCCAGGTTTCCTAATACTTTTGTTATGTGCAAAGACTGGAAATGTGAGTAGGTGGTGTGCATACTGTTAAATTGTGAATGAGTGGGGTTTATGATGTAAGAGCTTGTTAACATTTCAAGATATTGGTTCTTGATAGCCTCTTAAGGAAAAGTTGCCTCCACATTTTAACCTGGAAAGTCACTAGAATAACTTAGAAAAGAACTACAACGATGTGGCTTTTTAGATTTTTGATACATACTTTAAGAACTATGTACAAATTGCTCATAATGCCCATGTGCTGATCCTCAAAACAACCAATAAACTCTCAGTGATGGAGTAAAAGAATGATAAATTGCTGCTATCATATCAACAACTTCTCCAAAAAGCTAAGTTCTTAGTAACTCAATTTGTTCATAACCCGAAACCGCCTGCATCATTACTATTTCACTAACTTCATATTTTAATATGTTTTGGGTGTTTTCCAAAATCGCAGTTATCTTTGTGGCATGCTGATTGGGTTGACCTTTTAAAGGTTTACATACTTTCCTTCTTCCTTTCTGACATTTTGCCTTAATGCCTATTTCCAAGGTTGGGTGTATAATTTCCGGCACCCCCACCCCACTTCTTTCTTAATTAAGTTCAAGTTTCCCTCTATGGGATTTCGGAAGTGGTTGGGTCTTTTTGAACTGAGATTTAGAAATGTGCATCGTCTTTATTGTGATTATTAACGTGTCATCTTTATTTTCCTGTCATACTACTTACAACTTATTCTTGAACCTCCTTCGATGTTTGCAGCTGGCTCCGTGCCACCATTCTCCTTTCCACAAATGGGCAGAGCTCACAGAGCAAAGGTATTTGACAGTCAGCACTGATTATACGGAATGGACCCCAAAGCCCACATGCATTCTTAGATTAGTTCAGTGGTCTTCGTAATCTTCCTGGGAAATAGGGCAGGTAAATGACACTCAGGAAGGAAGCAAAAGGTAATGACAATGTGGTCCAAGATTCTCACTCCATGTATAGTAGAAGGGAAATTTCTGTGCTTAGAGTGTGGGCTGTGCCCCCAAAATACCTTCAGTGGGAGACTTTGCTTTGGGGAATTGCCGGTTTGAAAGGATGTATGTCCCCTAGAAAAGCCATGTTTTAATCTAAATCCCATTTAATAAAGGGAGAATTATCCTTGTTCAATACTATGTTTGAAACTGTAATCAGATCACCTTCCTGGATGATGTGATTTAGTCATGAGTGGTTGTTAAACTGGATTAGATGACAACATGTCCCCACCCACTTGCATGGGTCTTGATTAGTTTCTGAAGTTCTATAAAAGAGAAAACATTTTGGAGAAAAAGAGATTCAGAGAGAGA
The DNA here is from genome assembly GCF_023851605.1 of Tamandua tetradactyla. Taxonomy (NCBI): domain Eukaryota; kingdom Metazoa; phylum Chordata; class Mammalia; order Pilosa; family Myrmecophagidae; genus Tamandua; species Tamandua tetradactyla. The sequence goes on from NC_135329.1 coordinate 203,545,796, forward strand.
AGAGCAGAACGGCATAGCATATTGCCTTCTGGCAGCTAGCAAACTAGAAAACTAGCAGACTAGGGAGTTTTTGCGTCTCTTTACCCTTCCAAATTCTTACCTTATCCTCCTGGTTCACCCTGTCTGTGGGAGGGAAATTCAAATACAATCCCCTCAGATAATGGTGTTTGTGGAGTAGACCTAACCAAATTCCCTAATTTTTCTTTCCACTCTCTGCTTTAAATTCCAAATGCCTGGAAAAGCTGGGCAAGGGCTAAGAACTTTCTAAATGATTCAACTCTCACTTTAGAAAAACATCTATCTGATTTTGGTGATGATGCTATATAGTTTTCTTTATAATCCACCATTTTGTATTTTATCACAAGAATAAACAGAAAGCAAAGTTTCACTGGGGTAGGGATCCACCAAAATTGGGTACAGGGAAATTGAGATTAGACATTTAGCCATCGTATCTCCTTATAATCGGGCCAATATTAGATAGTGCAGAAGCCCATGCTCTGGAGAAATGGAGTTGTTTGATTTTTATTTCTCTGTTGCAAATTAAAAAAATGGAAGGTGGTTTTTCCAAGCCTGATTAAAAATAAGAAAATTGCAGAACCTAGAACAGTTCCTGGCTCATAGCAAGCACTCAATTAAATACAGGTCATAGATCCTACTTCAGATGTGATCTTCCCCAATGTAATTCAGTATTTTCAGTCTCATGTCCTATTGGTGCAGTGACCATGGTTTCTACAATTCAGCCTTGCTATATCACTAGATTGTACAGTTAACTGAAATTGTGACTGTCCTAGAAACATGCTAAAGATGCACCTGAATAAAAACTTGAGCAGCTCAAGATTTCTCACGTTTCTATCTGAGACTTACTTAATCTTTACTGTGTGCCAGACACTCTTCTAGATACGTGGCATGCATTTAATCCCTATTTAACAAAACTATGAAATAGGGCCTCTCTTTCCCTGTTTTATAGACGAGAACATCCAAGTACAGAAACATTAAGTACTTCCCCCAATCCTGCAGTATGCGGGGAATGGAAGTAGTCAGGCTCCCTGCAGAATCTGCTGTCTTAACCTTTAGTGTGAGCTGCCTTAGAAGAATTGCACAAACAAAACTGCCAGTGGCACCATCAGAACATACCAAACCATCCCAGCCCCCTTCATGTCAGTGAGGAAGATAGGAGGTTGACAAACTGAACAAGTTACCTTATCTGGCTTCTGTCTATTTTTATTCATTTCTGCACCAAGTGTCTACTGCTTCTGCCACCAGGATCTACAATTGCCCAGCTTCTGAGAACTCTTGAGCCCCTCCCTCCACTGCCAACTTATCACAGAATAGTCTTAACCCTGATGCTTGTACTTCATTTGTAAAGTCACACAAAAACTTCATTCTTGGATCCAGATCTTTCTGGAACTAGAGTGACTGGATGGGGAAGGATAAGTGGGAACTTAAACCAGCATCTTGCCCAGACTGATAAGATCAAAGAACCCAATTCAGAATTTCTTTAGAAGGTTGTTGTGCTCAGTGGCTTAAAGTTCTAGAAACACAGATTTAGAAAACAAACCCCCCAACCTCTCCCCCTGCCCAGTGTAGATGCCACGAGGACACAGGGTACCTCCCCCCAGTATAGATGACACCTGGGCACCATCCCCCACAGATCATGTTTTTGAGCCTCTGCAGACATGAAGTGATCATTCTAGAATGTTGTTGCTTTTATTTTGCTTTTCTACTTTTCAGTTGAACGTGAGATATTTTGATTTGTAGGGAAGAATCTGTGCATCAGTAGAAAAAAGCCTTGTCTAGATTCGGGAGCAGTTTCTTAAGGCTATCTGATTCTAGCCTTTCCTTGACACTGTTTTACAAATGGGTTCCTTGTAGATAGCTGAAAACAAAATGAAATAATTCTCATCTATAGACACGCAAATGATTCTGGCATGTAGAGGTGCAACCCTCCTACTTCTGGTAAAGCCATTTTTGCATTGTTTGCTTCTTCATTCCAGCATTCCTTTACTAAGCCTAGTTTACTTCATATAAATTTGTGTTTCTTTGACTTCTCCTTTGTACTATGCCTAACACCTGTCAGATTTTCTCAGTTATTAATGAGTTTTTTAAAAAATCTTTAACCCATGTTGATTTTATGAAAGTCTGAAAAAGTATCCCTTAGCAGATAGGAATTAATAATTCATTCACAGACCCAGTTTATACTGTTCATGTGTCGTTAGATTTTTTTCAGCCTGTATTTATTTATTTAGGCTTTTAGAAAAAGAAAGACTGTGAAGGTACGTAAGTGGAAAGGTAGACTGTGGGTGACTGGTTACCATTCCCTGTAGCTCCAACTAGAACACATTATGTTCAGCTTAATCTTTACTTAAATATTGATTAACTAAAACTTCCTTTGCTAAAATGTGTAATTGTGGAGTTGGCTGAATAATCCCACTTTTCCATGTCTGCCTTCCTGCGTTTAGCCTTGCACATTTATCTCCGTCACTTTTACAGGTGTTTGCAGTGGGCGGTGTGGAAAGGTGAACTCTAACAGGCTTAGCCCCATCTCTTGGCTCCTTCACTAACTGTCAGACCCTGGACAAGTTGCTCCCCACTTCTGATTCTTTCATTCACCTTCAAAAAGATTATTTGAAAATATATTACCTAGTGGGGAAAAAAAACTCTTTATACAAATTCCATAAACATTCAGATTATTTCAAGTGTTCTAATTTCAGGGTCATCCTGATCAAGTTATATTTTTAGGTAATCTGTGTTTTTTTCTGTACAGGTGCAGGTATTAGCTACTTTGAAACATTATGCGATGTTTCTCATTTTCCACCTTTAAAGGAAGTTTAGAAACATAGTAACTGGTTAGCAGTAATTCTACTGGATTATCAGAAGATGGTTTCAGGGGAATTGTCTTTTGACAGAGGCTCAATTCCTTTTTATTTTCTTTTTAAAAATGTGCAGAGCGCCTATTTGGGATGGAAATGTTTGGTAATGGATGGTGATGATGGTAGCACGACACTGTGAACGTAATTAACAGCCCTGAGATATATATCTGAGCATGGTTAAAAGGGGAAATGTCATATTGTATATATAGTAATAGGATAAAAAGTTTTAAAAATCCATGAAACTGCACTATACAAACAGTGACCTCTAAGTTAAACCACGGACTATAGTTAATAGTACGATTATACAAATATGCTTTCACCAGTTGTAACGAACGTACCACATCAATGCAAGACGCTAGTAATAGGGCGATACATGGGAATCCTGCACTGTATGCATGATTTTTCTGCAAATCCACAATTTCTCTAATTAAAAGCAAACAAACAATAACAACAACAACAAAAAACTATGTTCTCATACACGATGGAATGTCCTTGTTCTAATCCCTTATAAGCTGCCCCTTGCACCCCACCCCTTTGTATTTATCAGATGTCCACCACTGAGAAAAATCTCCTGTTCATAGCCTTCCTAGAACTCGTGTCTAACTCTATGCCAGATGTGCTCTTTGGTGTTAGGGCTGCACTGACCCGAGCCTTAAAAAACTGGTTAGAACAGGGTCATAGCCTGTGTGATAGGTGTCCTTCTCTCAGGACTCACGGGCCACACCCCCACCAAGAGGGAGAATTTATTTTGCCTTCTCTTGCAAAGTCAGCACGCTGAACATGGTAGATCTGATTGGAATAGAATAGAATAGAACACTTATTTCCATTTTCCTTTTCTTAAAAAATAAACATTTTGTTTTGGAATACTTTTAGATTTACAGAAAAATAGGGAAGATACTACAAATGGTTCCCTTTTACCTCACCTTGAGTTTCCCCTAATATTAACATCTTAGCATGGTACATTTGTCACGATTAATGAGCTAATACTGATGCATTATTATTAACTGAAGTCTGAAGTTTATTCAGATTTCTAGTTTTTACCTAATGCCTCTTTCTGCTCCAGAATCCCATTCAGGATATCACATCACATTTAGTTGTCATATCTCCTTAGATTTTTCTTGGCTGTGGCTGTTGCTTAACCTTTCCTTGATCAAAAAAATTTTTTTTTGTAGCCTTTCCTTGATTTTTAATGATTTTTGTCAGTTTTGAGAAGTACTGAGTTACGTAATTTGCCCCTCTCTTTCAACCCAATGGATCAAACTTTTCTAATTTGTAAAAATTCTGATAAAATAGAAAATGGCCATTCCAAGGATAGAAGCCCAGCCCAGCCCAGCCAGGCCCCTGAAGCTTAGTCTCCAGCACTGAGACCGGCTGAAAAGGATCGCAAAGCTGAGTATTCTGGCTGAAGACCTCCCAGCTTCTTATGTCTACTCTTCTGGGCCTTTATGCACGTTATCCCTCCCCCACTCCCTGTTTCCATTACTGTTGGTTCCAGTCATCTCATAGCCACTGTCTACATTTTCTAATAAAACACAGTAAACAACCCTAAGTGGCTCTGTTTTTATTATGCTATGTTAACCGGGTTCGTGTGAGAGTGTTCTATCACCTTGAGCAAGTTGAATGAACAAGAAGCAATGACAGCAAGGCAAACTCAAGGTTGCTGCACCCGCCCCCCAACCCATGGTCATCTTTCCACCACATAGACTGGCCTTCCCTCAGGCCTCTCAACAGGAGGACTCTGGGTATCTCCTCTTAAAAACCCTGTGACTTGCTGACTAGTCAAAAGGGCATCCTAGCGGGGGCAGGCAATGGTGGCTCAGGGGCAGAGTTCTCGCCTTCTATGTGGAGACCTGTGTTCAATTCTCAGTGCCTGCCTGTGCAAAAAAAAAAAAAGGGGGGGGCATCCTAAGACCCTTCAACTACAACTTTCTTAAACCAAATCTCAATGTTTTACATATAAACAAAAGGTAACCCCAAACAAGAGGGAGCCAGGACTTTTTCTCCTTCTTCTCCGAAGTGATTGTTGTCTTGCCATTTCTATCTCCTTATTTCTGTTATTGTCTACGAAATTTTTTTTGTGGGGGTGGTGGTGGTTGTCATCTCAGAGTTTCTCTGTGTGCAAAGCGTTTAAATATTTCTCCATAAGGTGTACCTATATGTCACATACAAAAAACCCTATACCTTATAAAGCAAATCTATATTCTAATCTTTTCTCCTACCTTAAATTTTTTCTTCTAACTTTTTTAAAAGTGAAAAAATTACCAAGACCTTAACAGTGGGCACCAAGGAAAAAAGACTTTTAGTGTTTTTTTCAAGGGAGGCATCTCTATTGATACACTCCAAAGAGCAAAACAACTGCAATTAACCTATCTAGTAAAATGCCATTTGGAGAGGGTGCAAGAGTAGTTCAATGGTAGAATTCTTGCCTGCCTGGGTTTGATTCCTGACCCATGCATTTCTCATCGCGGCATTTCTCAACTACTCATTCTTTTTTTTTCCCCCTGTATTTTTTTATTTATTAATTAAAAAAATAAACAAAATAAAACAACATACATAATCAGTAATTCACAATATCGTTACTTAGTTGCATATTCATCATTTCTTAGAACATTTGCATTAATTCAGAAAAAGAAATAAAACGAACACAGGAAAGAAAAAAAAAAGATTATACCTACCATATCCCTTACCCCTTGCTTTTATTGATCACTAGCACTTCAAACTAAATTTCTTTTAGCGTTTGTTCCCCCTATTATTTATTTTTATTCCATATGTTCTACTCCTTTGTTGACAAGGTAGATAAAAGGAGCATCAGAGACAAGGTTTTCACAATCACACAGTCACATTGTGACAGCTGTATCATTATTCAATCATCCTCAAGAAACATGGCTACTGGAACACAGCTCTGCATTTTCAGGCAGTTCCCTCCAGCCTCTCCATTACATCTTGAATAACAAGATGATATCTACTTGATGCATAAGAATAACCTCCAAGATAACCTCTCAACTCTGTTTGGAATCTCTCAGCCATTGACACATTGTCTCATTTCACTCTTCTCCCTTTTGGTCGAGAAGGTTTTCTCAATCCCTTGATGCTAAGTCTCAGCTCATTCTAGGGTTTTTCTCAATCCCTTGATGCTGAGTTTACGTTCATTCCAAGATCTCTGTCCCATGTTGCCAGGAAGGTCCACACCCCTGGGAGTCATGTCCCATGTAGAGAGGGGTAGGGTGGTATTCTAGTTTGCTAGCTGCCAGAATGCAACACACCAGAGACGGATTGGCTTTTAATAAAAGGGGATTTATTTTGTTGGTTCTTCAGAGGAAAGGCAGCTAACCTTCCACTGAAGTTCTTACGTGGAAGGCACAGGATGGTCTCTGCTGGTCTTCTCTCCAGGCCCCTGGGCTCCAACAACTTTCCCCGGGGTGACTTCTTTCTGCATCTCCAAAGGCCTGGGCTGAGCTGTGAGTGCTGAGATGAGGAATGCTGAGCTGCTAGGCTGTACTACATTGCATTCTCTCATTTAAGCACCAGCCAATTAAGTCAAATGTCACTCATTGCAGCAGGCACACCTCCTACCCGACTGCAGATGTAAGTAGCAACAGATGAGGTTCACCTACCAATGGCTTGTGTCCACAGCAACAGAACTAGGTATGCTCACCTGGCCAAGTTGACAACGGACTCTAACTAACACAAGTGGTGAGACTGCTCGTTCAACTACTCATTCTTAATTGTACTGAATGTTAATGCCAAGTGAATAGACCAAAGCATTTGGCACTATTTGTATTATGTTGCTGATGAAGTAAGCTACTTTGCTGTGAGTCATTATCAAATATGAGCACAAAAAAACAAACTTATTTGTCGCCAGTGCATAATTAATATGAGCTACATGTTCATATCACATTAAGAATTGTGGTTCCTTTAACCAATCTTTGTAGGGTCTTATGCTCTACTGAACACATCCTTTTTATTTAAACTAATAGTTCTAAAGAAGGATGGTGCTGTCCCTTGGGGTGCTTGGAAATTTGTGGGGGTGATTTTGGTTATCACAATGAAGGGGCTGCTGCTGGCCAGGATGCAGATGCCACGACACCTGGGCCAGCCCTGCAGGATGAAGGTGTGTTTTGTGACTTACATGATTTTCAAATGTCCTCTGGGTACACGAGTAAGTGAAACTCCCGTGTATAATTATCAGAGCGTATAACTGACTCCATTTTACATACACAAAGGTGGTTTATTATTATTATTTTTTGCATGGGATTAATATATACTGAATTTTCCAGGAAAATAATCAGGATGTCAAATGAGAAAAATTTGCATTGTGCTTTGTTGGGAAGCTCATCAAGAGCAATTTTTAATGTCATTTGCCATTTCATTGGCAACATGCAAAGTGTTGGAGTCACCAGTAAAACCCACATACCTCAGCCTTATTCTGTAATTGTCACTGTCATGATGATTCCATGTGTAGGTTTAAGCTTGTTCAGTGGAGCCTGCTAACACATTGAAATATATACTATTTTAGCATGTATTGCATCTATTTCGCCTTTATATTACACATATTGATTTTTTAAAAACTGTTATATATGCAGGTCCATTATGTTATCTTTGAGTTCTGTTTTAGAGTAGTTGAAGGGAACGATACAACAAAATATTTTTTGTAACAATGGGTCCGAGTGTTGAGAATCACTGTTGCCTCCTTTGGATTCTTTTTTTGTGCTTGGGTGGGGAATCAAACCTGGGTCTCCCACATGGCAGGGGAGCATTCTACCATGGACCCACCCATGCAGGCTTCTTTTGGAATTGTTCTGAGATGGCCTCCTTGAAGTTTAGGAAAAGACCAAGGTTACTTAGTTACACGTTTTCTCCCTCAAATAGAATTTCTGATAGATGGTGTCTGCTTTACTAAGCTCTGGGGATTGGGAATCTATGCCTCTGCTTAGTGAGGTTGCTACCCAACAAGGGTCTAATCTCAGGACATCACCCAGCACCCTCTGCTCTTGGAAAACTGCACAAGCGGGTAGAGTCTAGAATTCCATTCACAGAACATGAACAAATGAATACATCTCAGCCAGTCACCATGAGCTATCTCTGATGGCCTGTTTCTCTTTTTAATTTGAAATTGGTTCACTTGGCAGATAATTTAACAGGCAATAGGATTCTGAGGAAAGGATCCCTCAGGGATTGTCAATGACTTGGACATTTCTCATTTATCTCTTCTTCTGCCTTTCTTTGGCCATTTTTATACAACCCTGGCTATTCCTTAGAATCCCCTGGGAGCTTTAAAAATATCCTGAGGCCCAGGCCCCATTCCCAGAGATTCTGATTTAAATGGTCTGCTGCTGGTGCCCGAGCACCTGTGATTTGTAAGTGCTTCCCAAGTGAAGCCAATATTGAGAACCATCCTTTGGCTGTTGTTGCTTTCTAGTGCTAGGAATCCCAGTCGAAAATTTTTTCCCACATTTTTGCAAACTAATTTTTATCGCTTCAGGATGTCCTTATTTCCTAAAGCATTTTGTTTTCTTTCTTTTCATCCTCATTCCCTGAACCGTGTGCTCAAATACCATGCAACATAATAGGAAAAAATGCAAAACATGTTTATTCCATTTGAAGGCAACTGATTATGGATTTCACTGAGAGCAAGAGTAGGGACATTTTCAACGTGGAATTTTGGTGAAAATTGGGCTGCCTGAAACTAAGTGCATGACATCTCAGAATTTTATAGAGAATTCCAAGAATATAAAAATACCTGGAAATATGTTAAGAAAAATTATTAATACTTGGAAGTAAAATGAAAGTATGGCTGTGTCCTCAATGTCACACTGGGGCACCAATAGGCCCACCCAAGACTTATCTAATGGTGTAGAGGACTGTCCCTTTATCTCTCATTCTTTCTACTATTGCTTGGGGCCCAGACTAGGTGAAGTTGCTGGGAAACTGGTATACTTTGTCAGGTGGAGATGCAAATGATTCCCTCTGATAGCAAAGGTAATCCCAAGGTTTTTGTTTGTCTGTTTTTCAGTAGTGAAAATGTTCCAGAGTTTTGTTTTGTCTTTTTTAAAGCTGGCATTTATTAATTAGTAGCAAAAACTTTAAATAAGTGATACACACAATTAAACTGTAATCCAAACACTGTGGTTTAAAAATAAATCCCATGGCCAACAACTCCTGCCAACATATTTTTACAAGGCTGGTAAATATTGCCAATCCTCTGTGAAGTGGATCCAAATTTTTCTGGAATATCACAGTACATAGCACATACTAGGTTTTTGTTGGAGATTTGGGGTACCAGGAGAGCTACTCACACAAGCTAATGGATGTTTGAGCAAGAGCCAGACCTTGATAGGGAGGTTCTCACCCCTGTAGCTTTGATGGGGCATGGAGTAGAGTTAGGCTGAATAGGTCCTCTTATTTGGAGGAAGAGAAGCCAAGACCTGGGGTTGGTCTTTCACAACCCTGAGAACATATCTCATAATCAGAGTTGGGAACTTCTCCCAGCCTAACCTTCGCCTCAGTGCACGTTGCTCTAAAAAGCGCCAACCACCTTTTTCAAGAACCAACCGGGGCACTGGCTGGAGCTCAGCCTGCGGGAGCTTGGAGCAGGCCTCCCAAGGCCTCCCAAGATCATGGACCTCCAAGAGGCTCTCTGGCTTTTACCGAGTGCTCATGCCATCCAGGGCCAGGCCAGGCTGCTGCCAGCCTTAACAGGTGCCACCCTGGACAGTGCTGCATCCCCCTCCCAGGGGGACCTCCTTTCTGCCGTATGGAAGCGCCACTGAATTTGAGGCAACTACAGCTCAGTCTGTGCTTCAGTATAAGGGGAGTTTGGCTGAAGTTAAAGCTATCACAGTATTTTTTTATCGCTTTTTAAGACCTTAGCCAGTTTTCTCTTTCCTGATAGACTCTATGACCTCTGCTACAATTCTCCTTTAAACCAGTTTACGATGCTGCTGGTTCTCTCATTAATGACTTTATCAAAATGTGTTGTATGCTCTTTCCATATTTGAATGAGAGTAACTTTCTGAAAATTTACTTTGACAATATGAATCGTTTTTGGTGAATAGTTGACTTACTGAATGATGTAATACTGTTTCAAGAGCACTTTCAATATTTATAAGTTTTTGTTTTAATTTTATCTCAGAGGATTCGTAAGGACCACCCGTAAGAGCTCCCAAGGACTGGCTATCAGCTAGCAGGAAGTATGGATTAAGGAGCTAAGATTGAACTACTTTCTCATCCTTCCACCCTCTAGGTCCTTTCCAGGGGAGGACATCACTTAAATCCTCTCTGCCATGCAGTACTTTTTTTGACTTCCGCTTACTGCAAACATCATAGAACTCTCTTCATTTCTTCATTTTGTGTAAATAAAGATATCATGATGGCAGAGTTACATATACAAGGAAATTGCTAAATTTCTAGACTTTCTTGTTATACATCAATGACACCGATTTTTAATATATCTTTTAGAAGATTTTTGTGATAAACTAAACTTTGAAAGATTGACCTTGGAGGCTTAGTGCTAGTGTACCCATACTCGGTTTTGTTTCACTAAGACTAGCAGGTTTCACAGGTTCGAACATCTTAGTTGCGTTTTCACTAATTTGTTTAGCAATGAAAACAGTGGTTGCCACCACTCCTGGGCCCATTGTTATAAACTCCCCTAGAACCAGTTTCCTTTCATTTAGCATAGTTATCTCATTTTGCAGTTATGCATAATTTCTTCATCAGTGACTGACTTCCCCTCTAGAAGCTTCATAAACGACAGATCACACCCATTTTTGTACCTCTCTTTCCTCTCTTTACCTCCACACGATGAAGCTCAGTAGATATTGTAAGGAGTAAATACATGAATAAATTAGTAAATAAATAGTTGAATTCAAGTGTTTAAATGCTCCATTTCAACCCAAAATTGAAAGGGTAGATGTCTGCTCTTGAAAGCTATTTGAAAACTTGTTTGATTGATAATATTTTTAAAAATTAATTTTTCTCATTGAGAAATATAAATGTGATCATTTATATTGATCTCTGATAATGATTGTATAGCCTTTATTTTGTGGCTTTGTGATTGTAAAAACCTTGTCACTGCCCTTCACTTGTACCTATTTCACCCATTTTTTTTCACTTTAGAGTCTCGTAATCACTAAAGACAGACCCTAATGTTTATTAATGAAAGGTCTTTTTAAAACATAAAAATACATACAAATAAACATACACAAAAACAAACACATGCAAAACAAAAGACACACATAAAAACAAGGAAAAAAGGTCTTCACTCAAAGGCAGTTCATATTTTGTTTTCTTTTCTTTCAGCCTTCTCTCTCTCTCTCTATATATATATATATTTTTTGTTTGTTGTTGTTTTCTTTTTTTTTTTTTTGCATGGGCAGGCACTGGGAATTGAACCTGGGTCTCTGGCATGGTAGGCAAGAAATCTGCGGCTGAGCCATCGTCACAGGGCCCTCTCTATATATTTTATAGTTGCAAATATAGTGCATTTTTATAGATATTTATTTGTTTATTTTCTTTGTATGCTGAATTTCATTCTCTGTCCACATGAGTACCCCCTTATTGCAGCATCATTTGTTGAATTTTTGTTTTTGTTTGGCTTTTCATTTGTTTGTTTTGCTTGTTTGGGAAGTGCATGGACTGGGAATTGAACCTGGGTCTCCTGCATGGCAGGTGAGAATTCTACCACTGAACTACCCTTGCAGTCCCCTAGACATTTATTTTGAATGCACACATAATATTCCACTCACTGGGTGTGCTACAATGTATTCAACTTTGTAACACAGATTATACAAAAAAAGCATAACTTTTCCACTTGTGCTGTTACAAATTACTGGTGATGAACATTTTTGTACTTTAAAGCTCAAAAATAATTTTTTTTTATTTAAGATTTTCTCCTTAGCAGATTTTCTGGAAATGAATTACTGAGTCAAATACTGTTAGCTTTAGTTTTTTTTTATATATGTTGCCAGATTAAGGGATTGGACCAGCTTTCATATACGTCAATTGTGTTTAGGAATGCTTATTTCTCCATATCTTTACCAGAATAGGTAATCTTGTAACTGAGAAGTTAAAATTTAAGGGATGATTCTGATTACTGAATCATTATATAGATATTCCAGTTTTTTTACTTTCTGATATATTGCAGTAGACAGAAGGAAATACCTGAAATCTCTGAACTATAATCCAGCTGCCTTGATCTCTGATAAAGATTGTGTACCCTTTACCTTGTGTCCTTGTGATTGTAAAAACCTTGTGATTCACCCTCACTTGTACCCATTTTTTTTTTCACTTTAGAGTCTTGTGATCACTAAAGACAGCCCCTAATTAATGAAAGGCCTTGGGACAGCCCAGAACTAACCCACACCAGGTCCAAAGTTATCTTGATAACCAAAGCGGAATTCAACCAAAATGGGGCCCACCTGACATGCTCAGTAGCTTAGGCTTTGACCTATAAGTCACATATACCTCATTAATACTAAAAATCATGCCCATATTCATATTAAGGCTGCCATTTTCTTATATACGTTCTGTGACTAAGCATGTAATCATCTGCACATGCTTAATAATTAAAATTATTTAATTATTTAAAATTATTTAATTAATTATGTGATTAAATAATCACATCATTTGGGCTCTTTGTGCTCATTATTCTGAAAGCTGCCCATCTTTTAATGCTACAAAACTATCAGAATCATTGAAATTTGTTGAGACAGATTTTGGGGTCCATCAGCCATCTGATCTCCTTTGTGCGCCTAGTAATAAACTCTCTTTTGAAACCCTAGTTCCCAGTTATTGGTCATTTGAGTGCATTGGACAGAGAATTCACTGCTTTTGTCTGGTATCAATCTCATTTTTAAAAACTTCCAGCAATTTGGTAAATGAAAAATGGCATCCTGTTGTTTCACTTTCAAATTAAAAAGAAATTTCCTTAAATATATTTCTCAACTGTTTACCCTGTGTCTCTCTTAGACCTTAGTGTTTAGACAGATATTTGTTCTTTATTTAACCCCCTTAAATGTTTTTCTAGGAACATTTTCCAGTTTATTACTTGCCTGTTACATTTGGCCTATATATGGACTATTGATGTTTTAAAATTTCTGAGTAAGAAGATCTCTTGTCTTTTCCTTTATGATTCTTGCACTGGTTTTAATTTTAAAAAGTCTGATTTTCATTGGTTTTTATTTCCCTCCTCTAAAGATATGATAAATATTGACTTCCATCTTATCATCCTTATCTGAAGATTGAATTCAAATGGTTTAATTTAAATACCCCTTAATCTTCCATTAAGTGGAACATTATTAATTTACTTGGAATTTGTATTGTTGATAATAGTAAGAGAAAGGGACTATACTGATTTTCCTCCAACTTACTAGTCAATTTATACAGAATAAAGCAACAATTTGGCTATGATTTTTGTCAACAATTTTTAAAATTATGGTGACATATTTAAAACACAAAATTTCCCATTTTAGCCATTTTTAATGAATTAATTTATTAATTAAAAAATTAACAAATGAAATAAAAATTAACATAGATAATCAGTAATTCACAATATCATCACTTAGTTGCATATTCATCATTTCTTAGAACATTTGCATCCATTCAGAAAAAGAAATAAAAAGATAGTAGACAAAGAAATAAAACGAAAACAGAGAAACAAACAAACAAACAAACAAAACTTTATACCTACTATACCCCTTACCCCTCGCTTTCACTGATCACTAGCATTTCAAACTAAATTTATTTTAACATTTGTTCCCCCTATTATTTATTTTTATTCCATATGTTCTACTCGTCTGTTGACAAGGTAGGTAAAAGGAGCATCAGACATAAAGTTTTTCACAATCACACAGTCACATTGTGAAAGCTATATCATTATTCAACCATCTTCAAGAAACATGACTACTGGAACACAGCTCCATTCTCAGGCATTTCCCTCCAGCCTCTCCCTAACATCTTGAATAACAAGGTGATATCTACTCAATGCGTAAGAATAACCTCCAGGATAACCTCTCGACTTTGTTTGGAATCTCTCATCCATTGACACTTTGTCTCATTTCACTCTTCCTGCTTTTGGTTGAGAAGGTTTTCTCAATCCCTTGATGCTCAGTTTCAGCTCATTCTAGGGTTTTTCTCAATCCCTTGATGCTGAGTCTCAGCTCATTCTAGGATTTCTGTCCCACGTTGCCAGGAAGGTCCACACCGCTGGGAGTCATGTCCCACATAGACAGGGGGAGGGTGGTGAGATTGCTTGTTGTGTTGGCTGGAGAGAGAGGCCACATCTGAGCAACAAAAGAGGCTCTGTTGGGGGTAACTCTTAGGCCTAAATTTTAAGTAGACGACCTATCCTTAGTGGGGTTAAGTTTCATATGAATAAACCCCAAGACTGGGGGCTCAGCTTATAGCTTTGGTTGTCCACACTGCTTGTGAGAATATCAAGAATTCAACTTGGGGAAGTTGAATTTCTCCCTATTCTCACCATTCCCGTAAGGGGGCTTTGCAAATACTTTTCAGGTCACTGATCGAATCACTCTGGGATTCATCGGGGCATCACTCTGGGCAAAGCAACAAAATCTCATGTCCTACCTGAGATTCCAAGTACTTATGGTGTTCAATCAAACTATCTACTTAAGTTATATTAGGAAATGCACTACTTAAAATATAAATTTTCTACCAATAAACATTTTTGGCTTTAGTCTCACACATAAGTTAAAATTTTAAAATATTAATTACCATCTATTTTCAGCACCGTGCAGTAATGACATTCCTTTGTTCTTCCTTACGCAAAAACATTTTTAAAATTTGTACATTTAGTCTCTATTATTATATACTCTAGGCATTCCTAGATTATACAATCTCAATCTTTAATATCTATCTTTCTTTCTGATTTCATTTATGTCCCCAGCCCTCCTCCCTCTATCATTCTCATATGCAGCTTCATTCAGTGTTTTAACATAATTACATTACAGTTAGGTAATATTGTGCTGTCCATTTCTGAGTTTTTATATTCAGTCCTGTTGCACAATCTGTATCCCTTCAGCTCCAATTACCCAATGTCTTACCCTATTTCTATCTCCTGATGGTCTCTGTTACCAATGAAATATTCCAAGTTTATTCACTAATGTCAGTTCATATCAGTGAGACCATACAGTATTTGTCCTTTTGTTTCTGGCTAATCTCACTCAGCATAATGTCCTTAACGTCCATCCATGTTGTTACATACTTCACAACTTTATTCTGTCTTAGAGCTGCATAATATTCCATTGTATGTATATACCACAGTTTGTTTAGCCACTCGTCTGTTGATGGACATTTTGGCTGTTTCCATATCTTTGCAATTGTAAATAATGCTGCTATAAACATTGGTGTGCAAATGTCCGTTTGTGTCTTTGCCCGTATGTCCTTTGAGTAACTACCTAGCAATGGTATTGCCGAGTCATATGGCAATTCTATATTCAGCTTTTTGAGGAACTGCCAAACTGCCTTCCACAGCAGTTGCACAATTTGACATTCCCACCAACAGTGAATAAGTGTGCCTCTTTCTCCACATCCTCTCCAGCACTTGTCATTTTCTGTTTTATTGATAATGGCCATTCTGGTGGGTGTGGGATGATATCTCACTGTGGTTTTGATTTGCATTTTTCTAATGGCCAGGGAAGTTGAGCATCTCTTCATGTGCCTTTTGGCCATTTGTAGTTCCTCTTCCGAGAAGTGTCTGTACAATTCTTTTCCCCATTTTGTAATTGGATTGGCTGTTTTTTTGTTGTTGAGTTGAACAAACTCTTTATAAATTCTGGATACTAGACCTTCATCTGATATATCATTTCCAAATATTGTCTCACATTGTGTAGACTGTCTTTTTACTTTCTTGTTGAAGCTCTTTGATGCACAAAAGTGTTTAATTTTGAGGAGTTCCCATTTCTTTCTTTCTCTTTTCAGTGCTCTTGCTTTGGGTGTAAGGTCTATAAAACCACCTCCAATTATAAGATTTATAAGATATTTCCCTGCATTTTCCTCTAACTGTTTTAGGGTCTTAGGCCTAATGTTTAGACCTTTGATCCATTTTGAGTTTACTTTTGTATAGGGTGTGAGATATGGGTCCTCTTTCATTCTTTTGCATATGGATATCCAGTCTCTAGGCACCATTTATTGAAGAGACTGTTCTGTCCCAGGTGAGTTGGTTTGACTGCCTTATCAAAGATCAAATGTCCATAGATGAGAGTGTCTATATCTGAACACTCTATTCGATTCCATTGGTCAACATATCTATCTTTATGCCAGTACCATGCTGTTTTGACCACTGTAGCTTCATAATATACCTTAAAGTCAGGCAGCGTGAGACCTCCAGCTTCGTTTTTTTCCCTCAGGATACTTTTAGCAATTCGGGGCACCCTGCCCTCCCAGATAAATTTGGTTATTGGTTTTTCTATTTCTGAAAAGTAAGTTGTTGGGATTTTGATTGGTATTGCATTGAATCTGTAAATCAATTTAGGTAGGATTGACATCTTAACTATATTTAGTCTTCCGATCCATGAACACAGTATGCCCTTCCATCTATTTAGGTCTTCTGTGATTTCTTTTAACAATTTCTTGTAGTTTTCCTTGTATAGGTCTTGTCTCTTTAGTTAAATTTATTCCTGAATATTTTTTTTATAGTTTTTTTATTAATTAAAAAAAGAATTAACAAAACAATTAGAAATCATTCCATCCTACATGTACAATCAGTAATTCTTAATAACATCACATAATTGCATATTCATCATTTCTTAGTACATTTGCATCTATTTAGAAAAAGAAATAAAAAGACAACAGAATAAGAATTAAAACATTAATAGAAAGAAAAAAAAAACCCTATACCTCACATGCAGCTTCATTCAGTGTTTTAACATAATTGCATTACAATTGGGTAGTATTGTGCTGTCCATTTCTGAGTTTTTATATCCAGTCCCGTTGTACAGTCTGTATCCCTTCAGCTCCAATTACCCCTTCTCTCTTTTTTTTTTTAATTAACGGAAAAAAAGAAATTAACCCAACATTTAGAAATCATACCATTCTACATATGCAATCAGTAATTCTTAACATCATCACAGAGATGCATGATCATCAATTCTTAGTACATTTGCATCAGTTTAGAAGAACTAGCAACATAACCGAAAAAGATATAGAATGTTAATATAGAGACAAAAATAAAAGTAATAATAGTAAAGTCAAAACAAAACAAAACAAAACAAAACAAAAACCAATAGCTCAGATGCAGCTTCATTCAGTGTTTTAGCAAGATTACTTTACAATTAGGTATTATTGTGCTGTCCATTTTTGAGTTTTTGTATCTAATCCTGTTGCACAGTCTGTATCCCTTCAACTCCAAATGCCCATTATCTTACCCTGTTTCTACCTCCTGCTGGACTCTGTTACCAATGACATATTCCAAATTTATTCTCGAATGTCTGTTCACATCAGTGGGACCATACAGTATTTGTCCTTTAGTTTTTGGCTAGACTCACTCAGCATAATGTTCTCTAGGTCCATCCATGTTATTACATGCTTCATAAGTTTATCCTGTCTTAAAGCTGCATAGTATTCCATCGTATGTATATACCACAGTTTGTTTAGCCACTCTTCTGTTGATGGAGATTTCGGCTGTTTCCATCTCTTTGCAATTGTAAATAACGCTGCTATAAACATTGGTGTGCAAATGTCCGTTTGTGTCTTTGCCCTTAAGTCCTTTGAGTATATTCCCAGCAATGGTATTGCTGGGTCGTATGGCAATTCTATATTCAGCTTTTTGAGGAACCGCCAAACTGCCTTCCACAGTGGTTGCACCTTTTGACATTCCCACCAACAGTGGATAAGTGTGCCTCTTTCTCCGCATCCTCTCCAGCACTTGTCATTTTCTGTTTTATTGATAATGGCCATTCTGGTGGGTGTGAGATGATATCTCATTGTGGTTTTGATTTGCATTTCTCTAATGGCCAGGGACATTGAGCATCTCTTCATGTGCCTTTTGGCCATTTGTATTTCCTCTTCTGATAGGTGTCTGTTCAAGTCTTTTTCCCATTTTGTAATTGGGTTGGCTGTCTTTTTGTTGTTGAGATGAACAATCTCTTTATAAATTCTGGATACTAGACCTTTATCTGATATATCATTTCCAAATATTGTCTCCCATTGTGTAGGCTGTCTTTCTACTTTCTTGATGAAGTTCTTTGATGCACAAAAGTGTTTAATTTTGAGGAGCTCCCATTTATTTATTTCCTTCTTCAGTGTTCTTGCTTTAGGTTTAAGGTCCATAAAACCACCTCCAGTTGTACGATCCATAAGATATCTCCCAACATTTTCCTCTAACTGTTTTATGGTCTTAGACCTAATGTTTAGATCTTTGATCCATTTTGAGTTAACTTTTGTATAGGGTGTGAGAGATGGGTCTTCTTTCATTCTTTTGCATATGGATATCCAGTTTTCTAGGCACCATTTATTGAAGAGACTGTTCTGTCCCAGGTGAATTGGCTTGACTGCCTTATCAAAGATCAAATGTCCATAGATGAGAGGGTCTATATCTGAGCACTCTATTCGATTCCATTGGTCGATATATCTATCTTTATGCCAATACCATGCTGTTTTGACCACTGTGGCTTCATAATATGCCTTAAAGTCAGGCAGCGCGAGACCTCCAGCTTCGTTTTTTTTCCTCAAGATGTTTTTAGCAATTCGGGGCACCCTGCCCTTCCAGATAAATTTGCTTATTGGTTTTTCTATTTCTGAAAAATAAGTTGTTGGGATTTTGATTGGTATTGCATTGAATCTGTAAATCAATTTAGGTAGGATTGACATCTTAACTATATTTAGTCTTCCAATCCATGAACACGGTATGCCCTTCCATCTATTTAGGTCTTCTGTGATTTCTTTTAGCAGTTTTTTGTAGTTTTCTTTATATAGGTTTTTTGTCTCTTTAGTTAAATTTATTCATAGGTATTTTATTCTTTTAGTTGCGATTGTAAATGGGATTCGTTTCTTGATTTCCCCCTCAGCTTGTTCATTACTAGTGTATAGAAATGCTACAGATTTTTGAATGTTGATCTTGTAACCTGCTACTTTGCTGTACTCATTTATTAGCTCTAGTAGTTTTGTTGTGGATTTTTCCGGGTTTTCGACGTATAGTATCATATCGTCTGCAAACAGTGATAGTTTTACTTCTTCCTTTCCAATTTTGATGCCTTGTATTTCTTTTTCTATCTAATTGCTCTGGCTAGAACCTCCAACACAATGTTGAATAATAGTGGTGATAGTGGACATCCTTGTCTTGTTCCTGATCTTAGGAGGAAAGTTTTCAATTTTTCCCCATTGAGGATGATATTAGCTGTGGGTTTTTCATATATTCCCTCTATCATTTTAAGGAAGTTCCCTTGTATTCCTATCTTTTGAAGTGTTTTCAACAGGAAAGGATGTTGAATCTTGTCAAATGCCTTCTCTGCATCAATTGAGATGATCATGTGATTTTTCTGCTTTGATTTGTTGATATGGTGTATTACATTAATTGATTTTCTTATGTTGAACCACCCTTGCATACCTGGGATGAATCCTACTTGGTCATGATGTATAATTCTTTTAATGTGTTGTTGGATACGATTTGTTAGAATTTTATTGAGGATTTTTGCATCTATATTCATTAGAAAGATTGGTCTGTAGTTTTCTTTTTTTGTAATATCTTTGCCTGGTTTTGGTATGAGGGTGATGTTGGCTTCATAGAATGAATTAGGTAGTTTTCCCTCCGCTTCGATTTTTTTGAAGAGTTTGAGGAGAATTGGTACTAATTCTTTCTGGAACGTTTGGTAGAATTCACATGTGAAGCCATCTGGTCCTGGACTTTTCTTTTTAGGAAGCTTTTGAATGACTAATTCAATTTCTTTACTCGTGATTGGTTTGTTGAGGTCATCTATGTCTTCTTGAGTCAAAGTTGGTTGTTCATGTCTTTCCAGGAACCTGTCCATTTCATCTAAATTGTTGTATTTATTAGCGTAAAGTTGTTCATAGTATCCTGTTATTACCTCCTTTATTTCTGTGAGGTCAGTAGTTATGTCTCCTCTTCCATTTCTGATCTTATTTATTTGCATCCTCTCTCTTCTTCTTTTGTCAATCTTGATAAGGGCCCATCAATCTTATTGATTTTCTCATAGAACCAACTTCTGGTCTTATTGATTTTCTCTATTGTTTTCATGTTTTCAATTTCATTTATTTCTGCTCTGATCTTTGTTATTTCTTTCCTTTTGCTTGCTTTGGGATTAGTTTGCTGTTCTTTCTCCAGTTCTTCCAAGTGAACAGTTAATTCCTGCATTTTTGCCTTTTCTTCTTTTCTGATATAGGCATTTAGGGCAATAAATTTCCCTCTTAGCACTGCCTTTGCTGCGTCCCATAAGTTTTGATATGTTGTGTTTTCATTTTCATTTGCCTCGAGGTATTTACTAATTTCTCTTGCAATTTCTTCTTTGACCCACTCATTGTTTAAGAGTGTGTTGTTGAGCCTCCACGTATTTGTGAATTTTCTGGCACTCCGCCTATTATTGATTTCCAACTTCATTCCTTTATGATCCGAGAAAGTGTTGTGTATGATTTTAATCTTTTTAAATTTGTTAAGACTTGCTTTGTGACCCAGCATATGGTCTATCTTTGAGAATGATCCATGAGCACTTGAGAAAAAGGTGTATCCTGCTGTTGTGGGATTTAATGTCCTATAAATGTCTGTTAAGTCTAGCTCCTTTATAGTAATATTCAGATTCTCTATTTCTTTATTGATCCTCTGTCTAGATGTTCTGTCCATTGAAGAGAGTGGGGAATTGAAGTCTCCAACTATTATGGTATTCGTGTCTATTTCCTTTTTCAGTGTTTGCAGTGTATTCCTCACGTATTTTGGGGCATTCTGGTTCGGTGCATAAATATTTATGATTGTTATGTCTTCTTGTTTAATTGTTCCTTTTATTAGTATATAGTGTCCTTCTTTGTCTCTTTTAACTGTTTTACATTTGAAGTCTAACTTGTTGGATATTAGTATAGCCACTCCTGCTATTTTCTGGTTGTTATTTGCATGAAATATCTTTTCCCAACCTTTCACTTTCAACCTATGTTTATCTTTGGGTCTAAGATGTGTTTCCTGTAGACAGCATATAGAAGGATCCTGTTTTTTAATCCATTCTGCCAGTCTATGTCTTTTGATTGGGGAATTCAGTCCATTAACATTTAGTGTTATTACTGTTTGGATAATATTTTCCTCTACCATTTTGCCTTTTGTATTATATATATCATATCTGACTTTCCTTCTTTCTACACTCTTCTCCATACCTCTCTCTTCTGTCTTTTCGGTTCTGACTCTAGTGCTCCCTTTAGTATTTCTTGCAGAGCTGGTCTCTTGGTCACAAATTCTCTCAGTGACTTTTTGTCTGAGAATGTTTTAATTTCTCCCTCATTTTTGAAGGACAATTTTGCTGGATATAGGAGTCTTGGTTGGCAGTTTTTCTCTTTTAGTAATTTAAATATATCATCCCACTGTCTTCTAGCCTCCATGGTTTCTGCTGAGAAATCTACAGTCTTATTGGGTTTCCTTTGTATGTGATGGATTGTTTTTCTCTTGCTGCTTTCATGATCCTCTCTTTCTCTTTGACCTCTGACATTCTAACTAGTAAGTGTATTGGAGAACGCCTATTTGGGTCTAATCTCTTTGGGGTGCGCTGCACTTCTTGGATCTGTAATTTTAGGTCTTTCATAAGAGTTGGGAAATTTTCAGTGAAAATTTCTTCCATTAGTTTTTCTCCTCCTTTTCCCTTCTCTTCTCCTTCTGGGACACCCACAACACGTATATTTGTGCAGTTCATATTGTCCTTGAGTTCCCTGATACCCTGTTCAAATTTTTCCATTCTTTTCCTGATAGTTTCTGTTTGTTTTTGGAATTCAGATGTTCCATCCTCCAAATCACTAATTCTATCTTCTGTCACTTTGAATCTATCATTGTAGGTATCCATTGTTTTTTCTATCTTTTCTACTTTGTCCTTCACTTCCATAAGTTCTGTGATTTGTTTTTTCAGTTTTTCTATTTCTTCTTTATGTTCAGCCCATGTCTTCTTCATGTCCTCCCTCAATTTATCGATTTCGTTTTTGAAGAGGTTTTCCATTTCTGTTCGTATATTCAGCATTAGTTGTCTCAGCTCCTGTATCTCATTTGAACTATTGGTTTGTTCCTTTGACTGGGCCATATTTTCAATTATTTGAGCGTGATCTGTTATCTTCTGTTGGCGTCTGCGCGTTTAGACAGATTTCCCTGGGTATTGGATCCAAAAGTTTGGAAGATTTTTCTGTGAAATCTCTGGGTTCTGTTTTTCTTATCCTGCCCAGTAGGTGGCGCTCGTGGCACACGTTTGTCTGCAGGTCCCACCAGTAAAAGGTGCTGTGGGACCTTTAACTTTGGAAAACTCTCGCCGTCCGGGAGGTTCGCTAGCCGAAGCGGCTTGGAAGAGTTCTAGCCGGCCCGGGGTCCGAACGCAGGGAGGGTTGCTGGCCGCCACAACCCAGGAAAGCGCCCGTCCGAATTTCCTAGTCGGCCTGGGCGACAAGCGTGGCGGGAGGGCGCCAGCGGCAGTGGCCCGCCCGGGAGAGTGCACGTTCCCTGAGAGTCACGGGTTTGGAAGGGGCCTCCCCTGCCCATCACTGTTCTCCGCAGCCTGGGGATTTCCGATCCAATTCTCTCAGTTGGTCCGGGGGGCTGCGCGTGGTGTGGGCGCCAGCCGCCGCGGTTTCAGGGGACCGCCTCTCCAATTCTCCCAGCCGGCCTGGGAAGGGGGAAGGGAGTTACTCTGGCCGCTTGCCGCCCCGCCCGGTGAAGCCCACGCGCCTCGGCGATCTCACCCGAGCGGCTTCTCTCAGCCAGCCAGCTGTTCCAGGATGGGGTACGCTGTCTTTTTTATCTCTGTTGTGGCTTTGGGCGCTGTTCTGTATCGTTTCTACTCCCCTCGTAGCTGTCCTGGAGAAGAAACTAAGATCCGCGCATCTTACTAAGCCGCCATCTTCTCCGGAAGTCTCTCAATCCTTTTCTTTCTTCACTATGATATTTTGATATTTTTTAAAAAATAGAGGAACGCAGAGGGGCACAGTGGCTCAGCAGGCAGAGTTCTCGCCTGCCACGCCGGAGACCCTGGTTCAATTCCCAGTGCTCATTGCTGATGGGAATGTAAAATCATTCACATGCTATGTAAGACAGCTTGGCAGTTCCAAGTTGAGAATGTTCCCCACGTGCTGCTTCCTGAGTCTGCCTGGGATTGGTACCATGGTTCCCCTGAGCTCGGTGCATCCGCTTATGGCACTCCTATACCCGCACATCTATTCCTGAATATTTTATTCTTTTGGTTACAATTGTAAATGGAATTTGTTTCTTGATTTCCCCCTCAGATTGTTCATTACTAGTGCATAGAAACACTGCAGATTTTTGAATGTTGATCTTGTAACTTGCCACTTTGCTGTACTCGTTTATTAGATCTAGCAGTTTTGCTGTCGATTTTTCAGGGTTTTTGACATATAGTATATCATCTGCAAACACTGACAGTTTTACTTCTTCCTTTCCAATTTTGATCCCTTGTATATTTTTTTCTTGTCTAACTGCTCTGGCTAGAACTTCCAATACAATGTTGAATAACAGTGGTGATAGTGGACATCCTTGTTTTATTTCTGATTTAGGGGGGAAGATTTCAGCTTTTCCCCATTGAGGATGATATTAGCTGTGGGTTTTTTATATATTCCCTTTATCATTTTAAGGAAGTTCCCTTGTATTCCTATGCTTTGAAGTGTTTTCAACAAGAAAGGATGTTGAATCTTGTCAAATGCCTTCTCTGCATCAATTGAGATGATCATGTGATTTTTCTGCTTTGATTTGTCGATATGGTATATTACATTAATTGATTTTCTTATGTTGAACCATCCTTGCATACCTGGAATGAATCCTACTTGGTCATGATGCATAATTCTTTTAATGTGTTGCTGGATTCTCTTTGCTGGAATTTTGTTTAGGATTTTTGCATCTATATTCATTAGAGAGATTGGTCTGTAGTTTTCTTTTTTTGTAATATCTTTGCCTGGTTTTGGTATGAGGGTGATGTTGGCTTCATAGAATGAATTTGGTAGCTTTCCCTCCTCTTCAATTTTTTTGAAGAGTTTGAGCAGGATTGGTACTAATTCTTTTGGGAATGTTTGGTAGAATTCACATGTGAAGCCATCTGGTCCTGGACTTTTCTTTTTGGGAAGCTTCTTAATGACTGATTCAATTTCTTTACTTGTGATTGGCTTGTTGAGGTCGTCTATTTCTTCTTGAGTCAAAGTTGGTTGTTCATGCCTTTCTATGAAGTTGACCATTTCATCTACATTGTTGTATTTATAGGCATAAAGTTGTTCATAGTATCCTGTTATTACCTCCTTTATTTCTGTGGTGTCAGTGGTTATGTCTCCTCTTCCATTTCTGATCTTATTTATTGGCATCCTCTCTCTTCTTCTTTTTGTCAATCTTGCTAAAGGTCCATCAATCTTATTGATTTTCTCATAGAACCAGCTTCTGGTTTTATTGATTTTCTCAATTGTTTTCATGTTTTCAATTTCATTTATTTCTGCTCTAATCTTTGTTATTTCTTTCTTTTTGCTTGCTTTAGGGTTAGTTTGCTGTTCTTTCTCTAGTTCTTCCAAGTGGACAGTTAATTCCTGAATTTTTGCCCATTCTTCTTTTTTGATATATGCATTTAGGGCAATAAATTTCAGTCTTAGCACTGCCTTTGCTGCGTCCCATAGGTTTTGATATGCTGTGTTTTCATTTTTGTTTGCCTCGAGATATTTACTGATTTCTCTTGTAATTTCTTCCTTGACCCACTGGTTGTTTAAGAGTGTGTTGTTGAGCCTCCACATATTTGTGAATTTTCTAGTGCTTTGCCTATTATTGATTTCCAACTTCATTCCTTTATGATCTGAGAAAGTGTTTTGTATGATTTCAATCTTTTTAAATTTATTGAGACTTGCTTTGTGACCCAGCATATGGTCTATCTTTGAGAATGATCCATGAGCACTTGAGAAAAAGGTGTATCCTGCTGCTGTGGGGTGTAATGTCCTATAAATGTCTGTTAAGCCCAGCTCATTTATTGTAATGTTCAAGTTCTCTGTTTCTTTATTGATCCTCTGTCTAGATGTTCTGTCCATTGATGAGAGTGGGGAATTAAAGTCTCCAGCTACTATGGTAGATGTGTCTATTTCTCTCTTAGGTGTTTTTCAGCCTTTGGCACATGTATTTTGGAGCATTCTGGTTCGGTGCATAAATATTTATGATTGTTATGTCTTCATGCTGAATTGTTCCTTTTATTAGTATGTAGTATACTTCTTTGTCTCTTTTAACTGTTTTACATTTGAAGTCTGATTTGTTGGATATTAGTATAGTTACTCCTGCTCTTTTCTGATTGTTATTTGCATGAAATATCTTTTCCAGACCTTTCACTTTCAACCTATGTTTATCTTTGGGTTTGGGTCTAAGATGTGTTTCCTGTAGACAGCATATAGAAGGATCCTGTTTTTTAATCCATTCTGCCAGTCTATGTCTTTTGATTGGGGAGTTCAATCCATTAACATTTAGTGTTGTTACTGTTTGGGTAGTACTTTCCTCTACGATTTTGCCTTTTGTATTTCATATGTCATATCTAATTTTCCTTCTTTCTACACTCTTCTCCACACCTCTTTCTTCTGTCTTTTCATATCTGTCTCTAGTGCTCCCTTTAGTATTTCTTGCAGAGCTGGTCTCTTGGTCACAAATTCTCTCAGTGACTTTTTGTCTGAAAATGTTTTAATTTCTCCCTCATTTTTGAAGGACAATTTTGCTGGGTATAATTCTTGGTTGGCAGTTTTTCTCTTTTAGTAATTTAAATATATCATCCCACTGTCTTCTCTCCTCCATGGTTCTGCTGAGAAATCTACGCATAGTCTTATAGGACTTCCCTTGTATTTGATGGATTGCTTTTCTCTTGCTGCTTTCAAGATCCTCTCTTTCTCTTTGACCTCTGACATTCTGATTAGTAAGTGTCTTGGAGTACATCTATTTGTATCTATTCTCTTTGGGGTACGCTGCACTTCTTGGAATTGTAATTTTAAGTCTTTCCTAAGAGTTGGCAAATTTTCAGTGATAATTTCTTCCATTAGTTTTTCTCCTCCTTTTCCCTTCTCTTCTCCTTCTGGGACACCCACAACACGTATATTTGTGCACTTCATATTATCATTCAATTCCCTGAGTCTCTGCTCATATTTTTCCATTTTTTCCCTATAGTTTCTGTTTCTTGTTGGATTTCAGATGTTCCATTCTCCAGTTCAGAAATCCTATGTTCTGTCTCTCGAAATCTATCATTGTAGGTTTCCATCATTTTTTTTATCTCTTCTACTGTGTCTTTCATTTCCATAAGTTCTGTGATTTGTTTCTTCAGACTTCCCATTTCTTCTTTTTGTTCATTCCTTGCCTTCTTTATATCCTCCCTCAATTCATTGATTTGGTTTGTGATGAGGTTTTCCATGTCTATTCGTATATTCTGAATTAATTGTTTCAGCTCCTGTATCTCATTTGAACTATTGGTTTGTTCCTTTGACTGGGCCATATCTTCAATTTTCCTGGTGTGATTTGTTATTTTTTGCTGGTGTCTAGACATTTAACTACCTTAATTGGTTTATTCTGGAGATTGCTTTCACTCCTCTTACCTAGTATTTTCTTGCTGGATATATTTGTTGTCTATCTGTTCTTTGACATTCAGTTCAGGTTTTTCTGGACCTCTAGCTTAGGTTTTGTTTAACAGAGGAGAATTATTTGGTTTTTGCTTTATTTTTTCTTGTCTTACTTGTATGGTGCCTTCCCCCCACCCCACCCTTAGGAGGGTCTACATTGGTATTATAGGCCCCAGCCGGTTTTTCCCAAACAAACTGGCCTCCTATCTGGGAAGGAGTCTCCTGTGTCAGTTTTCCCTGAGGGTAAGACCCATCAGGTTGAAAGACTTTCCTGTGAAGTCTCTGGGCTCTGTTTTTCTTACCTTGCTCAGTATGTGGTGCTTGTCTGCCTGCGGGTCCCACCAGCATAAGATGATGTGGCACCTTTAACTTTGGCAGACTCTCCCTGCTGGGGGCATGGTGGAGACAGAGGAGAGGTTCTAGGCTGGTTTTAGTGGCTTCAAATTACCAAGCCCTGGGGTCTGAATTCCTTGAGGGAGGGATTCCACCTGAGTTGGGCTTCACCCTTCCCCTGTGGAAGGTACGGGCTGTAAACAAGCCCTGAAAGGATTTGTTTCTGCCTATGCCTGGGGCAGTTGCAGCCTGAGAAGTCCTGCTGCTTAATCCAGAGGCAGTCAAGCCTTTGTAGAAACACAGCCACAAAAACCTTTGTTTCTTTTCTTTTTTTCTTTTTCAGTTAGCCCAATGAGTGGCCTCCGCTTTGACCAGGTTCCCCTGAGCTGGGGGCCTATTTTTAGTAGTCAGAATTTGTTAATTAATGCCACAGCGGGTGTTTGGTTGGGCTCAGCCCCTGCTGCTGTTAAATTCTCTTTCCTTTCCCCACTGGGAAGCAGCCTGTGGGGGAGGGGCACTGGCCCCCACGGCTTTTAGGAACTCACGGTTCTGGGGGGGCTCGCAGCCAGTCCAGCTGCTCCAGACTATGGTACGCTGTGTGTCCGGTCACTGATGTGGCCCCAGGAGCTGTTCTGTACTGTTTTTGGTTATTTAGCAGTTTATCTGGAGGACGAACTAAAACAGGCACATTGCTAAACCGCCATCTTGGCCACCTATCCTCAGTTTTCCCATTTTAGCCATTTTTAAGTATATACTTTTAAAGTGAAGTGTATACAAAATCGACAATGTTGTATTACCATCACCTCAATTCCCAAAACTTTTTCATAACCCCAAACAAAATCTCTGTACCTATTAAACAATGACTCCCTATGCCCCCTGCTTCTGGACCCCTGGTAATCTCTAATCTAATCCCTGTCTCTATGAATTACTTATTCTAGATATTTCATATAAATATAGTCCTAATATGTTTGTCCTTTTGGGTCTTTCACTCAGCTTGATGTTATCAGGGTTCATCTATATTGTAGCATGTGTCAGAACTTCCTTCCTTCTTACCACTGAAAATATTCTTTTGTATATATAGACCACATTGTATTTATATACATATATCTATATCATGTGTATTTATTACATATATTTATTTATTTACCATATCTGTTCACGGACCTTGGGATTGTTTTCACCTTTCTACCTGTTTTTCACTGGAATTCTACTATGAAGAGTAATATACAAGTATCTGTCTGAATTCCTGGTTTTACTTCTAGAAGTGAGGTTGCTAGGTTGCATGATAATTCTATATTTAACTTGTTGAGGAACAACTGAACAGTTTTTGTTTGCACCATTTTACATTCTCACAAATAATATTCAAGGGTTCCAATTTCTCTGCACCCTTGCCATGTTTGGGAAATAGAATTAAAAACAAAATATTCTTTCAACCCCCAAAATCTCATCACAGCGTTGGAAGAAAAAGGAAAATATTAAACCAAAATATGATGCATCATGGGTAATCCTTTAAAGAGACTGCAAGAAAGAAATCTTACCCTTTTCACTGCCCGGCAGATTCAGCCCAGTGCATACATGTTCTCAGGATGAACAAAAACTGGTCTTCAAGTAATAGGACTTGACAGCACCATTTGTCGCCCGCAGTTCTTCTTACATTCACCTGGTAAGTGCGGTGGTCTCTGTGCTTGCTAATTGCCTGTATTCAAAGGAATAACAAGACTTCTCTTATTTCTGTGACAGAAAGAGAGTTACAGCTTGGAGCCTGAAGCCTAAGCTGAACTCCATGGCAGTAGGAAAATACGGGAAGTAGCTTCCTTGATGCTTTCTTTTCAGAGCTGGCTCCCAGGTCCACGAGAAAGATATTCCTGTGTTCTAAACTGGCGAAAGGCTTACTTGGCTTTAAAAAAGATTTGCATTATCTCAGAAGGGGCAGGGAAAGGGTGTACAATTACAAGTGTAATTATAGAATTGCAAGTGTAATTAAAAGTCTTCTAACAAATGCTCTAAGAAAAGGCAAGGGAAGGAAGCAAAATTAATATATCTATACATTATAAATATTTTTTCTTTTCCAATTATTGTTTACCCTTTTCCAATTTTTGTTTACTCTTACAGTCAACACTTGTTATTGTCCTTTTCTTTTTTCTTTTCTGTTTTTTGCATGGGCTGGCACTGGGAATCGAATCCGGGTCTCCAGCATGGCAGGCGAGAACTCTTCCTGCTGAGTCACCTTGGCCTGCCCTCATTGTTCATTTTTAAAAATAATTTACTCTGATGGGAGTGTGCTGGTTTGAAAGGATGTATATTCCCTAGAAAAGCCATGTTTTAATCTTAATCCCATTTTGTAAAGGCAGCCATGTCTTCTGATCCCTGTTCAATACTGTATGTTTGAAACTGTAATTAGATCATCTTTCTGGAGATGTGATTTAATCTGGATTAGGTGACAACATGTTTCCACCCATTTGGGTGGGTCTTGATTAGTTTCTGAAGTCCTATAAAAGAGGAAACATTTTGGAGATGGGAGATTTGGAGAGAGCAGAGAATGCTGCAGCACCATGAAGTAGAGTCCATGAGCCAGTGACTGTGGAGGGCCAGGAGCAATCAGTCAGGCCCAAGCAGGGAAAGTCCCTACAACATTGGGGTGGAATGTCCCCAAGAGTTAAACAATAACCAGTGTTAGGAAACTGAGGGAACGGGATGTGTTTTGGCAACAGCTAACAGCATTCTTCTACTTCAATGATCACGCTTGCTTGCTAGCAACTGCAAAACCACAACATGATTTTAGCCTTTACAAGCTCACCTTGAAAACCTCTAGGTGCTGCTCTCTGAATCTTCCTTCTTGGAGGTTTCTGAGGCAGTCGCCGGCCGGCTAATAAAGACTCCAAATTGGCTTGCAGGTTTGACTTGTGTGGTCTCTCTTTCGGTGCGCCCCACAACATTTGGAGGCCCCAGCGAGATCATCCCTAACGGGACATCTGGTGACCACAGGTCCTGGGGATCACCCCCAGAACTGAGGTTTGGCCTAGGGGAAGGCCTCGGAGAGACGTTCCTCTGCCCCAGGCAAGGACCAGGAACAGGGCCGGTTCTAAAGGACCCTCCAAAATTATACAAAATCTGGTGGAGTCCTCTGTTTCTGGAAACCTCACCGGTGAGTACAGGTCTGTTACTGGATCCAGGTCAGGGACCTCTGGAAGGCTGGACGCAGCATTACTTCCAAGGTCCGGTCCCGGAGCAAGACGTTGCCCGGGATTCTGGTTAGGAATCAGTTAGGGATAAGGCTTTGTGTGTCTTGGTTCATTTTGTCCCTCCTCTCAATTGTTGGTCTTGTCACACTCTGTGTTGTTTTGTTATAATTACCATGGGTCAGTCAAGTTCATCTGTCTGTACTCCCCTTCAATGTTTTTTGAAACATTTCCAGGAATTTCAGCGGAAGGCCGGAGACTACAGAGCCCCTGTCAGTGCCTTCAACTTGGAAAAATTCTGCTCATGGGTGTGGCCAACTTTTGGTTCTGGGTGGCCTCCTGAGGGACACCACAGACCTATCTATAGCTTATAAAGTCCAAAGGGTGATTTTTGGTGACCCAGGCCACCCTGACCAAATCCCCTATATACTAATTTGGATTGAAATTGTAATAGAAAAACCCAAGTGGTTATGGTCTTGCCTGGAGTCCCCAAACGAAAGACCCCCCCAGAGCCAAAACGGTCCTCTTAATAAAAACCTCTCAAAAAAGAAAGAACTAATGGGATCCCATATTGACAGGACCACCGGAGGATCTGCTCTTGATGGACCCTCCCCCATACCCAACAGCCCCTCCGCCTCTGAAGGGGAGAATCGGCCAAGAGGTGGTGACCAGCTCCTCTAATGGCCGGGAGGTGCCCTTCAGCTCCCCCCATACCGGAAGTGGCTCTGCTCACCACCCTTGTTCTCGTTCACAATCACCGGATTCTTCCGGAACTCCAATTTTACCCTTGAGGCAGGTTGACCCTGCCCTGGGGGACGACCGCCCACCTTTCATGGTCTATGTCCCCTTTTCCTCTAGCGATCTGTATAATTGGAAAAACCAGAATCCCTCTTTCTCTGAAAAGCCCCAAGGGTTCATCTCCCTCTTGGAGACTGTCTTTTTTACGAGCCAGCTCACCTGGGATGACTGCCAACAGCTCCTCCAGGCCCTCTTCACCCCCGAGGAACGAGATCGAGTCAGGAGAGAGGCGAGGAAGTTCATTCTTGGACCTGATGGACAGCCTACTACTGAATCAACCCGATTAGAGGCTGTGTCCCCTCCACCCGCCCCGAATGGGACCCCAACACTGATAGAGGTAAGGAGGCTCTCGATCAGTATTGCCAGACTCTGCTCCAGGGGATATGAGTGGCGGCCAAGAAGCCGACCAACTTGTCTTGGGTGAGCGAAACCATACAAAAGCCGGATGAATCTCTGGCCACTTTCCTTGAGCGCCTCCTTGAGACATACCGCTTGTACACCCCTATAGATCCAGAGGCACCCGAAAACAGGCGAGCTGTAAATATAGCATTTGTCACCCAGTCAGCTCCAGATATAAGAAAAAAATTACAGAAGTTAGAAGGATTTGAGGGTAAAGTGCTGTCTTAACTGATAGAGATTGCCCAAAAGATTTTTGATAACAGAGATGACCCCATGACCACGCAGTCCAAAAAAATAGCCAAAATTTTAGTATCCACAATGGCTGAATAGGAAAAGCAAAAAGGTAGATGGGAAATCATTGAAAAAAGAAAGGGAAGCCAAGGAAAAAGGTTGGGCCTAGGTGCAAACCAATGTGCCTACTGCAAAGAGAATGGACATTGGAAAAATGAATGCCCTAAAAGAGGACTTAAAGGAATGAAACCAGCCCCTGTTCTGGTTGAAGAGGGGAATTGACGGGGCCAGGGCTCCATTCCGTTGAGCCCCCAGAGGCCCAAGGTCACATTAGAAATCGGGGGCAAGCCTGTAAATTTTCTTGTGGATACTGGGGCGACCTTCTCTGTCCTCCAGCGAGCAGAAGGGCCACATCTAAGGAGAAAACCCCCATACAGGCAGCAACGGGAAAGACAAAGTCTCACCCATGGACTAAGACCAGGATCACTAACCTTGGGGAAGGAACTGCACCCACTCGTTTCTTGTGGTGCCTGAGTGTCCATATCCCCTTTTGGGGAGAGACCTTCTCCAGAAATTACAAGCCACCATCGCTTTCAAAAATGATTCAGCTGAGCTGAATCAATACAAATCCCTTGGCAATTCTCCTCACTTGCCCCTTATCAGAAGAGTATTTACTTACTGCAGAGGTGGCGCTGCCAGCCCTAGGCCCATATTTGAGGGAATGTAAAGAAAAAATACCAGGCGTATGGGCGGAAACTAACCTACCAGTATTAGTTGCCCACCGGCCCCCCATTGTTGTCCAGGTGACTTGCACCGCCACCCCAATCAGAGTCCAACAATACCCAATAAACTTAAAGGCTAAAAGAGGCATTGCAGTGCATATCAAAAGACTCCTGGAGGCAGGTATTCTAGTCCCCTGCCATTAGGCCTGGAACACCCCCCTTCTCCCGGTCCAAACACCTGGGACCGACGATTTCCGGCCAGTGCAAGATCTCTGAGAGGTAAACAAAAGAATTGAAACCATTCACCCCACTGTGCCTAACCCATATATGCTCTTGAGCTTGTTACCTCCCAGCCAGCGGGTCTACACTGTTCTGGACTTAAAGGATGCCTTCTTTTCACTTCCCCTGGCCGCAGTAAGTCAATCTACTTTGCTTTTTGAATGGACTGACCCAGGGGGGCGGGTTCTTTGGACAACTAGCCTGGACTTGGTTGCCACAAGGTTTTAAAAATTTTCCCACCCTGTTCGGTGAGGACTTAAGCCAGGATCTGGCTTGTTTTAGACAAGAGTATCCAGAGATAACCCTCCTACAATATGTGAATGACCTCTTACTGGCAGCTAATAATCTGTCAAACTGCAAAAAAGCCAACTGAAAACTTGTTACAGGAACTAGTCCAGTTGGGCTATCGGGTCTCAGCCAAAAAGGCCCAACTCTGCACCAGTTCACAACATACTTAGGGTATGAATTAGAAGGGGGAAAAGAGCTCTGTCTTCTAATAGGATTGAAGCTATCCCCAAAATACCCCAACCAAAAACAAAAAGGCAGGTATGGGAGTTTGTAGGAGTAGTAGCATATTGCCGGCTCTGGATTCCCAGGTTTGCAGAAATAGCAAAACCCCTGTACACTAGCACAGGGGGAAAGGAGGAAGCTCTAACCTGGACCAAGGCTGAGCAAAAAGCTTTTAAAATGCTGAAACAGGCTCTTGTGAGTGCCCCTGCCTTAACCTTGCCTGACCTGTCCAAACCTTTTCAACTATATGTCG
The DNA here is from genome assembly GCF_023851605.1 of Tamandua tetradactyla. NCBI lineage: Eukaryota > Metazoa > Chordata > Mammalia > Pilosa > Myrmecophagidae > Tamandua > Tamandua tetradactyla. The sequence continues at coordinate 203,579,139 of NC_135329.1, forward strand.
CTGAAACCCGAGGAATAGCAAAAGGAGTCCTTCCCCAAATGCTAGGACCATGGAAAAGGCCAGTTGCCTGCCTGTCTAAAAGAGTAGACTATGTGGCGGCCGGGTGGCCAAGCTGCCTCTGAGCCATTGCCGCCACTGCCATTTTGGTAAAAGAAGCATCTAAATTAACTCTGGGACACATCTTACACATAGTGGCCCCACATTCAGTAGAAACATTACTAAGGAGTCCACCGGAGAGATGGCTCTCAAATGCCCGAATAACCCACTATCAGGTATTGCTACTGGATCCCCCAAGAATCCGCTTCCTAAAAACGGTGGCTCTTAACCCTGCCACCTTGCTTCCAGATGATGACCCATCCGAGCCCATTCATGACTGTCGTGAGATCTTGGAATCTTTCATGAACCTGAGGGCTGACCTCACTGACAACCCCTGGCCAAATCCTGATGAAGAGTTATATACAGATGGGAGCAGTTATGTCTCAGAGGGAATCAGGTATGTGGGGGCAGTGGTGGTAACTGGACTGGGTCATCTGGGCTCAGGCCCTAAGACATGGGACTTCATCCCCAGAAGGCCAAGCTAATAGCTCTGACCCAGGCTCTAAGGTGGGGAAAGGAAAGGTTGTCAACATCTACACGGACAGCAGATACGCCTTTGCAACTGCGCATGTCCATGGGACACTATATCAGGAGTGGGGACTTTTGACATCGGGAGAAAAGGAAATAAAAATTATACCAGAAATACTCGCCTTGCTCGAGTCTATCTTGTTACCAAAAAGGGCAGCTGTTATACATTGCAAAGCCCATCAGACTGCCGAAACTCAAATTGCCAGAGGAAATGCCCTGGTTGATAGAATGGCAAAAGAGGTTGCCCAAAAAACACTGGGGATGCTGCAAATACTTCCTGTCTTACTGCCGAGCCCTACAAAATATACTGGGGGAGAAATTAGACTGGGTGAAACTCTGGGCACCAAAACAGATCCAGACGGCTGGAAAATTCTCCCAGATGGGAGAATCCTAGTGCCAGAGCACCTGGGGCACAATTTGATTGCCCATGTTCACCAAAGTACACATCTGGGCAGTACAAAACTAACTGAACTCTTACAAAGGGATTACTGCATTCCCCGATTGCAGCAACAAGCCCGGCAGATATCTTCCAGATGCCACATCTGCGCCCAGGTAAATTCCGGCCGAGGGAGAGAAATGCCCCAAGGAACCAGGCTGAGGGGACAAGCCCCAGGGGAACAGTAGGAAATAGACTTCACGGAAATATTACCTGGTCTGTATGGATACAGATACCTGTTAGTCTTCATTGACACCTTCTCCGGATGGACTGAGGCATTTCCTACCAGAACCGAGACAGCCCAACTAGTAGTAAAAAAACTAGTTTCTGAAATTGTCCCCCGATTCGGCCTCCCGACTGCAATGGGGTCCGACAATGGGCCGGCTTTCATCGCCCAAGTTACCCAATTGTTAGCAAAAATATTAAATATCAGATGGAAATTACATGGTATTTATAGGCCACGGAGTTCAGGGCAAGTTAAAAGAATGAACAGAACAATAAAGGAAACTTTAAATAAACTAAAGCTCGAGACTGGCGAAAACTGGGTGAGTCTCATTCCATTTGCCCTCCTAAAAACTAGATGTACTCCCTGTGTTAAGGGAATTACCCCATATGAAATCAATTTGGACGACCACCTCCACTAATCCCTAAATTGGGGGAAGAAAAAGTAGCTGAATTAAATAACCATTCTCTTCTAAAATCATTACAGGCCCTGCAGTCTGCCACCCAGCAAACTCAGGAACTAGTGAAGGCAGCCCATCTGGGACCAACAAATCCTGCCCCTAAAAAGATCTATTTCAGGTGCAGCCCGGAGACCTCGTCTGGATAAAGAAACTTCAGCCAGCCACCTTGGAAGCCCGGTAGACAGGACCCCTGCCAGTGATCCTGTCAACTCCAACGGCAGTGAAAGTTGCGGGAAAATGGCACTGGATTCATCACACCCAGATAAAAAACGCCACCCTGGACCAGATCCCCCAAAAATGGACCATCCAGCAAACCAAGGATCCACTAAAAATAAGACTTTCCAGAAATCCCTCTGGGTCCTCTTAATATCCCTGGTGGGGTCCGCGGGAAAAAACCCTCACCAGGTTATAAACTACACCTGGGAACTCACAAAAATGGTGGATGGAGTACTGGTGCTACAAACACCACTCCCTCCCAACCAAACCCTCCACTTTGATCTCTGCCAACTGTTTGGACACCTGGGGAAGGGGAGTTATGGTAACATGATCAGATACAGGTGTGCTACCCCCCACCAAGAAAAAGTCTTATGGCATACTCAAAACTATTCCTATCCTGTGGAGGAAAGTTCTAACTGCCAAGGGAAAGGCCAATGTTATTGTGCCAACGGGTTGTGAAACAATCGCAGAATAGACTAACCGAGACCTGTTCATAACAAGGTGCCCTTAACAAGGGCACCAGCCCATAACCCCAACAGTTGCACCCGAAACGCCTGTAACCCAATGATTATTACTATCCCTTCCTGGATAGCCAAACCTGGGCGGGTGGAAAAACTTGGGGATTGAGATTATATGTCTCAGGTTACAACCCAGGCACCATTTTCACAATTCAAAGCTTCCTTCCCCATAAAGCGGACAATCCCATAGGACCTAACTGAGTTCTCAACCCTGGCATAAAACCGGCACAGCCCCTCAGACTCAGGGTCCCGTCTCTGGTAGGCTCGAGCTCAAAAGCCTATGCCACCCCAAACTCCCAAACAAATTTCTCTCCCTCCCCTAAAAACCCCTGCTCAACATGTTAAATTCAGTTTTCCAGTTTGTGAATCAAACCAATCCACTTATACTAAAGACTGTTGGCTTTGCTGAAACCCTGAATCCCCTTATTACATCAGAATAGGAGCTAATATCTCCCTGGGCCCCACAGATACCCATATCAGAGACCTCTCAGTCCAGGAAGCACATGGCCAACCCCTATGCAGGTGGGGACAGGAACCGAAACTCACCCCAGGAGATCTCCAAGGGCAGGGAACCTGTATTTATTCTGAGAATTAATCTAGCCAAATTCCCCTATAGTGACTCCTGCGGTCTCATCATGTCACTAAAGGGCATTTTAACTTCAACCCCAGGTGGATGGGACCGCCTCCTTGTAGCCCCTGACGGTACTTGGTTTGCCTGCACATCTGGTATCACCCCCTGTATAACTCACCCACTAAAGACAGTCAAGGAGGAATTTTGTATTTTAGTTCATATTATCCCCCAAGTATATCATTATTCTGGGGAAGGAGGTAGGGAACATTTAGAAACCACTTACCGGGCTAAGCGAGCCCCAATCTTAGTAACCCTCCTTGTCGGACTGGGCATTGCAGGATCAGCTGCAGTCGGGACTTCAGCCCTTATCACCAGGGGCCAAAATTTAAAAACCCTTAGCAAACAAGTTGATCTGGATCTTAGTGAATTAGAAAGCTCCATCAGCCGTTTGGAAAACTCCCTAAATTCACTGGCCGAGGTCGTCCTCCAAAACCGCAGAGGCTTAGACCTCCTATTTCTGAAACAAGGGGGTTATGCGTAGCCCTCGGAGAAACCTGCTGCTTCTATGCCGATCATTCTGGAATAATTAGACATAGTCTATCCCCGGTCCATAGCAGGTTACGAGAGCGGGAAGAACGCCGACAAGCTGAAACCAGCTGGTAGGAAAACTTATTCTCCTGGTCCCCATGGCCGACCACGCTCTTGTCCGCTGCAGCAGGGCCCCTAATTCTCATATTATCAGGCTTAATGTTTGGACCCCGTGTAATCAACTGTCTAACTTCATACGTGCAAAGAAAAATACAAACTGTTAAATTATTAGTCCTTGGAACCCAATATCAACAGATTTATAATCAAAATGAAGAAACAGTGATTTGAGTCTCTCATGAAACCAGTGGGGAATGTAGAGGGCCAGGAACAATCAATCAGGCCCAAGCAGGGACAGTCCCCACACCAGTGGGGCGGAACGTCCCCAAGAGTTAAATAATAACCAATGTTAGGAAAATGAGGGAACAGGATGTGTTTTGGCAACAGCTAACAGCATTCTTCTACTTCAATGATCACGCTTGCTGGCTAGCAACTGCAAAACCACAGCATGATTTTAGCCTTTATAAGCACACCTTGAAAACCTCTGGGGGCTGCTCTCGGAATCTTCCTTCTTGGAGGTTTCTGAGGCAGTCGCCGGCCGGCTAATAAAGACTCCAAATTGGCTTGCAGTTTTGAATTGTGTGGTCTCTCTTTCGGTGCACCCCACAACAATGACCTTTGGAGATGAAGAAGGAAAATGTCTTCCGGGGAGCTTCATGAAACCAGAAGCCAGGAGAGAAAGCTAGCTGATGACGCCGTGTTCGCCATGTGCCCTTCCAGCTGACAGGAAGCCCTGACTATGTTCGCCACGTGCCTTCTCACTTGAGAGGGAAACCCTGAACTTCATCGGCCTGCTTGAACCAAGGTATCTTTCCCTGGATGCCTTTGATTGGACATTTCTATAGCCTTGCTTTAATTGGGACACTGTCTCGGCCTTAGAAATGTAAACTAGCAATTTATTAAATTCCCCTTTTAAAAAAAGCCATTCTGTTCCTGGTATATTGCATTCCAGCAGTTAGCAAACTAGAACAGGAGTGAAGTGGCATCTCATTGTGGTTTTGATTGACATTTCCCTGATGACTAATGATGGGGACCATCTTTTCATTGTGCTTATTGGGCATTCCTGGTTCCTCTTTGGAGAAAAATCTGTGTTGCCAGCACATCATCTTCTCCAGCAGAGACTATTAGGTATAAGAAAGGAGCACGATTCAATAATAAATGTTTCACTTTTTAAATAACATCTATGTGAATATAGTATATTATTGTAAAATTCCTGGAGAAACAGTTGCTTAAATTAATCACTAAGGTTTCAAAAACTCAGTGCAACTTGCAAAAATGTGTCTTGCTGTCATCTGGCTTCAGATGCTTGCTTGCTAGTCATTTAAAAAGGTAGTATATGAAGCATCACTCAAGTGGATTCATTTATTCACTTTATCATTAATTTGTTAAGATAGCATTTTTAAAGTTTGATAGCTACATTCACGTCTAGAATATTCCAAACCTTGGTAAGGTTTTAGTTATTTGGCTTGTTACCTGTCATGGTCAGGTTCATGTGTCAACTTGGCCAAGTGGTGGTGCCTGTTTGGTTGGGCAAGTGCTGGCCTGTCTGTTGTGATGAGGACATTTCATAGAATTAAATCACGATCATGTTGGCTGCATCCACACCTGATTCCATTTGTAATCAGCCAAGGGGAGTGTCTTTTGCAATGAGTGATGCTGAATCTAATCACTGGGAGCCTTTTAAGGAGGATTCAGAAGAGACAGGTCCTCTTCCTGCTTCGGTCGGTGAGCCTCTCCTGTGGAGTTCATCCAGACCCTCCACCGGCATCATTGGCTTCACGGACTGCCCTGCAGATTTTGGACTCTACATTCCCACAGTTACGTGAGACACTTTTACGAATTTTATATTTACGAGTATTTCCTGTTGATTCTGTTTCTCTAGAGAACTCTAACTAATACATTACCTTACTGGAAACAATTGTACTTGATTTTCAAGTCCTATTGGTAATCATCAAAGCCAAGGGTGGCACATATGCACACAGTGACCATGTGATTTACCAAAGCCTTGTTACCAGACAACGGCCATGGATTCTTTTGCCTTTTGCACTCAATAACCAATTCCTGAGAATTGGGGTTTCAAAGAGAGAAAGAATTAGTGACTGTGTGCATAGTAGGAGAGCAGATGGCTTATTGGCCCCAAATCTGTCTCCCAGAATTTAGAAGTTTCAAGGTTTTCATGATTTTAGTAAGGGAGATGAAGTCATTACAATTTCAAATAGCAAGCTCTAAGCAGAAAAGGAGACAGTGTTATCACTATCATTTCAGTACTAGTGGTGTAAACCAAAGGAAGGGAGATGATTTATCTTTTCAATAGCAGAGTCTAGCTGATATGATTTATAAATATAGGGTGTGAAACTAGTTAATGGTTGACTTCAAATTCCTCATAGCAGAAGGGCCTTTGTCCTACAAAGTTACTTAAAGAAAATGACTAGATAAAGGGAGTAGCAGCTCTTACAATCACAAAGGCACAAGATAAGGGCTTTTACAATAATTTCAGATATCAGGACAGTCGAATCAGGATAGTTTAGGGATTTCAGGTATTCTCCTCTGTCTACTCCAACATACCAGAGAGCAAAAAAGGAATACCTATGTAATGATTCAGAATTTAAAATTATCCCTTAAATTCCAATTTCTCAGTTACAGTCTTTGATAGCTCTATCTTTTAGGAGTATGTGAGTATAAACTAGTCTTAAATTGTTTTAATTGCCCCCGAGAAAAGGAAACATTATTTATGATTTATGTTTTTTTGTTCATTTTCACAGAAATAAGGCATTATAATGCAAGAATACTGAAAACCAACCACACTAACAAGCCACCAAGTGGTCTAATATTATTTGCACTTTCAGTTTATTTACTGTTGAACTAAACATCATTCCCTCTAAATAAATCCCATGCTGAATGAATGATTTGACATTATAGATTGGATTAAGTGATAGATTTCCATTTAGTATGCATATCACTGCATGTTGGATTCCTTGTTTACTTTATTTGATGTCTGCAGAACTGACCAGAGATTTCTCGGTTTTGGACAAGATCTGTACACTGCATGAAAGCACAGGGCACCATGGTGGCATTGAATCATGCTCTGTGTAAGCCCATTAACAAATATTAATTTTACAAGTTCTCAAAATCAGTTGAGTTTGTGTAAAAGAAAATTTTAAAACCTTTGAAGAAATGCCCTCTTGTTTGATTGCTGTTTGATAGCCAAGAGAAGCCCTGGCATTGTCCAGTACTAGTCCTAGGGTCTGCTTACAGCTTTTATTTTAAATATAATTTCATCTTTGACTTGTCACCTGGCTGACATGACCAAAAGGCTCCCTAGTAAAATCCTGCTGAGCTTTCTCTCTCGTTAGAGAGATGACCAGATGATCGGAATCTGAGTGAAAACTTCTGGTTTTAGAATAATGGCATCTGACTAAAAATTGTGACTTAGCTGTACACCTTCTTGATGTGTGTATATATATATATATATATATGCATGAATAGATACGTATATGCATGTGTGTGTGTATATATATATATATACACACACACACACATACACACATTATGAGCAGGTTGTTTGTTGCTTTTTTTAAGTAGCTTTATTTACACACCATACAATCCATCCACAATATACAGTTGATGGCTCTCAGTATAATCACAGAGCTGTGCATTCATCATCACAATCAACTTTAGAACATTTTCATTGTTCTTAAAAGACAAACCCATTTTCTTATCAGAAGCTACATTGTATTTCCTTCAGTTATAAAGGTGTTGATTTTCCATATGATAAGCATGCCTTGGACATGAGAACTTTCTGTAAATTGGTGTCTGCTGTAAGTATTCAGGAATAAAATGTCGTTTTAGAATCTATGGTAATTGCAGTTAGAAGCCATTTTTGTGAAAGTGAGAAGAGCTCCACTTTAAATGCGAGTTATTTTTTCAAAGGGTTTCCATTTAATATTAAAACATTCTGACATGATTTTGACTTTGTTCTTAATTTTCTTTTTCCTATGCTCTAATCAAGTTACTAAGAGGCAACAAATTATACAAACAGCAAAGAGTAAAAATAAATAAAGGAAAAAGTTTTTAAAAGGCCTAAATAAGCATGCCTAAGAAAGTTGGCTTTAGATGATATGGAAAATTGTTCCCCATTGTGAATCTTTTATAAGGCTTTTACATAAAATTTTTGGAAAGAAAAAAGGAGACAGAGACAATAGGGTAAAGATTGATATGTTTCTATCTCCAGTATATATTACTTTGCTAATATCACTGAAGTGGAATTGTTGAACACATTATGACATTTAAGGAAATTTCAAATACAGCAGAAATCTAATTTTACTGAGAAGTCACATGTGGTGGTGTCAACCTCAGAAGCCCTTTTCAATAAAATTCACAGTGTGGCACTGATGTTATATCAGGTGGAATACGTGATGACTGTTTCATGCTGAAGGCACATTTTATGGCAAGATTTTGCAAAAAATGCACCATCTGTAGATTATTATCAAATCTCTACATCTCTAAAAATATCTCCATATTAAACACTTGACTGTCAACAAGGTTAGCAGTAAGGAGTGGTAGAGTACCACAAAGCCTTGAAGCTTGCAGAAGGTGAGAGAATACTATTCCTATCCTAAATTTCTCAGGTTATCAGAAGGAGAGTTTTCTCCTCCACTCACCTGCTATTAATTGCTGAGTTCAAATAAACTGATGGAAGCAGATGCTGGGGTCATGAGCACAAAGTGCCAGGCACCTAGAAGGGGCTCGTTTTACTTTCTCAGGCTGCTCAAAGCGAACATGGTGACATGGGTTAGCTTTAAACAATGGGAATTTATTACCATGTATTTTGAGGCTGTGAGAATGACCAAATCAGGGCATCATCAAGGCGATGCTTTCTTCCTTAAGACCAGCTGCCGGCGATCTGCGGCTCCTCTGCTACATGGCAAGGACATGGTGGTGGTCTCTCCCTTCCCTTCTGGGTTCTGGTGCTTCCAGCTTCTTTCTCCGTGGCTTTCTTTCTCTTTTTCTGTATTCATTCTGTTTATTTTATTTATTTTTTTTTTTAAAGAGAGAGGGAGGAAGGGAAGGAAAGACAGAGAAGGAAGGAAGGATGGAAGAAAGGGAAACATTTTTAAACATTTTCTTGTTTTATTATATTTTGTTTGTTTGTTTGTTTTTTACATGGGCTGGGGCCGGGAATCGAACCGGGGTCCTCCGGCACGGCAGGCAAGCACTCTTGCCCGCTGAGCCACCGCGGCCCGCCCTGTATTCATTCTGTTTATACAGAACTCCAATAATAGGATTATATTCCATCCTGAATGAGATGGGTCACTCCGTAACAGAAGTAACCTCATCAAAATATCCTACACAGTGGGTTTACACCCACAGAAATGGATAGACTAAGATCATGTTTTTCTGGGGTACATAAAGCTTTAGACAACCAAAGGCTCGAAAAACATTTGTCGTGTTCTATAATGGAAGGTACCGGGTTACTACTATATGATTGAGTCATGCTGGGTCATGCAGTATTAGATCCAAGGTACTGTATAACTAATCAGCTTGATGATTAAACTAAGCATACACCGATAAGTTTCAGTAACAGCTTATTGCTTTCATGTGTTTTCTGGATGACCTCAGGGGTCCCTCAAATCTTTGGTTTGTTATTTACCTAGAGTTGATTTTGTCTTTGCTCCATCGGCACCAGTGTCCTTTAAGCCTTTGTAAATGTCCATGGAATTTAGCATCTCCTATCATCTTTGCATCTAATTTTATTGGATATCTGCTTTTTAAAAATAATTTCCCTGAGGATGCTTGGCACTTTGTTTTCCAGAGATATAAGTGTGGTACAATAATTGAAGCAGGTAGATAAATCTGGTCATCAGCACTAATCCCAAAAATCCAAATTCAGATTTGTTTGCATCCAATTAGGTAAAATGCTTAACAACAACAAAAAAGACTTACCAAAACTAGATGTAAGGATGTCACTACTTACTGATTATAAGCATCCATATGTGTTTCCTGTTCTCCAGACAGTATTATAGCATCTAATAGGAGGTATTTAATCTAATACTATAAACACCATCTTGCAAAATGTGAGTCTGAGTAACTGAAAGAGTAAGGAAAAGAATACTGTATTCAGATTTAGGTGCTATAAATAAGTGGAAGATAATACAACTGCAGCGACTGTTTAAGAAGCTCTAACCTGATGTGAATATCAAATAACCAGAGAAGTTTGCCCAGATGATGGTTGTGTCATGCACAAGAAATGGAGCATCTGCAAGAACAGCTGGGAAGACCCCCCCAAGCCAATGCTCCCCAAAGATCCCAGTTGCCACTATGAAGGCTTTCACAGTCCCTGAATAGAAAGAACAAACAAATCTCTGCATCTTGCTAGGCAATGTGTGAAATGCCTACATCCTTATTTCTCAAAACCCACACTGCAAAAAATAAAAGCATATATTGTTTGAATGTGGAATTATTGAGAAGCAACTCAATCCAGCTCTGCAAGGTGTTAATAACCTTTTGTTTGCTTTTTAATGAAATATTCCGGGGTGGGGGTAGGGTAGATTTTCCAGATTCACCGAATTGGAAAGATTTTTAAGCACAGTCTGTGTAGGTGAAGGACCCAAGGCCCAGAAAGTCAAAGTGACTGGCTCTAATCATGCGACTGGAGGGGTCCACACCTCTGACCTGCGGTTGGGGAAGTCGTGGACAGATGACAGCCTCCTTCCCTCCTATTGTGGGGTGATGTTTCAGTTTGTTTCCATTCCACAGATTGGGGGGACATTATGTCTAATGAAAAGGCCCAACTAGACCTTAAATTCAGAAACTGGGAACAAGCAGCCCCAGTTGCTAATAAAGGCAGGAATTCTCAGTGGCAGGATGATCATCTGTTCTGTCATTCATTTATTCAACATATTTTCAACATCACTATAAGCCGAATATTGTACCACATACTTGGCATAGAAAGATAAAAATATTTACATAGTTCTTGTCTGGAGGAAATATATTTTTATGGAAAAGACAGACACATGGATGAATCATTATAATACAGGTGTTGTTAAAACAAGGTAAGTGCAAATGCTGTGGGAGCACACCTGGCCTAAACCTGGCCCAGAGTTGTTCCTGCTGGCAAGGAACTGGTCAACTAAAGCAGTGGCACATGTCCAGGTGGTGGCTTTGTCCTGTGAACTACATTTTCCACAACTTCTTTCCCTATATGTGCCGATAAGAATTGGCCACAAGAGAGATTCCACTTCCACTGTGAGAGCTGGAGGTCAGAAGGAAGCAGCAGCCGGTCAGGGCGCCACTTGCTTTGGATCTTCCATCAGCTACTCTGACTCCTTAGTCAGATGGGTGTGTGTTTAGGTCCCCAACACAGGGCCTCAGCTCCTGTGGGATGCCCACATCTCGAGGCCAGAGGTGACAGGAACTGACCTGGTTTTCAGCCCATCTTCATGGCTCCAGCTCATGAGTAGGTGCTCCAGCTAGTTCCTTTTTTAAAAAATATTTTTATTGAGAACTATCCACACACATGGAGCCCAATTATATTATAAATCAGTGGCTCACAATATCATCACACAGTTATATATTCTTCACCATAATCATTTTTTTATAACGTTTGTGTCGCTCCAGAAAAAGAAGTAAAAAGAAAAAGTTAAGAGGGGCTCTCCCAAGCAGTTGCTTAATATGTGCAGAATTTTTAACCAGGTTGAACTTAAATGTTTGGAAATGGACAGAGGTGATACTCATTGGTTAAACCTGACCTTCTCTCTATAACTTCACCATCATCTTTGATTTTTCTCTCACTCTTCAGGGTTATTTGGGCTATGCCCATTCTAACATTTTCACATTGGAAGGGGCTGCTGATAATATGGGGTGGGGGATGGAACTAGTTGATGTTCTGGAAGAGCTGGCCTCTCTGCATTTCAGAACTTACCTGGTCCAGGGACCCATTGGTAGGTTGTAGGTTTCAGAGAGTTACCCTAGTGCACAAGACCTTTGCAGAATCTTATGTAATGCCCTAGGTATTCTTTAGGATTGGCAGGAATGGTTTGGGTTGTTTGGCAAGTTATGATAGGTGGCAATATCCAACTGAACCTTGCATAAGAGTGACCTCCAGAGTATCCTCTCGACTCTATTTGAACTCTCTCAGCCACTAATACCTTATTTGTTCCACTTTTTTCCCCGCTTTTGGTCAGGATGGCAGTGTTGATCCCATGGTGTGCCATCCCATTTCAACACCTTGCAATGTTGACAGAGTCTGTAGAATTTTGCTAGCAAGGGAAAGAAACAAATAGCCATGAGGTATCCTAAGTGTTAAGTCCTTAAGGAGACTTCCCATTCTTAGCAATAGAATGGACAGCATAATGCCCTAAACCTTGACATGTTAACAAGTAATTATTAATAAATTGGAAACGGGTGGTCACATACGTATGCTCTTCAAAATGTGTTTTAAGGTTGGTTAATCTTATGGTTGGTTTTATCCCTCAAAATTACCTTTGAGGGATAAAATAATGGGCACAAATGTGGTAAAATCTTTCATCTAGAGTACCAGAGCAATTATGGATGGACTATGAAATGATGATTGTTTTAGTTCTTAATTTCAGAAAAGGAACATGGCAACTACAAATGGCCATATGAAGAATGAAATATTTGCAAATTACCAATGAAATGTTTTTTTCTCAGGTTCAAGATACATCCCTATTTTCAAACCTTCTATATTTATAATCTTAATATTGAAGGAGGGTTGATGTTCAGAGGATAAATCACAGTGGTTAATGAATTATTCCACTGTACCTTGTCCAATACATCTAAGGGTAGGTAAGTACCCCAATAATCTTGGGTTTTCGAAGGATTTTCAAAAGGAATTGGCTCAGCCAACAGTAATTTTGTGATGCGTTCCTTGACCTAAGTAAGTTGAGTTTACTGGTCCTTCTTTGGTGTGCCTGCTGAATCTTTTCCTCTGGTCTGTAGCGTATCTCTTCCTGAGAGGCATATGTTTATGTATTGACCCCATTAATCTTACTGCTAGTGTCTGAGTTGCTTAAAAGTGGGACCAGTCTTCCTTTTTTCATTACCTTCACTGACTTGTGTGTTTATTTATGTGTTGTGTGTGTATTAATAGGTTGTTCCTTTTTATTACTGAGTGGTATTCCATGGTGTGAACGTACCACAATTTCTTTAACCATGCATGCAATAATGGACACCTATGTAGTTACCAGTTTGGGACTTGTGGTAGTAGGTTTAGGTGTCAACTTGGCCAGGTGATGATGCCCTGTTGTTCTGTTTCTGCGGACTTGATTATCAGCATGTGAAATTCATCTAGTGCTGATTACATTTGTGGTGGCTAAGGAGAGCGCCTTCTACAATGAGTGATGTTTAATTTAATTAGCTGGAGGCCTAAAAGAGAGAGGTCAGAAGAGAGCTCAGCAGCTCAGCATACTTCATCTCAGCACTTGTAGCTCAGCCCAGATGTTTGGAGATGCAGAAAGGAATTGCCCCAGGGAAAGCTGTTGGAACCGAGAAGCCAGGAGAAAAGGCCAGCAGACATCACAGCCTCGTGCCTTCCCATGTAACAGAGAACCTCAGATGAAGGCTAGCTGTCTTTCCTCTGAAGAACTATAAATTTTTCACTGAATAAATCCCCTTATTAAAAGCTGATCCATCTCTGGTGTGTTGCATTCTGGCAGTTTTCGCAGACTAAAACAAGGCTCTAACAAACAAAGCATTCATGTGCAGTTTTTTTGCTTGTTTGTTTGTTTCGTTATGTGAATAAGTTTCATTTTTCTAGCATAACATGTCCAGGAATGCAATTTTTGGGTTGTATGGTGGTTGCAAATTTAGTTTATGAAACAGCCAAACAGTTTACCAGAGTGACTGTATAGCATAACATCTGCCATGAAAATTCTGTAGTTTCTATTTCCCACCAGTATTTTCTTATTTGTATTTTTAGAAACACATAAAAATATTCCTACTTATATTTTTCTAATCATACTGATATTGCACTAAAACATCTATCAGTTGCAAATAAAGTATCAGCGGCTAAGAGAGTTCAAACAGAGTCAAGAGGCTACTCTGGTCATCACTCTTACACAAGCTTCAGTTAGACATTGCTACCTATCATAACTTGCCAAACGCTAACCAAGACCATTCCAGCCAATCTTGAAGAACACCTAGGGTGTTATAAAATTCTACAATGATTCCGGGCACTAGGGTAGCGTTCCAGAAAACTACAAGCTCCAGATAGGTCCCTGGACCAAATAAGTCCTGAAACCCAGAGGAGCCAACCTCTCCAGAGCATAAACTAGTTCCATCTTCCTACCCCATATTATCAACTGTCCCTTCCAACATGAAAAAGTTAGAATGGGCATAGGCCAAATACCCCTAAAGAGTGGGATAGAAAGATCAAACGTGGTGGTGGAGTTATAAAGAGAAGGTAGGGTTTAACAAATGAGTATGATTGCTGAATCATTATATTGATATTTCTTTTAGTCTCCAGTATCTTAGAGCAGCTAGAAGTAAAAACCTGAAATTGTGGAATTGTAACCCATACCAAACTATGCAATCTGTTATACAACTAATTGTTGTGCTCTGAAATTTATTGTTTTTTTGTATATATGTTATTTTTCACAAAAAAGAAAAAAAAGTCAATTGTGATGATAAAAAAATATTTATTGATTCTAGCCTCCAATATTCTGGAGCAGCTAGAAGGGAAATCTGAGATAATGGAATGGTAGCCCATGACAAACTCTGGGATCTTCCCTGTAACTACTTGTTGAGGAGTGCTTTGAAAACAACTGCTTTTTTCTTTCTTTGCTTTGTACAGATGTTATATCATACAATAAAAAAGTTAAAAATAAAAACATCTATCTGTTGTCACAGTTAGGAGAAGGTTATTATCTTCTCTGAGGGTCCCAGGACTGCTGTGAATGTCATTCTGCAGACAGGAGTGTCTGGAACTATTCCTGAGGTAGAGTTCTCAAGAACAAAGTACAACAGACCGGGAAATAAAAATAATCATGAAAAAATTAAAGGATGATAATACCAAATAATAGCTTGGTACTAATGCTGTATTAGTGGGGTTGAAGAAAACTCCTTAGAAATGGGACCAAACCATAATTCTCTCAGGGAACTGTAAGTTATACAGAAATATACTAAGTGGAAGAGGAAGTAAAATCATTCATGGGACCAATAAATACCCACTGAGTATTTCTGCTCACGAAGGGGGGGACACCGACTTCAGGATGGTTGATGTCTTCTAATGGTTTCTTTCTAAGCCCTTTATATGATCTTACAAGTGACCAAAACAATTTTTCAGTCACTGCTGTTCCCTGGGGTGCCCAACACAATGAGCCCCGTCAGCTGTATCCCCATCAGCTAGGCACACATCCCGTCTAAAGCTGAGGTTTTGTTGTGGCTTTGAAATGGTCTGTTGGCACCCAGACTTGTGAAGCATGTGAATTTATGACATAGCACGTCATGTTCTCCCTCTTAAAATCTTGTGTTTTCATTCAGAGCCTTTGGGAACCGCAGAGTCCAAGCTCAGCAGCTGCTGGGGTTGACTGTGATACGCCTAGAGCCTGGTCTCCAGGCTCACATCACTGGACTCCTCCGGGTGCAGCTCATCTGGGTTCTGACTCAGAGCAGAGCCCTTTAGGCATTTGGCTGAGTAGATAATGCTTATGCTTCTCATCAGGAAAATTCCAGCAATGACTGCAAAATAGCTCCCATAAACTAAAAACTGGAGAAAAACAATCAAATTAATTAGTGTCATGTAAAAACCATCATTTAAGTCATTAATGATGCACGATGCTGCTGGTTTGCTTGGATTGTGGGGAAACTGAGACCCAAAATTCAAACATGGGCTATCTGGATTTCCATAAAATAGTCTTCTCCCACCTTAGAAAAACTAGGTGCAAAAGAGAAACTACAGTGATTAAGAGTCGGCACTTTGGCGGTAGAGTGATTGGGTTCAAATTCTAGCTACTATCATAAACAATGAAAAGCATATAGCCAACTGATCTATGTGTCCATATTTGAAGAATAGTGCAAAGTTACATACCACACTTCCAAAAATGTATTTCAGACACTGAGATACTTCTTACATGCCTTACTCCCCCTTTTTTCAGATTCACATACAAAATTTGGAACTGAGCTAATTTTAGTCCCTTGGTGGAGCAGGGAGGAGTGTACTGGGTCCTGAAGGCACATACCCTTTCCTTGAGGAAATCTCAGTAAACATCAGAGATGGATGGTGAGAGGAAGAAGAGACATATGCAAGTATACAGGTGAGAAGGTTGTAAAAGATAAACCTTGGCCTAGTTGTGTTTATTGCTGGTAACCTACTTGGAGACATCATGCTGGTTAAGGAACTGCTGATTTTTGGATTTGCCAAGGAATTCTTCAAGAAATGTAAATGTTGGTAATTGTGAGATCGAAAAATCTTGGAGAACTTACCTAATAGCCTACAATCCCACCAGTAAGGAGAGAGAAGTATGGCAACTTACCTGGACGCTGATTGGCAGGTTGAGCCCCCTCTGATCCACCACAATCATGGTTAGGATGGTCTGAATCACCAAGGCAATGAAGGTGTTGATTCCAAACACCAGGGCATAGCGCTCCACGCTCAGGTTAACCGCGATCTGAAACCTACCACCACACTCCATCAGAATCATAATAAGAAGGTATATGGTTTGTTTTTCTTTTCATTATAGACCAAATCTGAAGAGAAAGCAGCATTCTCTTGATTATGCTTTTTGACTAAATTTCCACTATTCAGGGACAAAGAAAGGGAGTCCTAAAGTACCCTTAAAGGTTAAATCTTAATAGGTATTAAATTACATGGCAATATAATGCTTCCACAAATTAAACATAAATGTCCTAAGTTCTTATGACTTGAGAATATTGGATGCTATGTGATTTTAGATAGTTTAGAGATGACTTTTTTATGAAAATGCAAGCATTACCCAAGCACAAAGGAAGTTTTGAGTTGTTCATTTTTCTGTCAATTGTTTGAATTATTCTTTGGAAGATCCAAATCATTAGTCGTATGATGGAGTGAATCTTGTAATTAATTTGTTAAGAGTTCTCTATTAGAATGCAGGTGAAGTGTTTGGGTTTTGAATACATTTAAAATGTTACAGGAAAAAAATGTAATCCTCCTTAACATAATACTCACACTAAAAAAAAAAAGAAGTCAGGGCACATGAGTTTGATTATATCAGACAGATATTTCAATTCAAAATAAATAAATTTGCCAAGCACAAGTTTCGTCTACTTTCTTTGATTTATGATCTCCTGAGTCTTAATATTTCTGCATGTATTTCAACTTCTTATCAATATCAAACATTTTCCATGAACAGTTTTTCTGCCATTGGCCTCAGTGGTCGCTGTCGAAATGGGCAAGTTTATGGAACCTGGGAAGGTGGTGCTGGGGCTGGCCGGTCGCTACTCTGGATGTAAAATCATCATGAGACCATTTATGATGATGCCCCAGAATGACCTGCAGCCAGGCTGTGGTGGCTGGAATTGATCATCAGTCCCGAAGACTGACTGCTGCTATTGGGAGAAGAAACTCACCAAGAGATCAAAGATCAAGTCTTTTATGAAAGTTTATAACTACAGCCACCTCATGTACACAAGATACTCCATGGATATTCCCTTGGACAAAATGGCTATCAACAAGGAGGTCTTCAGAGATCCTGCTCTTAGACGCAAGGTCGGGTGCCAGGCCAAGATCAACCTCGAGCAGAGGATACAAGACGGACAAGAGCAAGTTGTTCTTTCAGAAGCGGCAGAGTTAGGTATTTTTTGTTTCAATCATTATGAATGAAAAACAAAAATCAAAAACAAAAACAAGAAACAAAACTTGATAAAATTTCTTTTTTCTTCATTCCTGTTATTTGAAATTTAAATGTTTCTGATTTATTTGGGTTAATATCAAAGTTCACTTCCTGAAGTCAGCTTTGGTCACACTTATATGGAGCCAAATGTTTTCATCACATTATAAAAATAATAATCTCTAGAGTTTAGGGCTTTTATAATTTTTGAAGCTCTTTTTTTTCAGTATCCAACTTTTTAATTTTTTTTTAACTTTTCAGGTAATACTTTGTTTCACACAAAAGTATATGCCTATGATTGCACAAACCAGCAAATGAAATCAGGGATGAAACCTAAATTTAATAATTCAAAATTGGATCATGCTATATCTTGTTATGGAAAACTGCTTAAAATAATCAAAACCTGACAATGTGCCACTGCTTTCAGGTTATAAACCTTCAGGGTTTTTTTCTTGATAACCAACACTTAGTGATATACTGAGAACAAATTGCCTAAATAAAACGAAGTTTAAGTTGCATCTAATTTAATATGAAGTGCTGAACATTTAATCTTGGAGTTGCCTAAAGTCTTTCTCAGAGCAGCCACAGGAGAGGACTGTGGGCTGTGTTGGAGGGAAGGGGTGGGTGAGGACGCTCACACTGCAATGGTGATGAGGAGCATGTAGCCTGACTTGAACATCAAGTAGCCGGCATAGCACGCCCAGATGCTGTCCGTGTAATGCATGAGCAGTAAGGCCCCTGCGTTGACCACCGAGAAGATGGCCAAGGCCAACTCTCCCAGGAGATCCCAGTTGACTTTCACGTAACCCACTGCGAAGGCAGCCACGGCCCCTGGAAAAAACATTAATGAAGATCCAACATCTTGACTCAGCACAGGAGAAAGATCAACATGCTTTCTAAAAACCCAGTGATGTCAGTTAATTAATTCTAAAGATGAATATTAATTTCACAGGAAGAGTTTGTTCCACCTAAAAGTGGATTTATCCTTTTTCTATGTTTCCTATGGCTTCTATCCTTGCTTTCTATTCTTTTGGTCATTCATTTCATGATCACTCTACAGGCCAGGCCCTGTACTATGCAGAGGGGATTGAAAATTTTCAATCATTGTGAGAATAGAAAAAGATACACTAATTGCCGGGCCCTCTTCTTGCTTCTTCATTATGAAAAGTTTTCAATAATGGGTATCAGAATGGGGTACTGGGTCGTTACTTTTATTAATCTTAAATCTTATTTCTAGTCTCCATCTTCATGTTTTCAATACTGTACACATTTCCTGGAAAGCAATGGGTGAAAGGACTTATCCATATTTTAAGATGTTGTGTAATTTACAATGATTAGGGCTGGTAATTATGGTTCCCTTTAACAAAATGATGAAGTATTTATGTTTCAAATTATTGACACTTGATTAATTAAATTTTTGAAATATGATCTAGGAAAGAACTGTGACTATCAAAGAAATTAAACTCTTAATTTTTTTCCCCCAGAAATTGGAATGTAGGAAGAATATTTCAGGGAACCAATTCCAGCTGAATACTGGTTTTCAGAGGGAGACAATCAGAAAGCAGATGCCATAACTGACCTTCTCAAATTTTTTATAAATTAAGGTGGGAATTAATAAATTCCCACTTCCTAGAAAACTTCCTCAAGTTTCATGTAAGTTTTCAAATACCTGTATATAAATGCTTATTGTAGGGTAAACATAAAAGGAAGATTTCCTCTGATGTTAGAAATTTGACTCTCATTTGTCTCCTATTACTTAAATCTTATAGGAAAACTTGCTTGAAAATTTGTGATGTACAGCAGCGAATTGTTAAAGATAGGGTGCTAGGTGAATCAAACATCCTATAAACAGTTTTTGGTAGTATTAGTAATTTCATTTCATAAAGAAAAAAGAATAAAAATTTCCTGCTTATCTATAAGATGCATATGGTCTTTTGATGTTAAAAACATTTTTCTGGATGATGATTTGGAATCTTAGGGACTAGATTAGAATTTAATCAATTGGAGCTTAAACCTGAACTCTTGTATTGCATGTTATAACTACAAATAGCACATTAAATAGAAGTGACTTTAATTCTTAAAAAAAGATTAAAGTGCCCTCTGAACAGCATAAATTTATCATATATGTGCATCCCAGTAGAATATACATGGAGAAGTTAGCACTTCTAGAAATTAACCTTATGGGCATAGCTATGATCTACACATCGATAAAAGGAAGACAAATCATCAGTTATCTACCTCCAAATGTCGCAATGGCTTCTACTGCTCCATTATAGACAGAAGAATTTTGGGAGGGGGCCTTGTAATCCCACAGAATCTGAACATAGTTCAACACCTGGTTGAAACCTGCTGTGGAAAAGGCCCACCACAGGGACCAGTAAAACAGGTGCTTCGAGGAGTAGCACTCCCTCAGATCTCGCAACCACTGCACAAAAACCCTCACGATCACATTGTGTGGGCCAGAGCTGCTCCGCTGGCTGTCACCCAGACTCCCTGACACAGTGAGCATTTCCAAAGTGGGTTTCTCTGAGCAGCCTGGTGCATCAACCTCCTGAGATTCTTCTGCCACTGCAGCTGTGCTTGGTGAGGTCTGCACTTCTTTGCTGGGTTTTGCATGAAAGAACATGCTCTTCTTGGGCATTGGTAGAAAAAGTGAGCAAAGGAAGGCCAGGGCGACAGAGGCCAAGGTCATGACATTGAGGTAGAAGTAAGACACATTGGCCAGGGACACCAGCAGCTGGGCCAGCATGGAGGCCGCCGTGTAGGCCACCAGTGTCACACTCCTGCAGTAGCTGCTCACTCTCTGGTAGTGTTCGGGGCTGACCACGCTGTAGATGTAGGCATAGTAGGCCACCTCGGTGGCGGTGACCACCCCGTAGGAGAACTCGACAGCCTGCATGGCCTTCACCCCTTGGCCAAATAAGAGCAGCAGCCAGGTGACAATGAAGCTGAGGCCCTGTAGGATGATAACTGGTTTGTAGCGGACGTAATCGGTGAGGATGAACACAGGGAGCAGCAGCACTAGGTAGGCATACGTCCAAACCGGGAGGATCTGGTTTGTGATCTGCAATGTTAAAAGGGGGTCATGTGACCACAAAGACCAAAAAGTGAGAAGGGTCTCAGCATGGGACACGACGAGGCTGCATGTGGGTACCCAATATCAAATTCTGTATCCAACTGATGGAAAAGCACAGTAGAAAACTGAGATACAAGGAAACCACTAAGAAAAGACACCCCCCCACCCCATTTCCTAAGAAAGCAAAGAGTTGACGTATATGTGTATCTCAGTAGAATTGTATATTCTGTTATTGTTCTGAGTCATTAAGTTTAAATAGTATTGAAGTTTGAGGATGGTAGTAAAAAACTGTTTAACACTTTTGGTCATGTCAAAAATTTGAACCATTTCATGTCCAGTTATTAACATGCTTGTGAAGATAAGAATAAGTGACCTTGCAGATTTGGAGAATAAGAATAAAAGTTAGTGATGCAAACTAAAAAAAAAAAAAAGAAGAATATGTTAGAGTCTTGAGTTAATCAAGACAGAAAATAATACCTAAAACATAAACCACATAAAAAGATTGATAACTATGGTTACATCAGAATTTAAAGGTTCTGTACAACACACAATACTAAAAAATAAGATTAAAATATAAGCAACATGTATAAAAGTTGACAGGATATACAAAGATTTCTCATGAATCAATAAGAAAAAAACAAACAACTGAAAATAAACAAAGAACACGGATATGTTCATAAAAGAAGAAACCCAAAGGGTCAGTGAACATAAGAAAAGATAATCTATCACGGTAGTGAACAAGAAAGCACAAATAAAGCAACAATAGATTGCCAAGACAGAGAGGGAAGGGGATGTCAGCAGGTAGAGGGATAACTTCCAGGGTTGGTAAAAGGGATGAGAAAATGGTGTCCTCGTTTATTCTCGAATGATACAGCTGGTGTAGCCTTTTCGGAAGAACACTTTGGAAGCATCTAATAAAAAATAAAATGCAGCAAAAAGAAAAAAAAGTTAGTGATGCATTTCATCTCCTTTTTAGCCAGCTTTGCTGGGCTCCCAACGCCTTTTGTCCCTGATCTATTGCTTGACTCTGCCTACTCAATTCTGGCCTCAGTTTAATATAGGGGTCATCTCATAGAGTTAGTTAGATATGCAGAGCCCTCAATTTTCCTAAATGGAAAGATGGAAGAAGTTGCTGATCTTTAGTGTATGATGGGTGAGAACAGCCTTTCTTCTTCTTTTTTTTTTTTTTTTTTTTACATGGACAGGCACCGGGAATCGAACCCCTGTCCTCTGGCATGGTAAGCAAGCATTCTTGCCTGCTGAGCCACCGTGGCCCAGAACAGCCTTTGTTTTTAAAAATATTATTTCTGGGTGGGCCATGGTGGCTTAGCAGGCAGAGTTCTCACCTGCCATGTTGAAGACCTGGATTTGATTCCGGGTGCCTGCTCATGTAAAAAAAAAAAGTTATTGTGTTAAAAAACATAAAACTTTGTATTTTAACCATTTTTAACTACACAATTTAGTGGTGTTAATTACATTCACAAAGCTGTGTTACCATCACCACATCCCATTACCAAACATTTCTATCACCCCCAAACAGAAACTGTGAATCCATTATATTTCCCCTGCCCCCTGTCCCTGGATGCATATTTCATATAAGTGGAACAACACAGGATTTGCCCTTTTGTGCTTCTTTCACTCAACATGATGTCTTCCATGTTGTCATATCTTCAAAGTCCATTCATGTTGTCATATGTATCAAAGCTCCATTCTTTAACAGATGAGTAATATTCCATTATGGCATTATACCATATTTTGTTCATCCATCCATCTGTTTAGGGATACTTGGGCTGTTTTCAAGTGTCTTTTGGTGATAGTGAGTAATGCTGCTATGAACATTGGTATACAAGTATCTGAGTCCATTTTCAATTCTTTCACCTATATACCTGGAATTGCTGGGAAAAGGGTGATTCTATCTGTCATGGCTTCTTGTCTCACTCAAAGTCTAAGTGCTCACCAGAGTCCACAAGGTAAGGCATGATCTGCCTACCTCTTTGACCTCCTCTCCCACCACTTGCCCTCTCAGTCACTCCACTCCAGTCACAACGACCTTCCTGCTGTGTCTCAAATATACCAAGCAAGCTCCCACTTCAGCCCTCACTGTACTCTGCCTGGAACACTCTTCCTCTAGATAATCCACTTGCCTCATTTCCTCCAATTTGCTAAAATCTCTCCTCTTCAAAAAGTCCTTCCCTAACTTCTATCTCACTCTTTGTCTTGCTATCTTCCATGGTATTATGTAATTTATTATTATATTGACTGCCTTCTCCATGGAACTGTAAATGTTGAGAGGTTTGGGACCTTGTCAGTTTGTTCACCAGTATACCCCCTGTGTTTTGAGCAGTGCTAGACACATTGTCAGGGTGCAACAATATTTGTTGAATGGATAAATGAATGAATAGGTATCAACACCCCTAGCACCACCCTTCATCTCCTGCCTCCTCCCCACCCCTCATTAGTTTTAGCAAAGGAGAGAAGAGAATGCTCAATGTCAAGATCCCGTGGGTTTTTTTTTGATGCCCCCAATTTCCCAACATACTGGCTAGGAGCAGGCATTTGATAGCTATGGAGATGGTGGTTACTACAACTTCTAAAGGAGTGAGACTCTAGGGTTCAATGGAAAACAAGTTCCTTGCACGTTTCTTGGGTCAAGGCATAGATGGGGAGACTGAGTCCTGATCCTAGGTGCTAGAGGTTGGGAAGAAAGGGAAACACATTGTGTCAATAGTTTCATGTTGTGGTTACCTGATTCATAGGCAGACAAAACTGGGGCATGCCAAAGGATGAAGTTACATGAGACACGGCCATTTTCATCGTGTGAGTAAGGTAGCTGTTTTCACGTGAGTTTATACTTATTCCTCATGCATTGCTGGTGGAAATGTAAAATGGCACAGTTGGATTGGTGCAGATGGAAAATATCTCTGTGGTACCTCAGAAAGTTAAATATAGAATTACCATATGACCCAGCAATTCCACTCCTACGTATAAATAAATTAAAACATGGACTCAAACAGATGCTGTCATGGTCAGCTTCATGTGTCAACTTGACCAAGTGGTGGTACCTATTTGTCTGGTTGGGCAAGTTCTGGCCTGTCTGTTGCAATGAGGACATTTCATAGAATTAGATCATGATCACATCAGCTGCATCCACAGCTGATTCCATTTGTAATCAGCCAAGGGGAGCGTCTTCTGCAATGAGTGATGCTCAATCTAATCACTGGAAGCCTTTTAAGGAGGATTCAGAAGAGACAGGCTCTCTTCCTGCTTAGGCTGGCAAGCCTCTCCTGTGGAGTTCGTCCAGACCATCCATCAGAATCGTCGGCTTCACAGCTTGCCTTGCAGATTTTGGACTCTGTGTTCCCACAGTCATGTGAGACGCTTTTATAAATTTTATATTTGTGGGTGTTCCCTGTTGATTCTGTTTTTCTAGAGAACCTTAACTAATACATCCTGGTACCAGGAGTGGTTCTTAAGAAACAGAATCTTAAAAATGGGTTTTTATTAATGGCTTTCTACTCTGACTGGGTTCAAAGGCACTAAGAACTCTGATTCCCATAATCAGAATGACACTTCCAATCCATGGAGTGAGTTGGCAAAAGAGATAGTCAAAATATCACCATTCGATTCTCCTAATGCTTTGCTTGTACGAAGCCAGGATCTGAGGGACAATGTTTCTGACACCTTTACAGAGTTTTGTGGAAATAAGAGGTATAGAGACGTTGGCTGGTTGTTGTCAGATACATTGGCTACATTAAAGAGTGAAAGGGATGGGCTTAAGGCTTCAAACGAGAAGCTTGAGTGCCGTTTGGGAGATGTAGACATTTTCATGAGTATCCTGAAGGAAAATCTTATTTCCTGTAGCTGTAGACTTGAGATCTCTGAAAATCAGACTCAGAATCTTATTGTTAGAGTAGCAACTTTACAACATAAACTGAAATCTCAATGTTGCATGATGTCTGCCATTAAAGTGACGGCACTGATTGGAAAGGAGTGGGACCCTGAAAAATGGGATGGTGACATATGGATTGATAATGAAGTCAGGGGTGAGGTTGAAACCCTAGGTCATGCTAAGTCTTCTCTAGATAACCCTATAATAGTTTGCCCTAAGGACACCAGCCACCCCACCTCCAGCCTGTCCTGAGGAGTTGTCCACCCAACCTCCTCCTGAAGCCTTTGGCAGGTCCCTATAAGAGAATCACAATGCAGACCCCTAGAATGATTAATCCTGTTTCACCAGATGAAACTGCAAATGAATGCCCTGAAGCAAATGGCTTGGAAGATATTTCTAATTCTTTTCATGACCCACCCCCACCACCCTTCATTTCTTCCAGACCTATTAAGTTCCAACAGGCCCCTAAAGGTGAGGTACAAAGTATCACACATGAGAAGGTACATTATACTCCAAAAGAACTGTGTGAGTTTTCCAATTTATATAGACAGAAATCAGGGGAATATGTGCAGCAATGGGTTTTAAGGGTGTGGGATAATGTTGGGAGGAATATAAGGCTGGATCAGGCTGAATTTATTCATCTAGGCCCACTAAATAGAGATTCTGCATTCAATGTTATAGCTTGAGGGGTTAGAAAAGGTATTCCCAGTTTGTTTGGATGATTGGTTGAAACATGTATCAAAAGGTGGATGACATTACCTGAGGTTGAAATGCCAGAACTGCCCTGGTAAAATGTAGATGAGGGGATCCAGAGGCTTAGAGAGATTGGAATGTTAGAGTGGATTTATCATGCAAAGACTGCTCTTACACCCCAGGGATGTCCGGAGGATGCACCTTTTACCAGAACAGTGAGAAATAAATTTGTGAGACTAGTGCCATCACCCCTGAAGAGCTCTGTAGTTGCACTTCTCTGTAGGTCAGATATTACTGTAGGAACTGCTGTCACTGAGCTGGAATCCTTAAACACAA
Organism: Tamandua tetradactyla; assembly: GCF_023851605.1. Taxonomy (NCBI): domain Eukaryota; kingdom Metazoa; phylum Chordata; class Mammalia; order Pilosa; family Myrmecophagidae; genus Tamandua; species Tamandua tetradactyla. The sequence continues at coordinate 203,604,649 of NC_135329.1, forward strand.
TGGGGATGATGGGATCCTGATTTGGCAGAAGCCAGGTGGCAGCACTTAATTGCCAAAGACAGGGTAGACGTGGCTATTATAATAGACAGCAAACTCAAAGCAGGCATCAAAATTATATGACTCACAGAGATTTTTGGCATTGGTTAGTAAATCATGGGGTACCCAGAAATACAATAGAAGGGCAGTCTACTAAATTGTTGTTTGAGCTGTATAAACAAAAGAGTTCTAGGTCAAGTGAACAGAAGCCTAACTTGAATTACAAAAACACAGAGCCACAACCCTTAATCAATTTCCAGACTTGAGACAGTTTACAGACCCAGAGCCCCTTGAATGAAGGGGAGGTCAGGTCCCTTTTGGGGAGAACCCTGTTACACTGCCACAAATTTATACTGTTAATCTTCCTCCAAGTCCTCCCCAAGGAGACCGATGGCCTTTTACTAGGGTAACTGTGCACTGGGGAAAAGGAAATGATCAGATATTTCGGGAATTATTAGACATTGGTTCAGAAGTGACATTAATTTCAGGGGACCCAAAATGTCACTCTGGTCTACCAGTCAGAGTGGGGGCTTATGGAGGCCAGGTGATCAATGGAGTTTTAGTTCAGGTCCATCTCACAGTGGGTCCAGTGGGCCCCCAAACCTATTCTGTAGTTATTTTCCCAGTTCCAGAATGTATAATTGGCATAAACATACTGAGCAACTAGCAGAATCCCCACATTGGCTCTCTAACTTGTGCTGTGAGGGCTATTATGGTGGGAAAGGCCAAGTGCAAGCCAGTAGAACTGCCCCTACCTAGCAAAATAGTAAATCAGAAGCAATACTGGATTCCTGGAGGGATTGCAGAGATTATTGCCACTCTTAAGGTTTTGAAGGATGCAGGGGAGGTGATTCCTAGCACATCCTCATTCAACTCTCCTATTTGGCCTGTGCAGAAAAGAGATAGGTCTTGAAGGATGACAGTGGATTATCGTAAGCTCAACCAGGTGGTAACTCCAATTGCAGCTGCTGTTCCAGATGCTTGAGCAAATCAATACATCACCTGGTACTTGGTATGCAGCTATTGATCTGGCAAATGCTTTTTTCTCAATAGCTATTAGTAAGGACCACCAGAAACAGTTTGCTTTTTGTTGGCAAGGTCAGCAATATACTTTCACTGTCCTACCTCAGGGGTATATCAACTCTCCAGCCCTATGTCATAATCTTGTCCACAGGGACTGTGATCGTTTCTCCCTCCCACAAGACCTCACACTGGTCCATTATAATGATGATGTCACATTGATTGGACCTAGTGAGCAAGAAGTAGAAACTACTCTAGACTTACTGGTAAGGCGTTTGTGTGTCAGAGGATGGGAGATAAATCCAACAAAAATACAGGGGTCTTCTACCTCTATGAGATTTCTAGGTGTCCAAGGTGTGGGGCATATTGAGATATACCTTCTAAGGTGAGGGATAAGTTGTTGCATCTGGCCCCTCCTACGACCTAAAAAGAAGCACAACACCTAGTTGGTATCTCTGGATTTTGGTGACAACATATTCATCATTTGAGTGTGATACTATGGCCCATTTATCAAGTGACCAGAAAAACTGCTAATTTTGAGTGGAGGCACGAACAAGTGGAGGTTCTGTGACAGGTCCAGGCTGCTGTACAAGCTGCTCTGCCACGTGGGCCGTATGATCTAGCAGATCCAATGGTGCTGGAAGTGTCAGTGGTAAATAGAGGTGGTGTCTGGAGCCTTTGGCAGGTCCCTATAGGAGAATCACAATGCAGACCCTTAGGATTTTGGAGCAAAGCCTTACCATCTACTGCAGATAACTATTCTCCTTTTGAGAAACAGCTTTTGGTCTGCTACTGGACCTTAGTTGAGACTGAATGCTTAACCATGGACCACCAATTTACCATGAGACCTGAGTTGCCTATCATGAGCTGGGTGTTGTCTGACCCACCAAGCCATAAAGTTGGGGATGCACAGCAGCACTCTGTTGTAAAATGGAAATGGTATATACAAGATAGGGCCAGAGCAGATCCTGAAGACACAAGTAAGTTACATGAAGAAGTGGCCCAAATGCCCATGGTCCTTCTCTTTCCCAGACCAGAGCTATGGCCTCTTGGGGAGTTCCTTACAGTGAATTGACTGAGGAAGAGAAAATTTGGGCCTGGTTTACAGGTGGTTCAGCACGATATGCAGGTACTACCTGAAAGTGGACAGCTGCAGCACTACAACCTCTTTTTGGGGTGTCCTTGAAGGACCGTGGTAAGGGAAAATCCTCCCAGTGGGCATAACTTTGAGCAGTGCACCTGGTTGTTCATTTTGCATGGGAGGAAAACTGACCAGAGGTGCATTTATATACTGACTCATGGGCTATTGCTAATGATTTGGCCAGATGGTCTGGGACTTGAAACGACCCTAATTGGAAAATTGGTCACAAAGAGGTCTGGGGAAGAAGCATGTGGACAGACCTTTCTGAGTGGGCTAAAAACATGAACATGTTTGCGTCCCATGTGATTGAGCACCAGAGGGTGACTCCAGCAGAGGATGGTTTTCATAATCAAATGAACAACATGACCCATTATGTGGACACCAGGCAGCCTCTTTCCACAGCAACTCCTGTCATTGCCCAATGGGCTCATCAACAAAGTGGTCATGGTGGTAGGGATGGAGGTTATGCATGGGATGAGCTACATGGACTTCCACTCACCAAGGCTGACTTGGCTACAGCCACTGTTGAGTGCCCAATCTGCCAGCAACAGAGACCCACACTCAGCCTGTAATATGGCACCATTCCCCAAGGGACCAGCCAGCTACATGGTGGCAGGTTGATTACATTGGCCCACTCCCTTCATGGAAGGAGCAGTGATTTGTTCTAACTGGAATAGACACATATTCTGGATATAGGTTTGCTTTCCCTGCACGCATTGCTTCTGCCAAAACTACCATCTGTGGGCTTACAGAATGCCTTATCCATCATCATGGTATTCTGCACATGTGCATTGCTTCTGATCAAGGAACACACTTCACAGCAAATGAAGTGCAGGAATGGGTGCATGCTCATATAATTCTCTGGTCTTACCATGTTCCTTATCATCCAGAAGCAGCTGGATTGATAGGACAGTGGAATGGCCTTTTGAAAACTCAATTACAGTGCCAACTAGGTGGCAATACCTGGAAAGGCTGGGGTAATGTTCTCCAGGAAGCTGTATATGCTCTGAATCAGCATCCACTGTATGGTGCTGTTTCTCCCATAGCCAGGATCCATGAGTCCAGGAACCAAGGAGTGAAAATGGGAGTGGCACCACTCACTATTACCCCTAGTGATCCACTAGGAAAATTTTTGCTTCCTGTCCCTGTGACCCTGAGCTCTCCTGGTCTACAGGTTTTAGTTCCAAAACGGGGAGTGCTTCCATCAGGAGAAACAACAAGCATTCCACTGAATTAGAATCTAAGACTGCCACCTGGTCACTTTGGGCTACTCATGCCCCTGGATCAACGAGCCGAGAAAGAGACTGTATTATTATCTGGGGTGATTGACTCTGACTATCAGGGGAAAATAGGACTGCAACTATACAATGGAGGTAAAGAAGAGTTTTCTTGGAATATAGGAGATCCCCTTGGGCATTTTTTAGTACTACCATGCCCTGTGATTAAAATCAATGGAAAACTGCAACAACCCAATACAGGCAGGACTACCAATGGGTCTGAAACTTCAGGAATGAAGGTTTGGGTCACCCCACCAGGCAAAGAACCACGGCCAGCAGAAGTGCTTGCTGAGGATAAAGGGAACATGGAATGAGTAGTGGAAGGTAGTGATAAATATGAACTACGACCATGTGATCAGTTACAGAAATGAGGAATGTGATGCTGTTTTGTTCCTGTTATATTATTTAAGTCCTAAGATATCAAGTTTAAGAATGAATATTACCCAAGAACTTGCAGCTTGTTCTGGAGAGAGTTTCTGTGTTTCCAATTATATGCAGGACAGTGGAGTATTGTTAGGTGAAAGAAAAAAATATGTGTTTTAATGTTTTTTATTTAGAAATTAGGTATGGATTAAGGTACATATAGCTGTCAAGTTGACAAGGGGTGGACTGTCATGGTCAGCTTCATGTGTCAACTTGACTAAGTGGTGGTACCTGTTTGTCTGGTTGGGCAAGTGCTGGCCTGTCTGTTGCAATGAGGACATTTCATAGAATTAGATCATGATCATGTCAGCTGCATCCACAGCTGATTCCATTTGTAATCAGCCAAAGGGAGTGTCTTCTGCAATGAGTGATGCTCAATCTAATCACTGGAAGCCTTTTAAGGAGGATTCAGAAAAGACAGGCTCTCTTCCTGCTTAGGCTGGCAAGCCTCTCCTGTGGAGTTCGTCCAGACCCTCCATCGGAATCATCGGCTTCACAGCCTGCCCTGCAGATTTTGGACTCTGCGTTTCTGCGGTCACGTGAAACACTTTTATAAAGTTTATATTTGCGAGTGTTTCCTGTTGATTCTGTTTCTTCAGAGAACCCTAACTAATACAGATGCTTTTACACCAGTGTCATAGCAACTATATTCTCAAAAGCCATTAGGTAGATGCAACTTAAGTGTCCATTAACAGATAACCAGATAAACAAAATGTGGTTTATATGTACAGTAGGATATAATTCATCTGTAAAAGGAATGAAGACCTGATACATGCTATAACATGGAGGAATCTTGAAAACTAAGTGGAAGAATCCAAACAAATAATCCAGACAAATATTGGATGATTCTACTTGTATGAAATATCTAAAATTGGCAAATTCACAGACAGAAAATAGATTAGAGGTTACCATGGGACTGGGGAAATGGCAAATGGGAAGTCAATGCTTAATGAGTAGAGTTTCTGTTTGGACAATGATGATGGTAACATGATGTGAGTGCAATTAACACCACTAAATTGCACATGCAAAAATGGTTAAAATGGAAAATCATATGTTATATGCCTGTTACAACAATATAATTTAAAAAAATTAAGTAAATAACAGTATAGATAGTTAATGGATGCAGGAGGAATTGTGATGGTGGTTCACAGGTGACTAAAGTTTGGGAAACATTGAGTTAGAGGAGAGCAGACTTTCAAATCACCAAACCTTCCTTCATGTTTGACTTTTAAAAGAGCCGTCCCTAGGTGTGTTCAGACACATGAACATGCCTTTCTGTCCTTGCCACTTCACTGAAGAAACAAGCACCAGATATGGATAGGTGAATCTACTCCATTCAACATTTTCATAGGTGTGGCTGAGATACTGAACCCAGCACAGAGTACTTCCCCAGCCTGGCCAGGACATTTTCTTGTTGCATTTGTCATAAGTTAAAGAGGCAGATCTATGTAGTAAGAGCATTTTGGGGTGGGGGTGGGGGGTTGTCCTTGTGGAGAAAGAGTGAAACATTGGGAAATACAGCTGTTAATGCTTCACCAGACAGTAAATAGTTTTCCAAAAATGACCAAGTGAAATTGTTGTCCTACAGAAATACTACAATCCTCAATCATGTCCTGTTTACACTTCAGCAGCCTGTAAGTTTGTTATAAAGGACTAGATTAAGTGCTTGGCAGTGATTTGATTTTAGGATTAGTATTCTAGAATCAATGGAGACCTGACATGTTCCCGAGCACTAAGACTAATGTTAGGATTCTATAAAAACACCTTTGAGGGCGGGCAACCGTGGCTCAGTGGCAGAGTTCTTGCCTGCATGCCGGAGACCCAGGTTAGCTTCCCAGTGCCTACCCATGCAAAAGAAAAACAAAAAACAAATAAAACAACAACAACACCTTTGAGTGCTTTAGCTGCCTGTTTTTGTGAGTCTAATGAGGGAAAATAGAACAGTTCTATTTCATGTGTTTCCCATATTGCAAGTTGAAAGATGCCCTGCCAATCTGCTTTCTCAAGTCCCGTAGATATTAAGCCACATTCCCACAAGCATGTAGATAAACTTACCTCTGAGCTCGTCAGGTTTTTGTTTGGTCCAGATAAATATGGGATTAGGAATGGTTCTGAGGGTCTCATCATGGAGAAAAATCCAAATAAGCAAAGGATCACAGTGGGATAAATCCAAGAATAGCTCTGTGAGCTCCGGAAACAATCCATGCCTGATCGAATGGAAACAAAGCAAAAATTAACTGGTAGATATTTCTGGCATATTGGATATAATGAAAAGTCAATTATTTCTGAGTATTTTATGCAAAGATAGAGTTTTACCCCTCAATAGCTGGAATGAAAGGTGAATGATGAATAATGCTCCCAATATGCCTGAGTTGAGCCAGTCAAATGCTTCATTGTCAATGAACATTTTATCCATGATTGTGGGGTTAGAGACATACTTTGGCACTTTCCATCACTAACATGTAATGAGTATCTACTAATAAGCAATAGATGATGGGCCAAAGAAGAATATTCCCATGAAGGTGTTATAAAATAAAACACTGATTAGTGAATAATTGGTGTACCTGAGGTAGAAAAACTAGTTCGTCTAGGGTGTCAAAGCCAAAGTAAATTTATCTTGAACACAGACTGAGTTGAACAAACCTTCTATCTCCCCACTACATTAAAGAAAAAAATATTTAATTAGAGAAGTTTGAGGTTCACAGAAGAATCATGTAAAGATATAGCTTTCTTATGTCCCCCCTTTTCTAACACTTTGCATTGTTGTGTGCCGACTTCATTTGTGGGGGGTGGGGGTGGTACATGGGCCACGAACTGAACCCAGGTCTCCTGCATGGCAGGAACCACCTGTGCACCCTCTGACTTCATTTTTTTTTTTTGCATGGGCAGGCACCAGGAATCGAATCTGGGTCTCTGGCATGGCAGGCAAGAACTCTGCCACTGAGCCACCATCGCACTGCCCCCTCTGACTTCATCTTGACATTCCAAATGACAGAAATTCATAACACATTTGTCTCTCTATTAGGCTCTCCCTTGCTTAGCACTGTGCTTTGCACACAATGGGCATCCAAGAAATGTCCTGATTTATAAAAAGAATTTAAAGAAAAAAGTTCCTTGGTTTCTATGATTTAAAATTAATTTTGGTGAATTAATATCAATTCAACAGACCAAATCCCTCTTTTCCATGCATTGTAATCAAGCAGGCCTTGGCTATTTACTAAAAGCAGAAATAACCGCATTATTGTATAACCGCATTTTTTTCACCCACACGGTATGGGGGAATGGAAAGAGTAATTGCAATGAGAAGAAATTGGAGTTTCAATGTGGGCATGCTTGAGTTTAAATCCTTCAGTTGGTTGACCTGGGGTTAATTTTCCATTTTTCTAAAACTTGAATTTTCTCATCTAGAAAACGGGACAAATAATACCTACATTCATGTGGACTGATTGTGAGACTTACATCCCCTATTTCAGGAATGATCACCTTCCAGGCAGCCTATGGAAACAGGACAGCAGTACCCACTGCCTCTGCACTGGCAGTGAGGACAAAATAAATGGCTCAGCTATGAGCAAGGCAGCTGGGCTGTGCAGTTTGACAGCCACTAGCTCATTAGTAGAAACGAATTAGTTAATATTTGCAAATTAAAATGTAAGTACACACATTAAAATGTAAACGTAGTGCACATTAAAATGTAAGTACACACTTACCTAGACAAGGAGGTCAGTAATAATTTACACCAAACGCTGTCCAGAGTGAGGACAGAAACTGTATAAAAACATCCACACTAAATATTATGGCTTTTCTATATAGAGTCTTCCAGCAGCAATTATGGTTTGAAAGTGGGTCAGAGAGGGGGCAGGTGAAGCTTACCCCAGAAGACCTGGGTGGAATTCCAAGCACCCCAGGGGAGGAGCTTTGGGAGGGGCTGGGAATGGCCTGCTGGATTACACCATGTCTGCCACCAGCTCTATAAGTTAAATGAAGTAAACACTGCTTACCTTTATATCAACAAAGTCCTGGATAAAGCTGAGCTGACACAAAGGCCTACAGGATTTGGGAGCTGGATGACAGCAGTAGTGAGCAATGCTGACAATGTGGAAATTTTGCCAAGAGCAAATTGAGGTTTACTGTCCACAACCCACTCACTCAGCCCAGGGACAAGGGGATTTATCTTCTTTCCTGCTGGGATTTGCTGGGCCTCCTTTCTCTGTTATTAATGTTCTTGCAGAAAAGACTGACCTGGATAGGCAACTCTAAAGGGTGGGTCATCTATGGAGGGTGGTCTTCAAGGCTTCTGGGCTGATCAAAGCCCCTGGATCATCCATCCCCGCCTATCCCTATTGTTCTCAAACTGCTGCACAATTGGATTTAGCTGGGGAGCTCAAGAGGGAAAAAATGCAGATCCTACTGTAATTGTAGAAACTGGCTTACGAAACATAAACACTGTCCGCATTGCTGGTCCCTGGCTCGTTGAGGGCTGGGTGGATTTCCTAGCTGAGGAGGTCTCTTAGTGGATCAGATCCCTGCACTACCCTTGTAGCTGAGAAATCAGGACCTAAGGGATGATTTTGATTACTGAATTGTTATATAAATATTCCTATTTGCTTTCTGGTATATTGGAGTAAACAGGGAAATACCTGAAATCTCTGAACTGTAATCCAGCTCTCTGATGATTGTATAGCCCTTATCTCCTGCCCCTGTGATTGTAAAAACTTTGTGACTAACCTTCATTTGTGCCTAGGTATCGAGTTTTTCAACTTTAGAGTCTTGTAATCACTAAAGACAGCCTCTAATGGCTGTTAATGAAGAGTCTTGGGTCTGCCCAGAACTAATCCACCCCAAGTCTCAAACTATCTTGATGACCGAAACTGCATTTAACCTAAGTGGGCCCACCTGACATGTGCAGTAGCTTAGCCTTAAACCTACAAGCCACCTATACCCCATTCTATCATTTCCTTTCATACATTTGGTGACTAAGCATGAAATCAATCTAATGATTAGATCACCAAAAATTACATCATCTGGGGCCATGGTGCCTATTATACTATGCCCTGCCCATCTTTTCTCTGTTAGATGAACCACCCAAATTACTGCAGTTCAGGGAGACAGATTCTGGGTTGTCAGGCTGTCTCCCACCATGTGTGCAGTAATAAACTCTTTCTCTCTGTAACCCAGGTGTCTTAGGACTTGGTTATTGAGTGAAGGGAGCAGAAGAATCCACAGTCTATGTCAGGTAACACTCTCTCCACTCACCCACCCAGTTAAAAGAAGGTGGGATTTAGGAGAGTAGTTAGAATCCCCAGTCTGAACCCAGTTTCTACCCAGCCCTCCTCCCTATTGATCAGAACCCTCAATCTGCATTTGAAAATACTATCTCAAAACACTGAGCAACACAAACCAATCACAAACCTCACACCCTCTGAAGTCAGGAGGACAGCCTGGCAAGAGAAGAACTGGCAAATGATTTCACTCCCAAACCCAAAGCCTTTTAGAAAAATAATGTTTGGGCCAGCATCTTGTACATTTTCTTAAAAGCCTACATTTCAAGTTTTCTGCACTGCCAGGTTCAAGCTCCTTAGTGCATTTACAAGCCAAAGTTACCTGAAAACTGGAATATTTGCTTATAACTGATATCAGAGTATTGTATCCAATTAAACCTTTAAATCCACTAATTATTGCTAAAATAGGAGAGAACATAAGTTTGGGAAACCATTACTATAAAGCAAAGGACTACAGCCAGCTTAAGGCAAGACAAGCAAGCGCAGAGGAAGGAACAAGAGAGGGATCCCAGAGAATTGTCTGAGAAGCTTGGGTAGTTTCACCAATTAATTTCTAGGGAGTTATTTTGAGTTGTGATTTCCTCTTATTTAAATTAGTATAACATAGCATACATTCTAGTACTATAGGCTTTTAGAAAGAAATGAGGAAAGTTCTTTGTGATGTAGGGATTTGGCAAATATTTCACTTAAATGACAGAAGGATTAACTTTGAAATAAAGGTACAGCAATTTCTATATTGCTCTTGGGAATGTCAAACAGTATAACCTCTTTGGTAAACCGTTCGGCACTCTGTACAAGGAATTTCATAGCAGTTGTGCTCATAATAGTGAACAAATGGGAGGCAATGGAAATGCCATTAAATGGTGAGTGGATAAACCATATGCAAATTAAAAAAATGGAATACTAATCGACAAAGAGAAATGAACTACTGATACACGTAACAACTCAAAAACATTACCTCGTGTCAAAGACTTCAACACAAAAATGTAGGACTCCCTTTACAGATGAAATCCTAATACAAGACACACTAATTTACATCAATGGAAACTGGATCTCATCTGGGGTGAGAGGTGGGGGAGGGGCTGGCTGGAAAGGTCCACAAGGGAACTTTGTGGGGTTCATGAAACAACTCCATTGTCTTGAGTGGTGTTTACAATGATACAACACTCAAACTGTTACCTTAAGATTTATACTTTATAGCATATGTAAATTATACTTCCATTTAAAGAAATTAAATTCTACCCTCCATCCCAGAAAGCATTTCAACCACGTACAACTCCCCACAATCCTGAACTTGTCCGATTGTTGCCATGACTGCAGTTTTCCCAAATTCCACTCCAAGGCAAGCTCTCTTATTTATTCTGGGAACAGGAGGAGCTTTGAACCTGGGCCTGTCCCAGAAAATCTAGAATGGTGACAGTGCACATGAATCAAAACTAGGATATGCTGCCAAACCTAGCAAGTTGGCCCCAAATTAAATTCTTCAAGTAATAGAACCATCGTGTGCGCCTTGGTGAGAAGAGATGCCGACTCAGCCCCGCTGCCTTGCTCTCCCTCCCTCTGCAGGGTGCCAGGGAGTCAGGGGGCTGAACATAGGCACGGGTTTCCTCCCCCACCCATACCTTTCCAGGTCCAGGTGTGGCTTCCTGTCTTAACAGTCAAGTTCTGCTCCTTCCTGTGGCAGCCTCTGGGAACTCAGCCAGGGCCCTTTCCTCTCAGCTGGCCTCTGCCTTCCCCTCCCACTGCAGGACCTTCTCCTTCAGGCTGGAGCTGGCAAGAGCGAGGTTTTATATACGGAAGCCCTCTTCCTTCTCAGCCGCCTTCTTTGTAACCCAATTAAATAGTTAGACACCAAGATTCAGACCTTTCTGAGATGAATGGGGAGGTTACCTAATAATAAAAAAAAACGCTTCTTTTGAAGGCTTTAAAGAAATCTTGTACTGAATGGTTTGGAATCTCAGAAACCATAGAGTTAGAAGTAAGTCAGTCACCCACCCACAATTTTTAACATCAGCCCTCACTCAGGGAATCTTTTCTGCAATGAAGCACTCCACCCAACTTCTAGGCGTTAAATACCCAGGCCAGAGTGGTTCAGCTTTTGGTGAAAATCTTTTGAAGGGTGGATACATGCTTCAGATTCCATTTCTTCATTCCTTTTTATTTATCATGAAGTACTTATCCCCACCAAGGTTATATTTATTCTTTGGGTGTCTCTGACTAGATCTGCCTCATTTTAGTGGCAGCAGGCAGATGTGCTGACCCAAAATGGGAAAGCCAGTGTGGACAGCTGAGATGGACAGTCAGATGCCAGGACCATGGCCAGCCATGGAAATTCACCATGGGCAGCTGATCAAATGCTCTGGGATAGAGAAAAAACTGTGCTTTGTTTTGTAATTGAGAAATTAGGATTTAGGATATAAGGGATGATTTGATTGCTAAATCACTTATATAGATACTCCTTTTTGCTTTCTGGTGTATTGGAGTAGACAGAGGGAAATACCTGAAATCTCTACATTGTAATCCTGCTGCCTTGATCTCTGATAGTGATTGTATAGCCTTTATCTTGTGGCTTTGTGATGTAAAACCTTGTGACTAGCCTATGCATTTATCCAGTTTTTCAACTTTAAAGTCTTGTGATCACTAAAGACAGCCCCAATGTGTATTAATGAAGGGTCTTAGGTCAGCCCAGAACTAACCCACCCCACATCCAAAATTATCTTGATAACCTAGAACGGATCTAATCAAAGTGGGCCTGCCTGATGTTTGCAATAGTTTAGACTTTAACCTACAGGTCACCTATATACCTCATTACAGTACTAAGAATCACGCCCATCATGTTAGGGCTACCATTTTCTTACATATGTTTTGTGACTGAGCCTGTCATTGATCTGCACAGGCTCAATAATGAAATCACCTTTAATTACATCATCTGGGGTCACTGTGCTCATTATCCTAAAACCTGCCCATGTGTTAATTCTATAAAACTATCAAAATTAGTGCAGTTCGGGAGACAGGTTTTGGCTGATAGACCATTTGATCGCCTGCTACCCGCCTAGTGATAAACTTTTTCTCTCTTTGAAACTCCAGTGCCTTAGGAATTGGTCATTTGAGTGCCTAGGGCAAAAGAATCCACCGCCTTTGCACTGCCCTTGTCCTGTAATAGTTTCAGTTATTTTAAACTCTTTAATTTGTAGAGAAGATAGCAACGGGAAATAATTTTTGACTATAGACATGTAAATGAATTATATCTATCCAAGGGACAGCCTTTTTCTTCCCTTTTCACTGGATAAACTGGTTTTGCCTACAGTTGCACATAAATTTCAATATTCATGATCTAGAAATGTGCCCACTCTTTGTTTTCTTCTTTAATCAGGATGTAACAACCTTAGCAGTTTGCTCATTAATGAGCAAATTAAAGGGTGTTCATTTTTATATCTCTATGAGAACATGACAAGACCCTTTTCCAAAAATTATCTTTAAACGTTGCTTGCAATTTATTCGGCATCTAGCATATCTAAATAACCTCGAATTTGTTCCTTTGGATCTAAATCATTTGCCAAAAGTTGGTAGATTACCGAACCAGCTGTACTATTTTGACATCTGTGTGTCCACCCTCCCAGCCTTAGGCCTGCTGGTTTTTTCTCTCCAGGTTGGGTTGGCAGTGGCCAGAGTGGCCCAGTGGAAAGAGCAGGACTTTGGAGTCCGAGGTCCCTGCCCCCCTGGCTCCATGCCTGCCTGTGGACCTGGACCATGTGCTCATCTCCTCCAAGACTCTTCTTAAAATGTGGATGATCACCCCACCTCTCCAGGCTTTGCTGGGAGGTGTCCAATCTGGCTCTTGGCACATAATGGGAGCTCAACAGAGCTTCCTTCCCACCCTTCGCATTGCCATCACATGTGCCAAATTCACCCAGAATTAACAGCTGGGAACGAGCAGCCCAGTAGTCCTAATTTCAGAAAGGTGCGCAGTCAGTCATTTCCCCTAAACTGCTAAGAGCAGCTGAACAAAGAAATTCCTCTTTGAATATTTATGCTTGAAAAGCATTTACGGTTACCCAGCCAGGAAAATCCATTGTTGGTTGCAGACAGAAAATAATTAGTAATTGGGTTATTTGCAGTTAAGATGAAGAAAAGAAAAGCATATTTGGACAGGTTTTGGTTTATTTAAAATATGTGTCTCCATGAAAAAACACCTTCTGCCTTAGGAGACGCCAGTGTGTTCTGATATTAGTAGGAGCACAATATTTAAGTCATTCATTTCCCGGCCCTGTGCGCATCCCTCCACCACCACCCACCACCCCCGAAAAACTTAAGTGAGAATATTTTCAGTGAACATTATTTTCCTTCTCTCTCGTCAATCCTCAGGTGCTACACAGGTTTAAACCTACTGTAAGTTATACCAGTAGCGCTGATTTGCTGTCTACATGTTATCTAGGTGAATTAGGAGGGACAAAGTCCCTTTTCTTTCTTCTCTTGGACCTGGTGTTGGGACATTGTGATAAGGTATCTTTTCAGTGAACATCATGGTCTCGGGCTCTATGGGTGCTGGCACTTGAGCAGGAGTCGGTCTTATTTAATCTGCTTTTCCAGATGGCCGGGAACGAGAACCACAGCCACGCCCACCTGCGGGTCTCCGCGCCGTGGCCAGGTGGGGCGCTGAGCGCAGCTGGCAGCCTGCCCACTTCCCCCGCGAGTGCGGGCGGCGGCCTCGGGCCTCCCGGGCTCCTGAGCTCACGCGGGGCGCGTCGGACCCGGCCGGCCGCGCTGCAGCCCAGGACCCGCTCTGCCCCGGCCCGGGAGCCAGATGGGGAGAGGGGGGAGAGCCGCACCCGGGGAAAGCCGGAGCTTCTCCACTCTGCACCTCCCGCCGCGTCCTTACCTAGAGGCAGGGGGCTCTGCTCCCAACCTGCTCACACCCCCGGAGGAAATACCTCGGGGACCAGCGCCCTCGTCGGACCGAGATGCCGGGTGCTAAGGGGCGGGGCGGGAACTGGCTCCCTTCGTTAGCATATGCTAATTCAATCTGGAGGCTGAAATCCGAGGGCGGTGGACTGGATTCTTTCCGAGCAAAAACAATAAATTTGGAACCTACGTGGAGCAACTTTAAGTAATAGGGTGACACTCAACATCAACGTAATTCAGCAGGGTGAAATAAAGTCAATGCCGATTATTTATTCATTTACAAATTTATCTTTCCTATAAATCCATTTATTTCTTCAAAAACCTTATGAGAAAGCTACTTCAATGATCCCCATTCTGCAAATGAAGTGAGGCATAAAGATGTAAGATCAGTAAATAAAGAAGAATGAATTAAAATCAGCAAAGTGGCTCCAGAGCCATTGCTTATAATCACTGTGTACTTTTTTTAAATGACGGTGAAGGGGGGCTCTTTTCTAGCGTTTGGGAATATTCTAATGCAAATATGTATTTTATAGTAATCATATGATATATATAATATATTAAAATAACAATTTTTTAAGCAGAGCTTTTTTTTAAATTAGAAAAGTTGTAGGTTTACAGAGAAATCATACAGAAAATACAGAGTTCCTATATCCCCCCATTATACATGTAGCACAGCATTACTATGCTATATTTGTTACAACTGAGGAAATAATATTATTATAATTGCACTATTAGCTATAGTCTATGGTTTGCATTAGGGTTCCCTGTTTGTGCTATACAATCCTACATTTGTTTTTAAAATTTTAAGCTAAGCTTTTTTATAAATTTCAGATTTTATTTATTGCTTAATTGAGTGAGAATCATCTCTTCAGTTTAAATTAATTTTCCTTAGCTATGAAATGATTATTTCACCTCCTTGGCCAGGGGATCAGGAGATATCAATAGACAAGGTAAGATAAAGAGGTGGAAGTGAAGATATATTATTATGTTGTCCCACTGAACTGGGGCAAATAGTCTTTTCAATAAATGGGCAAGGGAGAACTGGATATCAATAGCCAAAAGAATGAAAGAGGACCCTTACCTCACACCCTATACAAAAATTAACTCAAAATGGATCAAAGACCTAAATATACAAACAGTACCATAAAACTCCTAGAATAAAATCTTCAAGACCTAGAATAAAAGGTAGCTTCCTAAACTTTACATCCAAAGTATAAGCAATGAAAGAAAAAAAAAATAGATATTTGGAAACTCCTTAAAGTCAAATACTTTCATGCCTTGAAAGACTGTCAAAAAGGTGGAGAGTCAGACAACTCAATGGGAGAAAATATTTGGAAACCACGTATCAGATAAAGATTTGATATCTTGTGTACATAAAGAAATCATACAACTCAACAACAAAAGAACAAATAACCCAACTATAAAATGGGTTAAAGATATGAATAAACATTTTTCCAAAGAGCAAATACAGATGGCTCAAAACTGCATGAAGAGATGTTCATTTTCATTAGCTATAAGGGAAATGCAGATCGAGATAACAACGAGATACCACCTCATACCTATAAGAATGGCTGCTATTAAACAAACAGGAAACAACAAATGTTGGAGAGAATGTGGAGTAAATGGAACACTTATACACTGCTGGTGGGAATGCATAATGGTGCAGCTGCCTTGAAAGACAGTTTGGTGGTTCCTTAGGAAATGAAATACTGAGTTGCCGTATGACCCAGCAATAGCACTACTTGGATATGCCCAAAATAGCTGAAAGCAGTGACACAGACATTTGCATGCCGATGTTCATAGCGGCATTATTCACAATTGCTAAAAGATGGAAATAATCAAGAAATTCTTAAAAACTGAAAGTGGAAGCACAAAACTTCCAGTTACCCAATGCTATGATGGGCCAAGAACATTGTAGCCTATGGCTTCAGAATTTTTTGGGCCATATGCCCCCACTTTTTTTTTTTCTTCCACAAAAAAATGTTTATTATTATCTTTACTTTAGCTATTATTTCATTATGGAGTCAAAGATTTCACTTTTTGGCTCGGAGGAACCATAAAATATGCAAACATAGAAAAAACCAATATTCATCACAGCATTTTAAAGGAAAATATGGGAAATTTTTATTACAGGTTCCCATGGCAAAAATATTTTAGATAGAAGGAGAAATAATATTGAAATTGAGGAATGGAATAAATCAGAACTGAAAATGATTACCTAAATCACATGTAAGGTTTTTATGCACTTAAAAAAAATATCACATATGTGCAGATTTTTCCTGACTCAATATATTTGAAGATCTTCTGAAGACTTGATCTGAAGAGATATGAATATGGTTAACAACACAACTTGGTAGCTCTAGGCATTGCCTTGCATTTGAACACCTGGTCTCAGAAAGGTTCCATGTTAACATTGGATCTCTGAAAAATTATCACCACTCATAAAATAGTTGTAATACTGTCCGGAGCTTCTTCTCTTGGTCTCTGGTCCCCGGCCGGCGGGGGAAGACGCTGAAGAAAAAGACTCGGACACACTCCTCCAGGTTTGTCGTAAGTGCCAAGTTTTACTGGAGCTAAGCTTACACACCTTGTTACATTTCTCACGCAGGGGGGAGACTCCCTGCGGGGGACAACCTCTATGCGGCCGTCAAGCACGGCTCTCTGCGGGCTGTCTCCCCGACTTCCCGCCCGGGGTCCTAGATATAGTGTGGTGATTACCAATGGCTGAGCTACACGTACAAGGCTGGGATAGGTGGATAGGAGAGGTGGGCGTGTACATCATGGGCGGAAGTGACGATCGGGTGCCATCTTGGCCCGAACGTCGGGTATACGTATAAGGCGGAAACAGGATGCGGGCGCCATCCTGGCTCACTCGATGGGCGGGGGGAACTCTAGGGCAGGCTGCGGCGTGTCCACTAGGCCCGACCCGGGAGGCGGCTCTCCACATCTCCCCCTTTTTTATTCATTTTGACCCAGTGTCTCCATTGATGAGTGTGCTCCCATGAGCCTGAGAGGCCCACTACATGATTTGGTGCTTTGGGGAGTCTGGACTAGGCTCCAGCCATCTTGCGGCTGAACCTCTGGCACCGACCAGAATGCTCACCTCATATAGAGACCGGAGAGCCCGTGAGCTGGAAACCACGTGACTCTCCCTGCAGTGCTTCGCCTCGCAACTGGGTTATGTAGGGGGGCAGGAGAGCGGCAACCAGAGCCGAGAGCGTCATTAGGTGTCTCTGTGCAATGGCCGGAGTCTAGTCTGGCCAGGACCGTGACTCCGCCGTAGAGATCATCCTTTAGACAAAAATTATGACTTCTGGTGCCGCCTTTTACACCCGGGACACGGCCATGGGCTTTGCAGCAGATCCTGTTTTTGAGCGCCCCGCCCTGAGTGGCCGGGACGGGTCATACAGTGAGGGGAAGGACTGGGTAGCGGGACGGTCGTTGCCAAGAGCATCAGGGGCGAGTGACATAGCCAACATAGTGGTGACGCGTAGCTGTTGCTGCGTCTGGAACAAGCGTTCTAACAAACATTTAACAATGAGCAGAGTTACTAAGAGTCCCACTGCTAAAAGAATCCAAGTGGTCAACCTGGGCCAAGAGAACCATGAGGTGACTTGGTCCCACAGTAGCTCGTAGTGGGAAAAGTGGGGTTAAAGTTAGTCTCTCTTCTACTCGGTCGGAGGGTCACTTGCACTGTTGTTGTCATCTTTTCGGTCGCCGCCATCATCAGCAGAGTTGGAGACCGGATCCGGTGGCTCTGGTTGGAGGCTTATCAATTTTCTGGGCAACAGTTCCTTGGCGTCCTCGGGCGACGTCACGGTTCTCACCAGTCTTTCCGGAACCCACACAGGTTGACGTCCTGGTTCCTCTTCGCGGTGATCAGGCGCGAAGGTTGAGAGGAATCAGGAGAGGCGCGAGGATGTTCCCCGTACGGGCCACCACTTGTCCGGAGCTTCTTCTCTTGGTCTCTGGTCCCCGGCCGGCGGGGGAAGACGCTGAAGAAAAAGACTCGGACACACTCCTCCAGGTTTGTCGTAAGTGCCAAGTTTTACTGGAGCTAAGCTTACACACCTTGTTACATTTCTCACGCAGGGGGGAGACTCCCTGCGGGGGACAACCTCTATGCGGCCGTCAAGCACGGCTCTCTGCGGGCTGTCTCCCCGACTTCCCGCCCGGGGTCCTAGATATAGTGTGGTGATTACCAATGGCTGAGCTACACGTACAAGGCTGGGATAGGTGGATAGGAGAGGTGGGCGTGTACATCATGGGCGGAAGTGACGATCGGGTGCCATCTTGGCCCGAACGTCGGGTATACGTATAAGGCGGAAACAGGATGCGGGCGCCATCCTGGCTCACTCGATGGGCGGGGGGAACTCTAGGGCAGGCTGCGGCGTGTCCACTAGGCCCGACCCGGGAGGCGGCTCTCCACATAATACGATAAGCAATGGAGTATGATAACAGCTACTATGATTTAAGTATCTTTTAAATATTTTTATTAATAGCAATTAAAATACAAACACTGCTAACATACAAACATGTCACACATCATATGCCAAAAATTTAAATGAAAGACATTACCCTTATCCGACTGACAGCCCCCCCTGCAAATAGCCACTGATTTTGCTGGGCAAGGAGGAAAAGAGGGAGGGAAAGGAGCATGGGATATGGTTGGGAATGGTGGTCATATTTTTGAGGTTCTGATAAGCTTTGTATTCAAATTTGGTAAAAGCCCATTAACTGCCAAAAAAGAATAAGGAATAAATTTTCCAAAATGTACAATTTCTTTTACAGAAGTTTCAGAGACAAAAACTAATTTATGTGGAAAGATGTAGAGAATGTAGTTGAAAAGGCCATTCATAAAACTTTATGTTCTGTGCACATCAGCTTAAAATATGTGTTCTTAAATATTTCCTTGGATTATTCATGAAAATTTCATAAGACATTAAACAAAGCTAACATCACCAAGTGATTTTTTGATAACTTTTTTTTTACAGCATGTGCATATTAGGGATGAATTAAAAAAAAATCCTGAAAAAGTTAGATACACATTTTTTTGTTTGTTTGTTTATTTTACTGCTGTCCTTGATATCCATGAAGTACTGGATATCGCATAACCCATTTTTACTCATCATTATCTGTACATTTGTTCTTAGGTTGCCTAAAACAGTTAAATACACATAGAATGAGTGCAGCAAAAGGAATGAATGTAAACAGCAGGTAGCTTTACAAATAGTGCAATGTGAACCATTTCTGCCTTTTGCCACAGCAAATTGGGTCACCACTTGGTGGAAAGGAGCACTTCTGCACCTGTATCCAAAGGTGTACAGATTGAGATTGTGCATTCTACAGAGGAGCAGGATTCAGTGTGTCACATTCAGGGGATATCTATTCCTGCCGCAACTGAAAGTGCCCACACTAACTGCCCTGCTGTGACTGGAGCCGATTATCCCTTTTGACCCCCACCAGGACAAACCAATATGTTGGCAGTTTTCTGTGCTTAGGATGGAAGCATTTTTAGCACTGGCCCTTGAGAAGACTCAATGTGCCAAAAGTACTACGCCAAACAGTTATAACCTGTATAAAAATTCCATATCCCCCTATTTGCCACCTCAAGATAAAAACAGATAACTCCCTAAATGCTAACTGGCTTTATTCCCCTATTACTAAACATGAAAATAAATAGGAAGTGCTGAAGTTAAAATGAATAGCATAAACCTGTCATAAATTGTAAACCAAAACCTATTTGTGGGACAACATGGGTGACAAATGGTCTACTGTATACATTTTAGAATGGGGCAGACAAAAGTTGGAAAGCTGCCTAATTTTCCCCTCCTTCTGCTTCAGCTTCATCTCCTAGGGTATCCCGTGTCCACAATGCCATGCTTTCTCTCAGTAATTGCATTATTAGCTTGTTGTCTTTGCATGACTCTTTACTTAATGTATCACATTAAGTAAAGTCAGTAAAGTCTTCACCAAAAGCTGTCTTTGCAAGAAAGCAGGCTTTTTCTGGGAGCTCAAAATCTCGTGATAGAACACAGAAGTGTTAAGCGCTAGACCCCATCTGATAGAATGCATTGGTTGCACTTCTGTTTTGCTGATTTCAAACACTTCTTGGTATGCTTGTTGTGACTGATACACAATCTTTTCTTTTATTACCAGCAGCAGCCTCAGCCAGGTAAGGATGGTAGTGTCTTTCATTTTCAAATTGAAAACTGCTTTCTGCTTGTGAGGCATTGGGAAACTAGAACTTTTCCAAAAGAGACAGCACCTCCTAGCAGGTATCTCTTAGATATGTCTCAATTTTCTCTATGTTCTTGAACCCTCTGCTGTTTTTTCTCAACATCTGCCATCTTTTGCTCAATGCTTGAAATGACTCTCCAAGATGACCTCTGAGTTACATTTTTATAAGCAATTGAGTGAAAATTCTTCTCCTCTTTGGATAATTAAGCTCCTTGCTCAGTTCCAGACTTCATGCAGCTGTTATATCATCATACTGCTCAGCTTGCTTGGCCAGTTTGACTTTCTGCCCCAGCTCATTGTTATCCCTGACTGGATTTTCTGTGTCTGCAGTAGGTGGCACTGGACTGGTGGGGCTCAGCAGTCTCCAGAAGACAGAAGTGCTGTGATTGACTTGGTCCTAAGCTAAGCGAATTAAACTCTTTTAATTGTATAATATAACATATAAACAAAGGAAAGGGAGGAAAAAGGCATAGCTTGCAAAGCACAGTTCAACAAATAGTTAGAGGACGGATCCCAGACTTTGTCATGGGCTACCATACCATCATCTCAGATTTTTCCTTCTAGCTGTTCCAGGACATTGGAGGCTAGAAAGAATAAATATTTTTTTTTATCATCACAATTGACTCCCCCCCCCCCTTTTTTGTGAAAAAATAAAACATACGTACAAAAAAAGCAATAAATTTCAAAACGCAGCTCAACAATCAGTTGTAGAACAGATTTCAGAGTTTGGTATGGGTATAATTCCACAATTTTAGGTTTTTATTTCTAACTGCTCTGAGATACTGGAGACTAAAAGAAATATCAACATAGTGATTCAGCAATGATGCTAGCTTGTTAAACTCTACCTTCTCTGTATAACTCCATCATCATCTTTGATCTTTCTATCCCACTCTTTAGGGGTATTTGGGCTGTGGCTATTCTAACTTTTACATGTTGGAAGGGGCTGTCAATAATATGGGGTAGGGAGATGGAATGAGCTGATGTTCTGGAGAGGCTGGGCCCTCTAGGTTTCAGAACTTATCAGATCCAGGGACCCATCTGGAGGTTGTAGGTTTCTGGAAAGTTACCCTATGCACGGAAACTTTGTAGAATCTTATATAATGCCCTAGGTATTCTTTAGGCTCGGTTGGAATGGTTTTGGTTGGGGTTTGGCAAGCTACAATAGGTAGCAATGTCTGACTGAAGCTTGCATAAGAGTGACTTCCAGAGTAGCCTCTCGACTCTATTTGAACTCTCTCAGGCACTGATGCCTTATCTGCTACACTTCTTTCCCCCCTTTTGGTCAAGATGGCATTGTTGATCCCACGGTCTAAGCTAAGCATTTTATAAAAAGCATTTTAAAGCTTTTATTAGTTAAAGTAGTTTTTTTTTTTTTATTAACACTTTTGTTTCTCTATTGTTGGAAATGGAAAACCTCCAATAATAAACACGGGTTGGTTTCTAAAGTCTTTTAATTACTAATGGGCTGAAATGAAATTGATTAAAGGTCCCTAAGTGTTCTACATGTTTTGCATTTTCTATTCTTACTCTTTTGTGATTTGCCAAAAGTCTGCTTATAAATTACCAAGAAGCATCTTGGGCTGTGGAAGTGTCTGCCTCATTGTCCACAAAGTACCTGTGCTGGTTGAATCTGTTATATACTCTGGAAAAGACCATGTTCTTATAATCATTTCTTGCGGATGCAGACCGACTGTGAGTGGGACCTTTCTGTTAGGCTCTTTCAATTGAGATGTGACCCAGTCCATTCAAAATGGGCCTTAATCTTTTCCTGGAGTCCTTTGTGAAGAGGATAAAAGACAGTAAAAGCCCAGAGAGCTTGGAGAGAAATGTCCCTGGAGACATAAGCCAAGACCCACAGGAGCTGAGCAGAAAAATCCATTGAAACCAGACGGAGGAGAGAAGGACCCGCAGACTTTGCCATGTGTTTTCCCATGAGATAGGAGGAACTCCAGATGCCAGCAGCTTTTTCTCAGAGAGGGTATCTTCCTGTGGCTGCTTTAATTTGGACATTTTCATGGCTTCAGAAGTAAAAATTTGTAACCTAATAAATCCCCATTTATAAAACCAACTCATTTCTGGTATACTACATTCCAGCAGCACTAGCAAACTGAAACAGTACCCCTTGTAAATTACTGACCACAAAAAACACTGAAACTGTCTTAAAGGTTTAGGTGTATGATTTCCCCGTGGCTGTGATGTCTGTTTTGAAAAGCAGTAGACTTTCTCCTTTCTTTCATATCACGATTCCATTATGTTGCATGTGAATGGTTCTTTTTTTTCCTTTAAAAAAATTTTTTATTGAGATATCTTCACACACATACAATCCATCCAAAATATACAATAATCACATAGTTGTGTATTCATCACCATGGTCTTTTTTAGAACATTTTGATCACCCAAGAAAAAGAAATGAAAAGAAAAAAGAAAAAACTCATACATCCCATATCCTTTACCCTTCCCTCTCATTGACTACTGGTATTTCAATCTCCCCAATTTTTTTCACCCCCTACTGCCTCACTATTTATTTATTTATTTGTTCTAATTTTTTTACTAATCTACCCCAAATTTTTACCCCTTATCCCTCCCCCATTATTTATTTTTTCCTTATATTTTTTTAAGATTTGTTCCCCATATTATTTATTTATTTTTAATCCATATTTTTTACTCATCTGTCCATACCATAGAAAAAAGGAGCATCAGACACAAGGTTTTCACAATCATATAGTAACTTTGTGAAAGCTGTATCATTATATATTCATCTTTAAGAAACATGGCTACTGGAAGACAGCTCTACAGTTTCAGGCACTTTCCTCTAGCTTCTCTAATACACCTTAAACTAAAAAGGGGATATCTATATAGTGTGTAAGAACAACCTCCAGGATAACCTCTCGACTCTGTTTCAAATCTCTCAGCCACTGAAACTTTATTTTGTCTCATTTCTCTTTTCCCCCTTTCGGTCAGGAAAGTTTCTTCAATCCCTTGATGCTGAGTCCCAATTCATTCTAGGATTTCTGTCCCATGTTGCCAGGGAGGTTTATGTCCCTGGAAGTCATGTCCCATGTAGAGAGGGGGAGGGCAGTGAGTTTGCCTGCCCTGTTGACTGAGAGAGAGAGAGAGGCCACATCTGAGCAACAAAAGAGGTTCTCTGGGGGTGACTCTTAGGCCTAATTTTAAGTAGGCTTAGCCTATCCTTTGTGGGGATAAGTTTCATATGAACAAACCCCAAGACTGAGGGCTCGGCTTATTGATTTGGTTGTCCCCATTGCTTGCAAGAATATCAGGAATCTCCAAATGGGGGAGTTGAATTTTACTCCCTTTCTCACCGTTCCCCCAAGGGGACTTTGCAAATACTTCTTTATTCACTGTTCAAATCGCTCTGGGATTTATTGGGGCTTCCTACAAAATATCATGCCCCATTCAAGGTTCCATGTACTTATGGTGTTCAATTAACCTGTCCATATAAGTTATATTAGGAAATTAGGCCAATGGTTCTTTTTTTTTTCTTGTCACTTATAGTTTTAATATAAAACAGCTGTCCAGGTTCACAAAAAGGGCATAAAGTGCAAAGCCTCCATTTCAAAGGACCTTAAGTCACTCCCCAAGCAATGGAGCTTGTAACCACAGCCAATGAGCTTGCCACTCCTTCCACCACACACGCTTGTATAAAAAACAAGGAATATGGCTGAAATTACTATATTTGCTCTGCGTGTCATATTGCGGTTATAAAATAGTCTTAAATCTGCTTTAACATATAGAAAAAGATGTAATTCAAACAATTAGTCCTTTTCGAGTTGGGATGGTTTTGTAAAAAGTCTATAGGAGAATGATGTCTATAAAATCCATTGAGAATCCCAACCTGGCCAAGACGCCTTTTTGATCAGCTGGACTGACAGCTCCCAGGCAAAGCCCTGTCTTGAAGGTTCCAAGTTTATTTCAGGGAAAAGCAGGTATGAGAGGGGCTCTGGCTGAGCAAGCCTCGGCAGCTCACACTGATGTCCAAGGATCTGCTCTATACAGTTCCAGGGATAAAGAGCCAGGGAAGGCTCAAATCCCAGCCCTGGGTTTTTTAATACAGCATTCAGACTTACATAAATAAATAAGCTGGAGAGAGGAGTTATTACACACCTGAGAGATCCAATCAACTGAGTAGTGACAGTTTTTATATAGCCTGTATTTGTTGACTATCAAGCTTTGTCCCTCAACAGAACATCTTCAAATCATAATTAATGTTTTAAGTTCTCTTCAGAGAAACAGGCACAGGGCTCCCCCAAAACGTGGCCAATTAACAAATGGATTAAGACCACTCACCATGTTAAATATGATCACCACATGCTTGGCTTACAATATTATAATCAAAAAGGAGAAAAATGATTTCTCTTCCCTGAAAATCAAACATTGTAAAACAAGGACTACCGACTTACATTGTCACTTGATGGCATTAATGTCTTATATATCCTAAATCCAGTTCCTGCTGGGAATCAATCATCTATAAATTCTAACCAGAACAAAAATATGATAGTCATTCTTAGTAACCGCCATGACTTAACTTAAATTTTCCACTTCATTGCATTATTGAAAATAAGATTCCTGATTGCATGTCACTTAATGAAACAAGCTACTCAGTTTTTCAAATCTGAAAATATTAAAACCTTTAGAGTCACATATTCACAGCTATTTTCTGTGACTCATCAATCCAACTGCAGGAAGATATCAAAGAGAAGAATTCAGTTCATTCTTTCTTAAGGCCTGTTCTAGTTTGCTAGTTGCTGGAATGCAATATACCAGAAACTCAACGGCTTTTAAAAAGTTGAATTTAAAAAGGGAATTTAATAAGTTGCAAGTTAACAGTTTTTAGGTTGTGGAAATTTCCCAATTAAGGCAAGTCTATAGAAATTCCAATCTAAGGCATCCAGGGAAATATACCTTGATTCAAGAAGACCAATAAAGTTCAGGGTTTCTTTCTCAAGTAAAAAGCCACATGGCAAACATGGTTAAAGTTCCTCTCTCAGCTGGAAGGGCACATGGCAAACATGGCATCATCTGCTAGCTTTCTCTCCTGGCTTCCTGTTTCATGAAGCTTCCCAGGAGGCATTGTCCTTCTTCATCTCCAAAGGTCACTGGCTGATGGACTCTCTGCTTCTTGTGGCTATGTCGTTCTTTGCTCTCTCAGATTCTCCTCCTTTCTCCAAAATGTTTCTTCTTTTATAGGATTCCAATAAACGAATCAAGACCCACCTGGAATGGGTGGAGACACGTCTCCACTAATCCAGTTTAACAATCACTCTTGATTGAGTCACTTCTCCAGGGAGATGACCTAATTAAAGTTTCAAACATACAGTACTGAATAGGGATTAGAAGAAACAGCTGCCTTTACAAAATGGGATTGGGATTAAAAAAAAGCTTTTCTACAGTACATATATCCTTTTCAAACCTGCACATTCCATCCTGTGGACCCAAAATAAGACATGTTTTCCCATATACAAAAATACATTCATTCCATAGCAATATCAGAGAATCTTAAACCATTCAGTAACAATACAAATACAATACAAGGTTAAAATGAGTACAGAGTCAATTATATGCATGGTCTGTCCTAAGGCAAAATTCTCTTTAGGCTTTGGACCTGTAAAACTCAAACAAGTTATTGACTGCCAACATACAAAGGAGGAACAGTCATAGGATCCATATAACCAAAACAGGGGTCACTAGACCCATACAGTTTTGAAAACCTGCAGGCAAAGTCCATTAGATTTCAAAGTCTGAGAGTCATTTATCTTTGGGGCTTTAAAAAGCAGCAGTCCCATCCTTTCCAAGGGTCTATGCAGAGGCCTGCCTCACTCCGAATGCAACCTTGGGGGACACTGGAGAGACCACCTTTTTCTTGGCTCCACCCTTTCCAAGGATTGGGGCTGCACACAGGCTCTCTGCCATCTCTGGGGCACACGTTCAACCCCTCCATGTGCTGGCAGCCAGGTTCTCCCCAAACCCAAAGGAATGTGCTTCACCCTCTCCAAAGCCTGAAGTGGCATGACTCTTCCACTGGCAGAGGTAGAAGGTCCATCCTCTGCCTTTGGGGCTAACTCACCCTCTCCCCGTGCTTGGGTGTGTCGGCTCTCCTGGCCCGAGGCTTCTTGACTTCAGACCCCAGCCTCCATGGTTTTGCCTCTGAAGTTATTTTCCCTCCAATATATCCCTTCTCTGTCACTATCAGTCCTGACTGGCAGTGGTTCTCTTTATACAGATCCCGCAACACTCTCGTTGGCTTTCTATGCAGTAGCTTTAGATAATGCCCATCAGACATAAGGCGTTTCCATAAATCTTTCCTGGATAACTCCATGTCTGATCCTAGATTTCTCTGAAATAGCTGACTGGTTCCACATTTGGCCAAGTCCTCGCATGGGGAACTATTCTCTGGGGTCTCCCTTCCTGGAAGCCCCCAAATTTCCAGAACATCAATTTCTGGTTTCTTTATACTCAAGAGTTCAGTTCTCAGCTTATCTTTTCCTATTGCATTTCACTATAAGCTGTAAGGAGAAACCAGGCTGCACTTTCCACATTTAATTTGGAAATCTCTTCTGCTTAATATCTAAATTCAAGCAGATTAAAATCTGCTTTCCAGCCAAAACCATTAGTCAATTTTGCCAGATTATCTGCTCTTTTAAAACAAGAATCACCTTCCTTCCAGTCTGTAATGATACACACCTCATTTCTGTCTAGAGCCTGGTCAGAGGTGTCTTTAGAGTCCACATTTCTACCAAGAGTTTCTTCAAAGCATTCTAGGCCTTCTCTATCAAGCTCCTCACAACTCCTCCAAAATCTTCCCTTTATCCATTTAAAAAGCTGTTCCAAAATGTTTGGTAATTGCAAACCACAGCAGCACCCCACTCTCAGTACCAAAATCTGTTCTAGTTTGCTAGTTGCTGGAATGCAATATACCAGAAACTCAACGGCTTTTAAAAAGTTGAATTTAAAAAGGGAATTTAATAAGTTGCAAGTTAACAGTTTTTAGGTTGTGGAAATTTCCCAATTAAGGCAAGTCTATAGAAATTCCAATCTAAGGCATCCAGGGAAAGATACCTTGATTCAAGAAGACCAATAAAGTTCAGGGTTTCTTTCTCAAGTAAAAAGCCACATGGCAAACATGGTTAAAGTTCCTCTCTCAGCTGGAAGGGCACATGGCAAACATGGCATCATCTGCTAGCTTTCTCTCCTGGCTTCCTGTTTCATGAAGCTTCCCAGGAGGCATTGTCCTTCTTCATCTCCAAAGGTCACTGGCTGGTGGACTCTCTGCTTCTTGTGGCTATGTCGTTCTTTGCTCTCTCAGATTCTCCTCCTTTCTCCAAAATGTTTCTTCTTTTATAGGATTCCAATAAACGAATCAAGACCCACCTGGAATGGGTGGAGACACGTCTCCACTAATCCAGTTTAACAATCACTCTTGATTGAGTCACTTCTCCAGGGAGATGACCTAATTAAAGTTTCAAACATACAGTACTGAATAGGGATTAGAAGAAACAGCTGCCTTTACAAAATGGGATTAGGATTAAAACGTGGCTTTTCTAGGGTACATACATCCCTTCAAACCTGCATAGGGCCCATTCACATCAAGCTCAAAAGAAAGACTCGGTAGAGTAAATCTCAGATTCCAGTGATTAGCACTCAAATATTTAACTCTAGAGTATTACAAAACCTGCTTGATGTGACAAACACACGACTGTCATTTATTTTGCATTCAAGATACAGTATAAATTTTCAACTCTAAAATTTATATTTACAAATGTAGTTGCAACTATATTTTTAAAAAAAAGATTCAAAGTTAATATATCAAGATATTAACAGTGCTGTGCTTAGGCAATAAAAATGCAGGATATATTTATTCTTTTTCAACTTCTCTGTAGTTTCCAATTTTTCTTTAGAGAGCATATTTTTATAAATATGAATGAAGCTATAAATAAAGTTAAAATAGGTGGATATATATGTCTCCCAAACTGACAAGCTATAGTGATTTTTGTTCAAACGTTATGTCTGGTCCTCCTCAAATAGATCCATTCTGCACTTCTTTGTCAGCCTTCATGTCACTGGAACCAATCTCTAAAAGGCTATTCTATTTTTCATATAAAGAGTGTTCTTTCTGACATCTTAGATTATTCATTTGTCTTGGAGAAGAGGGGTGAAAATAGCCCTGTAGGTCAAGGTTCTCTTTTCTAAACCTATTCAAATATACCCATAGTAAAATTTTATCCCTATTTTAGGCAAGGTCAGTGTTTTGGGGGCTGGAGGTTGGGGGTCACCAGGACCCCAGGGAGCAAGCCCTTTACCCTTATTGGTAGAAATGGCCCTTCTTTCCTATATGTTTTTCTTCCATATCTATATTTCCATAGGAAGACACTGGGCTAAAACATACCAAACCTCCCACTCCGGGCAGTTTTGTACTGCAGAAGAGATGAGACCAGATATCTTTCCTTGTTAGGTCAATCTGAAGTGATGACCATCTTATCTCCCTTTAAAAAACTCTAGACTTGATATCCAAGGACTTCTGGACTCAAAGCAGTTTCCGAATTCCATTCCACACACCTCCTAGATCTCACAGAGGTGCACCAGCGTTCTCAAAAATATTTAACTTAAAGATCATTTTCAAACATACTTTTAACTATAATATAATATACTCATTCAATACCAAATGTTTCTACCTTAGAAACCACCAGTTGATTTGCATTTTCACTTCCTTATATGTTACTTAGTAAATGCTATAAACTTAATACAACTTATTTCACACATTGGGATTCCATAAAGATTTCTTACCACTAGCAGGGTTCTACTGCTATAAGAATTTGAAAACCACAAAAGTAGAATCAAGTCATTAATTTTTACATTCTAAATTCAGTTCCTTATTGGGCTTTTTGCCTATGCAAATTCCATCCAGTGTAAGATTCCTGGACATGTCAAAAAACTGCTACCACCCAACTCTCAGGTACTTAGGACAGTGACATAACTTCTGTCCACACTGGAAGGACACATCTGTCCTGTTCTCTCCCTACATGGACTGTTACAAAGCAGAGATGCCTGAGTTAAAATGAGTTTCCCTGAAGTCAATGCTTCCCACCTCACACCTTGCAGAGTTTCAGAATCTTTGAGTCGGCACTGCAAGGAGATTTGTTGTAGCCAGTGTCACTTTAGGTTAGAAAAACTCAGAAGGCAACCAACTTTCCCTGCTGCACAAAACCCGTCAGCCAGTCAGTGGGTAGTTGGTGCTAGTACTTGAGAAAAGTGAGCATCAAAAGCTGTGAAAGGACAGGAAGCACCTTGTACTGTGAGGAGGAGTGCAATTCCCAGAGTAATGTTAGAGAGAGATGAGGTGAGATTCCAGAAGGCAATTCCAGGAGGCTTCAAAGGAGCAAGTCTAAAAAAAAAAATCTCCCGTTTACTCCAAATTGTGAACAGAATCCCTAGTACGATCATAACGAGCCCTTTGGAAATCTTACAGAAGCCTGGCAGTAAGCGGGGTGGGGCAGCATATGGAAGGTTCACACTCTACTCTTCTCTGTGTATTTTACACTATAGAGATGGGGGGAAGGGGGTGCTTAAAAGATGTCAACATTTAAAAATTGTGCTCGTCTTCAAGAGTGGCATAAAGTGGAGTCCAGTTTTTGGCATAGAGGGTTTTCCTCATTAGTTTTACCCCCATCTGAAGTAAAGGCTCTGTCTCTCAGCAGAGGTAGCAGAAGGATTCACAATTGGATGTAAAACTGAGTCAGTTGAGAGCTGCAGGTGAAAAAACAAGCCTCCTTAGCTATAAGCCCCGTGTATGATTTGTTTGTTTGGTTTAGTATTTAGGGACAGTTTCCAGCATCTTCCATCAGACAGTCAGAAGATCTTGTTGGTAGAAGGGTTTGGTTGTCAGTGGTAGTGCTGATAATGAGAGTATGGGAATGGCAGGGTCTGAAGGGAGCAAATTCTCTGCTAGAACACAGACACTGCAGCACTGGGAGTGTTGCTTAGAGAGATTGCTCGGCCATCGCCACAAAGGATGCAAAGCAATGAGCCACAGTATCTGTAAGTGACACTGAGAAAGCTATGCCTAGTGGCCCCAAGCCCTCTACTTTCCGTCTTTGGGAGTGGCAGAGACTCTCACTGCCCCCATGCACAGTGGAATCCAGGTGGTCCACATCATACTAGTTAGAGCCCATGG
Source organism: Tamandua tetradactyla (assembly GCF_023851605.1). Taxonomy (NCBI): domain Eukaryota; kingdom Metazoa; phylum Chordata; class Mammalia; order Pilosa; family Myrmecophagidae; genus Tamandua; species Tamandua tetradactyla. Next base: position 203,635,156 of record NC_135329.1, read on the forward strand.
GAGTCAAAGTTTAAAATGACAACACCCCCACCCCCACCCCACCCCACCCCAACTCCACAAATCCCCCTGGCTATCTTTGCTAACAAGTGGTGTCCAGAGAATGAGGAAAATAAGCAGAGAACACAGTCACCATCCTGCCATCACGTGATCTTGACTGGTGACTTCTTGTTGGCACACAGGAGGGACACTTGCATTTGGCTGAGACTCACAGGCAGAGAGAGGAATTGGAAGGATTTATAGTGGATAAAAGCAAGAATTCAAGTCTACCCTGACTGGAGGCTATGGGCAAGGGGAGGCTGGAGATGGGGATAAGTAGAATCAGGCATCCTATGGGATAGGTTAAGGGGGAATATTTAGCTTTCTCTAGTTAGTTCTAATTTGGATATGAAGGCAAATTTATGGACGCTCCCAGTTATTTTTTGAGTCCTGGATTTTTTGAGTAGGTTGGTACAGAGATTATCGTTCAACTTCCCAGAACGTTTGCTGTAGATAGTGGCCAGCTTCCTGGACCATTTGCTGCAGTTAGAATAAAAGTTTCCTTCTCTTTTCATTGACTGTTCATTGGTATATTACATCTCTTACTAGGAATGTAAATTTCAGGCTCCATCCATATTTACTGGATCAGAAACTCTGGAACTAAGGCTTAACAATTTGCATTTTACCAAGCTGTAGGAAATTCTGATGCAGGCTGATATTTGAGCACCACTGTCCTAAGTAATCAGTGACCTTTTCTGACCTTTTCTCATACCAAAATCTTGAAAACACTCAGTAACATTTGGGTTGCTCTCTTTTGACTGCTCATGCGTTGTATTCCACCTTCACATATCCATTTTCATTGAAATTAGTTTTTAGCAAAGGCAGATGATAACTGAGAGTTAAGAATGAACATATAATTATGATTACTGAATCAATATAGAGAGGCTTTTCTTACTTTCTCGTATATTGTAAAATGACCACAGGGAAGTGCCTGAGATTGCTGAGCTCTGACCCAGCGGCCTTAATCTTTAATAATGATTGCATAATTATATAGCCTTTATCTTGTGATTGTAAAAACCTTTGACTGGCTCCCATCTGTATCCCATAATCCTGTTTCTTGGCTTTAGAGTCTCATGATCATGAAAGACAGCCCCTAATGTTTATTGATGGAGGAACTTGAGTCAGCCCAGATTCCTAAACTGTCTTGCTCGATGAAAGGATCTAAGCAAACTTCCTTGTGCTTACAAATTCCCAAGATCATCCACTAAGCATGTCATAGAGCTGGAATCCAAACCTCTAAAGATCTGGTTCCAAAGCCCCTACTTCCTTTAATATGCCCCACTGATGTGGCTTTTTCCAGAACAGCTGTGCTCTTTGTGAGGACTCCTCTCTGAAAGGGCTTGAGAGAGCACGGCCAGCTTTTGTGATTCCATGCACAACTAACACCTTTCCCTGAGAGACATCTGAAACTGAACCTAGAAATGTTTACTTCTCTGTTCCTCTGACAGCTGATGGCCATAGTTTAAACTAGAGAGATGAAGAGGAATTCATTCATTCACATAAACACAAACAGAAAGATTAGTCCATGAGATGGTTTGTCACATGGATTTTAGTCAATACAATCAATGGTTGAACGATTGAGAGTAGGGGGTACAGATGACAAGAGACTGAACACATGTTGATCGTTGTTGACCTGGTCAGGGTCGTAGCAATTTCTTATACTACTCTCCACTTTTGTATAAATTTGACATTTTCCACCATAAAAGAGAGTTTAAAAAATCCATTGTTCATTAATAAGTTGTTTAATGAGCCTCTACTATTTGCCAACCACTGTTCTAAGTGAATAGGGTTAAAGGTCTACTTTGGAGAATTTCTACATTGTAGCCTGGAGTGGAGGGAAGCAGAGGGAAGACAAAGCAGGAAACATGATAAATCCATAAGTATTGTAGTATGTTACAAAATGATAAGTGCTATGGGAAGAAAAAGAGTGAGTAGAAACCAAAAAGGAGCATAGAACATTACAGAAGATGACCAGGGACTGAGGTCTGGGGCTTCAACTTTGAGAAAGAACTTACAAAGGAGGCTGAGGAGAAGCAAAGGAGGATAAAGAAACATCAGCAAGGAAGTTGTCCTGGAAGCCAGGGGAAAATTCATGAGGGAGGACACAGTGGTCACTTGTGTCATGCTGCTAGGAGGCCCAGTGAAAATGCTGTGCATTGTGTCCACACTTACTTGGATGGATTATCTAATATAAGAATGCAGGGCTCCTTGGTCAATAATCAAGTAATGTGGTTGCAGTAATTTGTGTGAAAATCTATTTGTATGGTTGGATGAGGCATGGAAAAAAGTTGGCCGATTGAAGAAAATCTGATATTAGGAAGCAGTTATTATAATTGACCCTAATTTATCTGTTTCCTTCTTATATATTTATTTATTTTTGCATGGGTAGGCACCAGGAATCGAACCTGAGTCTCTGGCATGGCTGGCAACAATTCTGCCACTGAGTCATCGTCACACCCCCAATTCCTTCCTTGAATGGAATTTTGTTTCTTTTTTATTTTCTTCAAATTTATTTTGTTCTCTTTTTTTTTTTTTTGGTTAGAAAAGTTGTGAGTTTATAAAACAACTGGTGAAAGACTATTAAATTCGTTCTATCATCCATTATTTTCATTAGATGAAGTTTTTCCCAACCTATTATTACCAACCTATTATTACCACCATGTCATAATTTTTTTATAACCCACGTGTGATGGTTTGAAACCGTACAGACCCAGAAAATCATGTTTTAAAGCTATCCATTCCTGTGGTTGTAATCTGTTGAAAGTAGGACCTTTCGATTAGGTTATTTCAGTTAAAGTGTGGCTCAGGGTTGGTCTTAGACCACTTACTGGAGTCTTTTATAACAGAATGAAATTCAGATACAGAGAGAGAAAGCCAGGGAAGCATAAAGCTGAAGGAAGGAAACCCAGAAGAGAAGGGAGAGACCAGTAGACACTGCCTTGTGCCTTGCCACATGACCGAAGAGTCTGGGATTGCGGACAGCAGGTCTTTAGGAAGAACGCATTGCCTTGACGGTGCCTTGATTAAGACATTTTCATGGCTTCAGAACTATAAGCTTGTAAACAAATAAATTCCCATTGTTAAGAGCCATCCCATTTTATGGTTCCAGCATTTCAGAATCTCTAGCAAACTAGAACATCATGAAATAACATTATTATTTTTTTTCAGGTACAAAATTTTTATTCATTCATTTTTCCTTTCTTCTGGAGATTTAATACAATTATATTAGTCCATATTCCTCTTCTTTTCTTATCTTATCTTTAAAATTTTTTTTATTATTCAACATAAAACATACAAACATTCTTACTATATGATCATTCCATTCTTGATATAGAATCAGTAATTCACAATATCATCACATAGTTGTATATTCATCATCATGATTATTTCTTAGAACATTTGCCTCAATTCAGAAAAAGAAATAAAAAGAAAACAGGAAAACATTCATACATTCCATACTCCTTACCTCTCCCTTTCATTGATCACTAACATTCTTACAGTTATACTATTGCCTCTTCTCCATCATCTATAATAGGGATCATTGTGCTATATAGTCCTATGTTTTATCTTTTAATTTTTATTCTGGTAATATATACATCCTAAGATTTCCTCTTTTAATCACATTCACCTCTATAGTTCAGTGCTATTGATTACACTCACAGTAATATGCTACAAAAGCTGCCATCCATTTCCAAACATTTTCCATTAGCCTAAATAGAAATAAAGCTAAAAAGATTAAAGCTTAGCTGATACTTAAGTCTTAACCCTCTAACCCCAATCAGTGTATTACCTGGTAACCTGTGTTCTAGATTCTAACTCTATGAGCTTGCTTATTATAATTAGTTCATAACAATGAGATCATGCTATATTTGTCCTTTCGTGTCCATCTTATTTCACTCAGTATAATGCCCTCAGGGTTCATCCTTATTATTGCACTTCATTTCTTTTTACAGCTGAATATATTTTGTTATATGTATATACCACATATTGTTAATTCATTAATTGCTTAATGACACTTGGGTTGTTTCCATCTTTTGGCAATTGTGAGTAGTGCTGCTGGGAACATTGGTGTGCAAATGTCTGCTCAAGTCCCTGCTTTCAGTCTTCCTGGTTATATACTTGGTAGCAGTTTTGCCACATGGAAATACTATATGACATTGATTGTACACTTTAGATGGAATACATGATATGTGAATTTATCTAGTGAAACTGCTTAAAAAATAATTAAGAAAAAAAAAGAGAGAACAGAAGAAGCTGCTGTCAGGCCCAGATGGTGTTACAGGTTAAAAAATTATCCTTCATGAAGGAGAAAGTTCTTAAGCAACATGATAGATTCAGAAGTCCATGAAAAGAGGCCTCTGATAATATCATCATCAATACAAGATGTATCACCTACCTCACATTACAAATGTTTGTGAAATGAAGCAGTACTTGTGTGGCTGCTGAACAGCTTTCAACAATACAGCAATCACTTTTTCTGTTCAGAAAGTCCTCTTTCAGCAACAGCTGTATGGAATCAAAACTCAGGCTGCAATGCTTTGGTGGGGGAGTGATGGGTCCTGAAACTTCTAATACAGAAAATAGCTATGCTGACCCTTATGTTTGGCTGTATTGAGGATTTTACTTGCCTTCTCCGTGAGCATGTCAGTAGTGTGGTGGCAGTACCCAAGGGGACAATAGAAGCACTTTTCACTCCATTTGAAAGAGTTCAAACATTGGTTCAAGACCACAGGCATCAAGACAAATTTACAAATGCTTATCAGGCTTTCAGGGCACTGAAATCCCATAGAACTGGAGAGTATTCTAGAAACTTCATGCCCATTCTTTTCTGTAATGGATTCAGCAGTGTTCTTTTTTTTTTTTTGCCTTCATGGTCCCCTAAGGAGTATTTGCCTACTGGAAGACTCACTGTGAGTCTTATCCATAGATAGATAAAATCATTAACTCATTTGGTCAATGATTTTATCTGTGGACACCACTGGGTGCTACGTTGGGATTCTTGTTTTTTCAACTTAATGTTGTAAAAACTTACATGAAGCCTCAGATTGGTGGGGAGTTCCAATCTTTCCCTAAGGCTTTCCAAAATATCTAGCTACAATGGGACAGGAAACTGACAAACCCTTTCACAGGTGCCCATGTGAATTACCATCAGTCCAGCATACCTTGTAGCATAATCAATGGGACTTATGAGTTTATGTTAAGGGTTATATGAAAGAAATCATTAGTTTAGTGTTATCTATCAACCAAAAATGCCTACATACAAATTGGTATCAGATGTCCAGGGTACATGAACTATGGGCAAAGCTGTTTTCTTTAGGTACCATCGACAACAGAATAAAAGGTTTCATTAGGAAAATTAAATTACATTTTTAAAACACTGCCCAAGAGCTTCAGGCTAATGGTCTGATTAACAGCTGTTTATCTGATGACCTTTGACAAGAAACCTGCTTATCAAGATGATTCTTTTTCTGAAAACACTGTGAACTTCTGTATGGAAAGCCAGAGGAGGCTATCATAGTCCCATGACTTCTTAGGTTTACTTTTGTTACCTTATTTTTTGCATGTATGTTTTTGAGAGGCATTACAGCGCATAGTCTTCATTAAAGTTGAGCACAAACATATTAGAACATAGCAAAACAGAGAAGAAGAAGCTTTTTAGGTAAAGGCTTTTCGTGATAAATAACTTACCTTAGTTTTGAAAATAGCACCAATTGGGATATTATCCTGAGTGTTTCTATTTATATATGATAAAATCAAGCACCTAATGAAATATTATCCTGAGTGTTTCTATTTATATATGATAAAATCAAGCACCTAATGAAAGATGCGTCTGTTTTGTTTTATAAGTTTGAAAGGGATGAGTTATCCTAAGTCTTCAGTCCTTAAGGAGATTTTCCACATATTTATTTACTTATTTACTTAATTTGGAAATATAATAAATATACAAAAAACACAAATTTCAAAGTGCATTGTAACAAGTAATTATAGAACAGATTTCAGAGTTTGGTATGGGTTATAGTTCACAATTTACAATTTTTCCTTCTAGCTGTGCCAAGACAGTGGTGACTGAAAGGAATATCAATGTAATGATTCAGCAGTCACACTCATTTGTTTAATTCTATCTTCTCTGCTATAACTCCACCTTTTCCTTTTAGCTTTCTCCCAATTGTTAGGGGTATTTGAGCTATGCCCATTCTAGCTTTTTCATGTTGGACTGGGCTTTTGATAATATAGGGCAGGGGGATGGAACTAGTTGATGCTCTGGAGTGGTTGGCCTCTCTGTGTTTCAGGACTTATCTAGCCTAGAAATCCATCTGGAGTTCTAGGTTTCTGAAAAGTAATCATAGGGCATGGAACCTTTGTAGTATCTCAGGTAGAACCTTAGGTGTTCTTCAGGGTTGGCAGGAATGGTTTTGATTGGGGGTTGGCAAACCATGGTAAATAGCAATATCTAGCTGATGCTTGTGCCAAGAGTAGCTCCAGAATAACATCTGTTCTATTGGAACTCTCTAGCTACTGATATCTTATGTAGTTACCATTCTTTTTCCTCTCTTGGTCAGGAAGGTATTGTGGATACCAGGGTGCCAGGGCCAGGCTTGTGCCTGGGATTCACATTCCACAATGCCAGGGAGACTTTCAGTCCTGTATGAGACGTTCCATTGTTATCAATAGAATGGACAGTTTAGTCCCTGTTCTAGTTTGCTAGCTGCTGGAATGCAATATACTAGAAATAGAATGGCTTTTAAAAGGGGGAATTTATTAAGTTGCAAGTTTACAGTTCTAAGGTTGTGAAAATGTCCCAATAAAGTAAATTTATAAAAATGTCCAAATTAAGGCATTAACAAGAGGTTACTTCACTTAAGAAAGGAGATGAAGTTCAGGGTTTCTCTCTCAACTGGAAGGGCACAAGGCCAACATGGCTACCTCTGCTGGCTTTTTCTCCAGGCTTCTTGCTTCAAGAAGTTCCCCGGGGGTGTATTCCTTCTTCAGCTCCAAAGGCCTCTGGCTGCCTGGGCTCTCTGGCTCTGTGGCTCTCCAAAATGCTTCCTCTTTTAAAAATTCCAGTAAACTAATCAAGATCCATCCGGAATGGGTGGAGACACATCTCCCTCTAATCAAAGGTTAATACCCACAATTGGGTGAGTCACATCTCCATGGAGATATTCTAATCAAGTTTCCAATTGACAGTACTGAATAGGGATTAAATGAAATGGTTGCCTCTACGAGATGGATCAGGATTAAAACATGGCTTCTCTAGGACACATAATCCTTTCAAACTGGCACAGCCCCCTAAATCATGATCATGTTAACAAGTAGCTATTAATAGATTGGAAATGGGTTGTTAGATATGTATATTCTTAAAAATGCGTTTTACTCAGAAATGGACAGCACAATACTACCCAATTGTAATGCAATTATGTTAAAACACTGAATGAAGCTGCATGTGAGGTATAGGTTTTTTTTTTTTTCTTTCTATTATTGTTTTAATTCTTATTCTGTTGTCTTTTTATTTCTTTTTCTAAATCGATGCAAATGTACTAAGAAATGATGAATATGCAACTATGTGATGTTATTAAGAATTACTGATTGTACATATAGAATGGAATGATTTCTAATTGCTTTGTTAATTCTTTTTTTAATTAATAAAAAAAGAAAAAGAAAAAAAATGCGTTTTAAGGTTGGTAAAATTACCTTTGAGGGAGAAAATAATGAATAAAAATGTGGTAAATTCTTTCCTTAGAGCACCAAAGTAAATATAGATGGGACATGAACTGAAGTATTCTATTTAGATGACCATTATTTTTATACTTAATTCAGAAAAGAAACATAGGAAGTAAAAGCAGCTGTATTAAGAATGAAATAACTGGAAATTACCTGTGAAATATTTTTTCTCAGGTTCAATATACATGCCTATTTTTATACCTTCAACATTTTTTTTTTTTTTTTTTTTTTTTTTAAAGGAAAGACAGAGAGAAGGAAGGAAGGATAGAAGGAAGGAAGGAAGGAAGAAAGGGAAACATCTTTAAACATTTTCTTGCTTTTATTGTATTTTGTTTTTTTGTTTTTGTTACATGGGCTGGGGCCGGGAATCGAACCGAGGTCCTCTGGCATAGCAGGCAAGCACTTTGCCCGCTGAGCCACCGCGGCCCGCCCTATACCTTCAACATTTATAATCTTAATACTAAGAGAGGGTTGATGTTCAGTGGATAAATCACAGTGGTTAATGAATTATTCCATTGTACCTTGTCTATTGCATCTAAGGGTAGATGAGTACCCTGAATAATCTTAGACTTTCTGAGGGTTTTCAAAAGGCTCACACCAAGAATTGGCTCAGTTAATACTAATTTCTTGTGATGCATTCCTTGACCTGAGACAGTTGAGTTGACTGGTTCTCCTTTTGTGTGCCTGCTCAATCTTCTCCTCTGGTTTGTAACATCTCTCTTCCTGAGAAGCGTGTGTTTATCTACTGACCCTATTAATTTTACTGGTAGTGTCTGAGTTGCTTAAGAGTCCACATCATCCTCTTTTCTCTATTCTTACTGACTTGTTTGTATATGTGTGTGTATTATCAATAAGTTGTTACTTTTTATTGCTGAGTAGTATACTATAGTGTGGAAGTACCACAATTTGTTTAACCATTTGCCAATTAATAGACATCTGTGTTGTTAGTAGTGTGGAGTTACTATAAACAAAGCAGTCATATACAGATGTTTGCATGAGTAAAAGTTTCATCTTTCCAACATACATGTCTAGAAATGCAATTTCTGGGTTGTATGGTGGTTACAAATATAGTTTTTAAAAAAAACTGTGAGAGTGACTGTATAGCATAATATTTTCCATAAAAATTAGTTTTTTCCCCCATCAGTGTTTCCTCATATCAAAAGATTTCTAGAACCCCCTAGAAATATTTCTACTTAGAATTTTCTATTTATTCACACATCTTCCTAACATTGCATGAAAACATTTTTGGTAGCGATCAGAAGAAGGGTCATTTGCATCTCCCAGGGCTCCTGGGATCTGCTGTGAATGTCATTCTATAGACACCTGGGAGTGTCTGGAATTATTCCTGATATCGAGTTCTCAACAACAAAGCTCAACAGACTAGAGAATGAAAAATGATCATGAAAAAATTAAAGGATGATATTATCAAATAATAATTTGTGAAAAATGCTATATTATTAGGTTGAATTCCTTAGAACTGGACCCAAACTTGTAATTCTCTCAGAGAACTGTAAGTTATACAGACATACAGTTAATGGAAGATGAAATAAAATAGTTCAAATAACCAAAAAATGTCCTATATATTGTCAGCTTTGGTATAATCCAACAAGTATCTGAACCCAGCAAAGGGCTACTGAACTAGTATTTCTGCTCACAAAAGGGGAGCACCAACTTCAGAATTGTGAATGCTTTCCCATGGTTTGTTTCCAGCCCATTTGCATGACCTTGCTTGAGATCCAACACAATTTTTCACTAACTACTGTTCCCTGGTGTCCCCAATGGCCGAGCTCTGTCAGCTCATCAGCTGGGCACACATCCAGTCTAAAGCAAATGTTCTGTTGTGGCTTTGAAGAGGTCTGTTGGCATTTGACTTAGAAAGTGTGTGATTTATGACAAAACACATCATGCTGTCCACCTCAAAGTCTGGTGTTTCCATTCAGTGCCTTTGGGAACTGCAGAGTCCGTGCTCAGAGGCTGCCACGGTTGGCTGTGATAAGCCCAGAGCTTGGTTCAGATGCTCACATCTCTTGGTTCCTCTGAGGTTGGCTCATCTGGATGCTGACTTGGAGTAGAGCCCTTTGGGCATTTGGCTGAGTAGATAGTGCTTATGCTTCTCATCAGGAAAATTCCAGCAATGACTGCAAAATAGCTTCCATAAACTAAAAACTGGAGAAAAACAAATGGAATTAATTAGCTGTATATAAAAACTGATCATATGTTATGATAATACAGGAAGCAGTTGGTTTGCTTGGATTATGGAAAACCTGAGACCCAGGATCCAAACATGGGCTATTTGGATTTGCACAAAATATTCTTCTCCTATTTTAGAAAAAAACAGTTATAAAAGTGCATCAATACCATGACTATGAGTTTGCTCTTTGGAGGCAGAGTGTATGGGCTCAAATCCCAGCTACTATCATACGCAATGGAAAGCATATATCCAACTGGTCTACGTGTCCCTATTTGAAGAAAAGTGCAAAGCTACATACTATACCTCCAAAAATGAATTTCAGACACTGAGATTATTTCTGACCTTCCTCAACCCCCTTTTTTCAGATCCACGCACAAAATGTGGAATTGGGCTCAATTTTAGTTCTTGGTGGAGCAGGGAGGAGGGCACTGGGTTCTGGAGGCATACACCCTTTCCTCGGGGAAATCTCAGTAAACCTCAGACCTGGATGGTGAGAGGAAGAGGAGGCATATGCAGGTACAAAGGTGAGAAAGTTATCTAATGTGGCTTTAGGAGCCAAAGATAACCTTGGCCTACTTGTGGTTACTCCTGGAAACCTACTTGGAAAGTTATGCTGGTGGTTAAGGAACTACTGATTTTTGAATTTGCCTGGGCGGGGAATTCTTCAAGAAATTTTTATGCTGGCCATGTGAGGGTGAGAAGACTTGGAGAAGTTACCTAATAGTCTACAGTCCCACCCACGCCATCAGCAGTGGGAGAGAAGTATGGCAACGCACCTGGATACTGATTGGCAGGTTGAGCCCCCTCTGATCCACCACAATCACGGTTAGGATGGTCTGAATCACCAAGGCAACGAAGGTGTTGATTCCAAACACCAGGGCGTAGCACTCGATGCTCAGGTTAACCGCGATCTGAAACCTACCACCACACTCCTGTCAGGATTGTAACAAGAAGGTACATGAGATTTTTTTTTTGCATGGGGAGTCACTGGAAACAGAACCCAGGTCTCTGGCATGGCAGGTGAGAACTCGGCCACTGTGCCACCATCACCTGCCATTTTTGTTTTTGTTTTTCTTTAAAGACAGAATATGAAGAGAAAGCAGTGTTTTCTTAGTGCACTTCTTGTCTAAATCTCTAGTATCTAGATGCAAAGAAAGGGAGCTTACTTAAAACAGCAGTTAATGCCTGCCGATGCAAAAAAAATTATACATACATACATACATATATATATATATATATATATATATATATATACACACACATACATATGCTTTAAAACAGCAGTTAAAGGTCAAATCCTGTAATACAGGTGTTACATGGCAAAATCCCTCAACTAACCAATATACTGCTTTCAGAAATTAAACCTAATGTTTAAATAAATTAAACATTTATGTTGTAAGTTCTTATAACCTGAAAATATTAGATGCTGCCTGATTTTAGAAACCTTTTAGCACTGAGTTTTTATTAAAACGCAAGCCTGACCCAACCCCAAAGGAATTTATAGGAATTATTCATTTTCTTGTCAATTGTCTGAATTATTCTTTGGAAGAGCCAGACCATGATTGCTTGTATGATTGAATTAATCTTGTAATTAATTCATTTATAGTTCTTTCTTGGAATACAGTAAAGGATTTTGGTTCTGCTATATTTAAAATGATGCAAGAAGAAATAATGTAATCCTACCTAACAAAATCCTCGCATTAAAAATAGGAAGTCAGGATACATAAATTTGATTTATCTGAGACATTTCAATGCAAAAATAAACTTGCCAAAGGAACTCTCTCAAGTTTCACCTACTTTCTTGGCCTCCTGATCTTTCCCTGAGTTTTTATATTTCTGTGCTTTTTCAACCACTTATCAAGATCAAACATTTTTCACAAATTAAAGGAAACATTTTGAAATTTTCGACTTAACTTCCTTCCCACAATTTGAAATTCAAATGTCCCTTATTTCTTTCGTAAGTAACAACGTTCACTTTTTGTAAACAGCTTTGGCCATACTGACATGGAACAAAATGTTTTCATAGTTATTTTTAAAAATCTCTGGAATTAAAGACTTTTATAATCTTTGGAGTTCCTTTTTTCAGTTTCTAACTTTTTATGACTTTTCTGGAAATAGTTTGCTTCCCACAAAAGTATATGCCTACGATCGCTCAAATTAGCAAATGAAATTAAGGATGAAATCTAAACCTAATCATTCAAAACTGGACTGTGGCTTGTCTTATGGAAAACTGTTTAAAATAATCAACACCTGACAACGCATCACTGCTTTCAGTTTATACACCTGTTTTTTTCTGATAACTAATTTTAGTGATGTTCTGAGGATAAACTAGTTAAATATAAAGAAGTTTAAGTTGTGTCTAATTTAATATGAAGTGCTGAAGATTTAATCTTGCAGTTTCCTAAAGTCCTTCTCAGAGCAGCCACAGGAGAGGACTGTGGGCTGTGTTGGAGGGAAGGTGTGGGTGAGGACACTCACACTGCAATGGTGATGAGGAGCATGTAGCCTGACTTGAACATCAAGTAGCCGGCATAGCACGCCCAGATGCTGTCCGTGTAATGCATGAGCAGTAAGGCCCCTGCGTTGACCACTGAGAAGATGGCCAAGGCCAACTCTCCAAGGAGATCCCAGTTGACTTTCACATAACCCACTGCGAAGGCTGCCATGGCCCCTGGAAAAAAACATTAATGAGGATCCAACATCTTGACTCAGCACAGGAGAAAGATCAATATGCTTTCTAAAAACCCAGTGATGTCACTTAATTCTAAAGATGAATATTAATTGCACAGGAAGAGTTTGTTCCACTTAAATGTGGATTTATCCTTTTGGCTTCTATCTTTGCTTTCTATTTTTTCGGTCATTCATTTCATTATCACACTACAACCTGATACTGTACTATGCAGAGGGCTTGAAAGGTTTTCAACACAGTCAGGACAGAAAAGGATAAAATAATTCCTGGGAGGCTACACTTGGCCCCTCTATACTTGCTTCTTCATCAGGAAAGGTTTTTCAATGATGTGTATCATGTGTGGTACACCCGATTTTATTAATCCAAATCTTATTTCTTTTTTAATACTAATCTTATTTCTAGGCTTCATCTTAATTGTTTACGGCCTGCCCTAATTTACTGGAAGGTTTGAGTGAAAGGACTTACACTGATTTAAGATGTTGTGTAGTTGACAGTGACTACTGTTGTAATGATTAAAATGCCCTCTGAGCAGAACAAATCGATCACCATGGAGAAGTTTAGCACTTTGAGAAACAAATTTCATCGACGTTGCCTACAATCTACACATTGATTAAATGAATATAAACCATCAGTTATCAACCTCCAAATGTCGCAATGGCTTCTACTGCTCCATTATAGACAGAAGAATTTTGGGATGGGGCCTTGTAATCCCACAGGATCTGAACATGGTTCAACACCTGGTTGAAACCTGCTGTGGAAAAGGCTCACCACAGGGACCAGTAAAACAGGCGCTTCGAGGAGTAGCACTCCCTTAGATCTCACAACCACTGCACAAAAACCCTCACAACCACATTGTGTGGGCCAGAGCTGCTCCGCTGGCCGTCACCCAGACTCCCTGACACAGTGAGCATTTCCAAAGTGGGTTTCTCTGAGCAGCCTGGTGCATCAACCTCCTGAGATTCTTCCGCCACTGCAGCTGTGCTTGGTGAGGTCTGCACTTCTTTGCTGGGTTTTGCATGAAAGAACATGCTCTTCTTGGGCATCGGTATAAAAAGAGAGCAAAGGAAGGCCAGGGTGACAGAGGCCAAGGAGATGATGTTGAGGTTAAAGTAGGACACATTGGCCAGGGATACCAGGAGCTGGGCCAGCACGGAGGCCGCCATGTAGGCCACCAGCGTCACACTCCTGCAGTAGCTGCTCACTCTCTGGTAGTGTTCGGGGCTGACCACGCTGTAGATGTAGGCATAGTAGGCCACCTCGGTGGCGGTGACCACCCCGTAGGAGAACTCGACAGCCTGCATGGCCTTCACCCCTTGGCCAAATAAGAGCAGCAACCAGGTGACAATGAAGCTGAGGGCCTGTAGGATGATAACTGGTTTGTAGCGGACGTAATCGGTGAGGATGAACACGGGGAGCAGCAGGGCCAGGTAAGCGTATGTTCAAACCGGGAAGATCTCGTTTATGATCTGCAATGGCAAAAAGGGGTCATGTGACCACAAAGACCACAAAAAAGTGAGAAGGGTCTCAGCATGGGACATGACAAGGCTGCATGTGGGTATGCAATATCAAATTCTGTATCTAACAGATGGAAAAGCACAATAGAAAACTGAGTTTCAAGGAAACCACTAAGAAAAGAAAACTGCCCCTCATTCCCAAGAAAGCAATCAGTTTACATGGTGTGTACCTCATTAGAATAGTATATTGGGATAATATGCAATTTGAACTATTAAGTTTATACAGTGTTTATGCCTGAGCCTATTAGTAAAAAAAACTGTTTAATAGACAGTTAAGGAGATGCCAAAAATTTGAGCCCTTACGGAGGCCATCTGGATGAGCACACTTGTGAAGATAAGAACAAATGACCTTGCAGGTTTGGGGAGTGGAAATAAAAGTTAATGGTGCATTTCCTCTCCTTCTTGGCCAACTTTGTTGGGCTCCCGACTCACTGACATGCCTACTAAATTCTGGCCTGAATTTAATATGGGTCATCTCATAGATTAGTTAGAAATGCAGGTCCTCAATTTCCTAGATGGAAGGGACTGAAGAAGTTGTTGCTCTTCGGGGTATGATGGGGAAGAGCAGCAACCTTTCAAACCACGGAAGCTTCCATCATGGTTGACATCTGAACCCATGAGATTGATTGACATCTGAAATCATGTGCGCAGTTTGCAGGACTGAGCTGCACCTTAGAGGCCGGATGCACTGAGGGGTCCCCAGTAGGTGCAGGAGAGCACCCTGGCCCCAGGTATTCATGGCTGAACAAGAACGTACATCTTTTAAGTGTGACATGCTTTAAGTCAGGATACTTTAAAGCAGAGTTGTCTCTAAGTGGTTTTGGTCCCATGAACATGTCTTTTTGTCCTTGCCACTTTCCATACAAACCAGTGCCAGTGGCTTCCAGTTGCAGCCACTCTGTTCCACATTTTCATGGCTATGGTTGACATACTAAAACCAGCTCAGTGTAATTCCTCAGCCTGGCCAGCCCATTCTCTTGGTGCATTTGTTATAGGTAGAAGACGCAGATCTTTCAAGTAAGAGAATTTGGGGGATTTTGTGCTTCTAGGGGAAGAGGGAAAGGTTGGGAAATTAAGCTGTTCCTGTCTCACTTGTGGGTAAATAGTTATATTCAGAACTGTAATTCTTGTCCTAAAGAAATGCTAAAAATTCTTTATCACATCATGTTTACATTTCAGCAATCTGAAAGCTTATTACAAAGGACTCAATTACGTGCTTGAGAGTGATTTCATTTTAGGATTAGTATAATAGAATCAGTGGAGACTTGAGATGTTCCCATGCAGTAAGACTAATATTAGGACTCTATAAAAACACTTTTGCATGCTTTAGCTGCCCATTTCTGTGAGTGTGAGGAGGGAAAAGTGGAATAGCTCTATTCCAAGAGAAATACCATGAAAATGAGACTCACTGAGGTCAACGCATTCACCCTATTTCACGTTGACTGAAGCCCTGTCCATCTTCACCTCAAGCCACATTCAGACAAATGTGCATATTCACTCACCTCTGCACTCGTCAGGTTTTTATCTGGGCCAAATGAATATGGGATTAGGAATGGTTCTGAGGGTCTCATCATGGAGAAAAATCCATATAGACAGAGGATCACAGTGGGATAAATCCAGGAACCGCTTGGTGAGCTCGGGAAAAACTCCATGGCTGTTTGAATGAAAATATAGCAAAAATGAACTGATATTTATTATTTCTGGCATATTGCATATAATGAAAAATGGATTATTTTGGAATGTTTTATGCAAATAAAAAGTTTTGTCTATCCATAGCTGTATTGAAAAGGTGAGTGATGAATAATCGGTCCCCAATATGTGTGGTGAGCCAGTCAGATCTTTTTTACTAAATGAACTTTTCATTCATGATTGTGGGGTTAGAGACACCCTTCAGTACTCTTCATTACTAACATGTAACGAGTATTAACTGAGAAGCAGTAAACAATGGGCCAAAGAAGAATGTTCTTGTAAATGTGTTTCAAAATAAAACAATGACTAGTGAATTCTTGGTGTACATGTGGTAGAAAAAATACTTAATCTAAAGAGTCAAATCCAAAGTAAGCATATACTGAACACAGACTGAGTTACTAAAACCTTCTGTTATCTGCCCACTTCATTTAAAATATATATATTTAATTAGAGAAGCTAATTAGAGAATGATGTAATTAGAAAAATCATGGAGAAAATACAGCATTCCCATATACCCCCCATTCCTAATCCTTTACAATCACATGCCCACTTCATTTTTTTTTTCCAGTTTTTATTTTATTTGCATGGGTAAGCTCCAGGAATCGAAACTGGGTCTCTGACACAACAGATGAGAATTCTGCCACTAAGCCACTAGTGCACCACTCCCACTTCATTTTGATACAATAAATGGGAGGAGTTTATAACACATTTATCTCTCCATTAGGCTCTCCCTTGCCTAGCAGTGTGCTGGGCACACAAAGGGCATCTAAGAAGCATTCTGATTTGTGTAAATTTTTCAGACTAAAGAAAATTCCTTTAATTTCTAATTAATTGTCGCAAAACAGTACCAGTTCAACAGTTGAGACAGCCCAGTTCCCAGGCATTGTAACCATGCAAACTTTTGCTCTTTAACAGGAGCAAAAGATCACTTGACTTGTGCAAATGCACTATTTCTCAGCATACTGTCTGGAGCAATGGAAACCATAACTGCAGTGAAAAGATTCTGGAGTTTCAACTTGGGCAGGTTCGAGTTGAGCCATCAATAGTATTTGGTACTTGGCTGACCCAGGTTAATTTTTAATTTTACTAAAACTTCAGTTTCCTCATCCGTAAAATGGGACTAATAGTACCTAAACTCACATGGACTGTTCAGAAATGATCACCTAGTCAGATATCCTATGGAAATAGGAAATTTCACATACAGAATGCAATCAAGAAAAACTTCAGATCAGCAGGACTGATTGCCACAGCATTGATATTTGAGTACAAAATGGTTTAGCTGCAAGCAAGGCATTTGGACTGTACAGTTTGATAGCCACGAGGGTCGTGAGACTATTGAGCACTAGAAATGTGGTGAGTGCTAATTAAAATTTATGGACTATGAGTACACACTTTCTTAGAAAAAAGTACATGGAATATCTCATTAATAATTTAAACCAACCAACCTCTGTCTAATGTGAGGACAGAATGTTTTTATAAACACATTCATGCTAAAAGTTAAGGCTTAATATATAGGACTTTTCAGGGCAGTTATCATTGAAAGTGGGTTCGTGAGGGGAAAGGTGATGCTTACCCCAGAAACCAGGGTGGAATTCAAAGGACCCCGGGGGAGGGGCTTCACGAGTGGCTGGGAGTTGGGGAGGACCTGCTGGATTACATGATGCCTGCCACTAGGCCTATCTTTAAGTTAAATAAAGTAAACACTGTTTACCTTATATCAACAAAGCCCTGGATAAAGCTGAGCTGACACAATGCAAACAGCATACGGAAGTTGGATGATAGCAATAGGGGGCAATGCTGACAATGTGGAAATTTTACCAAAAGCAAATTGGGGCTGACTATCTACCACCCACTCACTTAAATCCAGAAACCAGGGGATATATCTTCTTCCTGAGGAGCTGCTGGGGTTAGCTGGGCCTTTTTCTCTGTTATTACCGTTCTTGTAGAAAAGGCTGTCCTGGATAGGCCACTACCAAGAGTTGGTCATCTTTTAGAGAGTGCACCTGAAGACCCCTGGGCTGATTAAAGTTCCTGGATCACCTATCTCTTCATGTCCTTACTGTTCTCAATTGGATCTAGCTGGGGAGACCAAGTGGAAAAAGACAATAGAGAGCCCATTGGAACCGTAGAACCTGGCACACAAAACATAAACCTTGTGTCTCCACCAGTGGGCTCCTGCCTTGCTGAGGGCTGGGGTGGTGAGAGGTGGGCATGGGGATGACTGGAAAGGTCCACAAGGGAATTTTCTGGGGTTGATGAAACCATTCTATTGTCTTGAGAGAGGCATGTGCAAGTATAAAATACCCAAACTGTTCACTTAAGATTTATGCTTTATATTGTATGTAAATTTTACTTCAATTTAAAGCAATCAAAATCCTAAACTCTGTCCCAGAAAGCATTTTACTTGTACCACTCCCCACAGCCTTGGACTTTCACTATTGTTGCCATGACTGGAGTTTTTCCAAATTCCCCATCAGGGCAAGTTCTCTTATTTAATCTGAAAATAGGATAGGATCTTTGAACCTGGGTCTATCCCAGAAAATCTACAATAACAGTGCTCATGAATTAGAACTAGAATATGCTGTCAAACTTTGTAAGATGGCCCCAAATTGCATCCATTTTAAACAATAGAATCATCATGCCCACTTGGATGAGACCAGATGCCAACTCGGCCCCACTGCCTTGCTCTCCCTCCCTCCTCAGGATAACAGAGAGTAAGGGAGTTGAACAGATGCATGGGTTCCTGCCTCCACCCATACCTTTTCAGGTCCAGGTGTGCTTCTTACCTTCAGATCCAAGGTCTGCTCCTTCCTGCGCGCAGACACTGCGAAACTCAGCCACAGAGACCTTTCCTCTCAGCTGGCGACCTCCTTCTGCTGCAAGAAGTTCTCTGCCTTCAGGATGGAGCTGGCAAGAATGATGGATTTATATCCAGAAGACCACTTCCTTCCCAGCCACCCTCCTGGTAATCCCAAATTAGACACCTAGATTCAGACCTTTCTGCAATGATTGGGAAGGTACCCAAATCAAAACTCTTTAAAAGACATTAAAGAAACAGAATTTACTACCCTGGTATTTTGTACAAACTGGTTTACAATTCCAGAAATCATAGAAGTAGAAGCCAATCACCCAATCATAATTTTTCCATCAAACTGTTACTGACTCTGGATATGCTGGATCCTCTAAAATGGGTCTGCTGTTTGGTGTTGCTAGTACCAATAGAAGGAAACCAGGTTCAGTAAAGCAAAATAGCACTTTATTCTTTGGCCAAAGAATGGAGAAGGGTGGACTCATGTCCAAAAGGGAGCTTCTCCCAGCAGGGAGGTGTGTGAGATGCTTTTATAGGGGTGAGAGGGCATGGTTTGGGTTTGTGCAATTGGTCCCACTCAGCACTTTTGCACTTTCATCTGCAGTCAGCAATCCTGCACTTCTCTTCTGCACATGATGTTCAGCCATGGACATCTGGGCTGTTCTTGTGGTAACGGGTTTCCTGTGCTTAGTTCCTGAAAGCAAGCATACTTCAGACTAAGATTTGATGGAATAGCTTCCTGTGCTTAGTTTCTGAGAGCAAGCATTGTTCTGACAAAGGCTAGTAGAAACTTTTATAAGTGATAATCCAAGGGTGACTCTTCAGCCTGGTAACAATCCCTCATCTGTCTACACACTATTCGTCATTCTTGAGGGGATTTGGGGACAGGGGGTCTGGCTTCTGTAGCTGCTTCCTGCTGAACATGGATGTCATTATAGGGCCCAGTAGAAGAGCCAAACTTTTCCCTGGTTACCTTAAGGGACATTTGATTGTAACCAGGTTAAGTGCTGAGTTGTTCGTTACCTTGGGTCATGATCATTTGCAGCTTAATAGCTTCTAGCTTGCTACTCACGAAGGACACCGAGCAGTTAAGAAGGCAGGGACTGAATATTAAGAGCATGATATGTCCTCATATGGGACGTGAGTTGTAACTTGGGCTATTAGGTTTTTTTTATGATTACCCTGGAGTAATCATAACATCCTGCACCCAGTTACATAAGTCTTCTTTCCTGAAATGGGTTCTTGCATGAAAGACAATTATTTTGGGGAAGGAAAACTGTCCACGTCTTTTGGTGAACCAGCCCCTGTTTTCACTAAACCCCATTTACATGCTTTTTCCTTTTATTCCTATGTGTATATGGGAACCTCTGGGTTGGGCTCTTCAGGGGAAGGGACAGGATTGATGTTCTGCTGTGTTCCTGGGCTGCCTGTTTTACGATGGAATTTGCCCTGTTATTCCCTTTTATTTATTTATTTAGCTTTCTCTTTCTGTTGTTCCCTGCAATAGTCTGCTTCTTGGAGTTGCAGTACAGTGGGAGTATGTTTTACCTGTTGATTCTTTAAGGTGAGCATTCCCTTCTCCTTCCAGATAGCTCCATGGGAATGGAAGATGGTATAAGCATACTTGGAGTTTGTGTAAATGTTCACTATTTTGTCTTTTCCTAATTCCAAACTCAGGTTAGGGTTATAAGCTCTGCTTTCTGGGCAGAGGTTCCCAGGGGAGATGCCCTTGTTTCTGTAGTTTGTTCTAAAGACATCAATATATAACCTGTTAGCCTCTTCCCTTCCCTTTTATCTTAACTAGGGCCTGCACTTTGGGTGGTGTCCAGATGGTTACAGGCTGACTGAAAGTTAGTTTCTCTGCTTCCTTTAAAAGGGAAGAGGGGGCATGGTTTCTTTTATGGGGATGAGGCAGCATGGTTTGAGTTTGTGCAATTGGTTCCCAGGGGAGATGCTCTTGCGTCTGGTGGCTGTAACTTCTCTTAGGCAGGGTGGCCAGCCCTTTGCTGTTGGTACAACCATTTTGAGATATATGCTATTTAGAGGTCTTGGCTTTTGAGTTAATACCCAAGCGCTACTCTCTCTCTTTTTTTTTTTTTAGTATTTTATTGATAAAATTAAACATACAAATATACAAACATTCTTAACAGACCAACATTCCATACGTGGTGTACCATCAACGACTCACAATATCATCACATAGTTGTGTACTCATCACCATGATCATTTTTTTCAACACTTACATCACTCCAGGAAAAGAAATCAAAAAGAAAAAATTTATACATACCCTTACCTCTCCCTCTCACTGACCACTACCATTTCATCTAGTGGTCAATTTATTTTAACCTTTGTTCCCCCTATTTTTTATCCATATATATTTTTTACTCATCTGTCCATACTCTGGTTAAAAGGAGCATTAGAAACAAGATTTTCACAATCACACAGTCACATAGTGAGAGCTATGTCATCATACAATCATCTTCAAGAAACAAGGGTACTGGAACATAGCTCTACAGTTTCAGGTACTTACCTCTAGCTACTCCAATACACTATAAAATAAGAAGATATCTGTGTAATATATAAGAATAACCTCCAGGATAACCTCTCAACTCTGAAATTGCTCAGCCACTGATACTTATTTTTTCTCATTTCTCTCTTTCTCCTTTTGGTCAAGATTTTCTCAATTCCTTGATGCCAGGTCTGTCTCATCCTGGGATTTCTGTCCCATGGGCCAGGGAGATTTATACCCATGGGAGTAATGTCTCACATAGGGAGGGGGGAGGGCAGTGAGTTCACTTGCCAAGGGCTACTCTTGATTTTTCATGGATGAGGAGATAAAATGTCTTGGTTAAGTCCAGAGACTTAGAGCCAGAGCCTATAGTAATAAGATTTTTAGCTTTCTAGAGGCTCTTTCACATTCTGGTTCCTACTGTATAGGGACTTCTTCTTTGCCCTTAAGTTGCTCATGGAGGAGAGATTTGGCTATTAGGTCAAAGTCGGGTATTCATATTAGACAAAACCCTTGCATCCCCAAGATGTCCCTGAGTTGTTTTTATGTTTGGGGTGAGGTTGGACTACAAATGGCTTCCTTTCTTTCTTGAGAGAGACTCTTGTGTAATTTCTTTAAAGATAGTTGAGGAGTTTTTAAATCCTTGGGGCAGGATTGTCCAACAGAACTGCCTCTTTTACTGGGTGTCTGGGTCTTTCCATTCAAAGGCAAATATTTCTTGGGACTCCTGGGCTAGAGCGATGCAGAAAAAGGAGTCTCTGAGATCTAGTCTTTAGTACCAAGTGTTCTCAGGTGGTAGGGAAACTAGCAAGTTGTAGGGATTTGGAACTACAGCGTGGATGCCCTCAGGGGCCTTACTTACTGCTCTTAAATCTTGTACTATCTGATACTCCCTGTTGGACTTCTTAACTGGAAAGATCAGGAAGTTGCAGACTGATCTGCAGGGTCATTTGAGTCCTTGACTTAGCAGGGTTTTAGGGGGGGCTATGCCTTTCAAGGCTTCCTGCCTTAGGGGGTATCGCCTCTGTTGGGACAGTTATACCCTGGTTTTAGCTTTACTACTACTGTTTGGGCTTCCTTGGTTTGTCTCATTAGCCCTTTGCCCAGATTCTAAGATCTATTCCTGGCAGGTCTGTTAAAAGCAGATTGATTGGGCCTATTTCCTTTTTCTTTTTGGCCATTAACATGATGAGTTTGTGTCCCTGTGAAAGGAGAATATTTATATCTAACATTTCTTTGTATTGCTTATTTAAGAGATCTCTTCTTGATGGAGGGATGGGGCACCCCAGGACATATAAGAAAGAATGCAACAAGAGCTTGTTCACTTAATTTGTATGCTAGAGGTTCTATAAATGATTTACGGTTGGCATTTCCCATTATCCCCTTTATATTTCATTTTTGTTGGGTAGCTGTTGTGTGCAACATTGAGTATGTGTCTCCACTATCCATTAAAAATTCAACAGCCTTGCTTCCTATGTCCAGGGTCAGCGAGGGCTCTTTGGGGGTTATGCTGATATGCCCAGGAGTCTGGTGAGGAGCCTCTTGGGCCCGTCATTCCTTGTCTATCTGGACCATCTTGAAGTCTCTTGGTGGTGGTTGTGCGTGTGTGTGTGGGGGTGGTGGTGGTTGCTGTTCAGGGCACTTCCAATGTTTCTTGTTCTTTCTGGGCAATGGGGCATCACTCACCAGTGTTAGTTGTCTCCATTGGGTGAATTTCTTTCCAAATTTACCCATCTGATACTGGAGGGCCACAGCTGTCAGAGTGGCATCCTGCTGGGACTTTCTGTCCTCTTTGTTTATCTCCTCTATATTTCGTTCGTTGGCCACCTCTATCAGCCTGGACACGGGGGGGTTGTATTCTAGCTCCAACTTGGGTAGCTTGCATTCAAGGCCTGGGGCTTTGTGAAACAAGGTGTGTTTTCCTACCACGTTGCCCTCAGCTTTCCGGAGAGCCTGGACCTAGGGTATCTGAGAGCCTTAGAGACTCCCTTAGTCTTTTAAGGAAGGCTGAAGCCTCTTTTTGGGTATCTGGTCTAAGTTTTACTATCTTGTTCTGAATGATGGGCTTTTTTTCCCAGTGGCTTTCATTCTCCCTCAGGAATATACTCATATTCTAGCAGTGTGCTAGCTTCTGTCTGTCCTCATTATCTGGATAGCCCCACCCAGAATCACAGTCAGGGAAGGCTAAGTTATTTGGTCTCTTTATTAGATGACCAGTATTGTCTTGGTTTTATGTGCTTCCTCCCTTGCTTTTGTTAAGACAGAAATCTTTTCCTCTCTCATTAGTAAAATGCCTAGGAGGGATTGCATGTCAGCCCATGTTGAACTGTTAGTGAGGACAATTGTTCCTCAATAGGTTTTATGTTAAATAAAACTGAGTTAGGTTGTTTAAATAAACTGACTAGACAGGTTAAATCAAGTAGCATACTACAGAAAATTTAGATTTTATATAAAATAAATCTTTCTTCCTTGGTCTCACACAGGAGTTAAAATTCCAAAATATAGATAATATCACTTGGTGCTGTGTGTTCTGATTCACCTTAGTTCCAATCAGATCAGTCTCTTTCATCTTCTCAATTGAAGTTGATCCTTTCTTTAGCTTTTCAACAGTGGCTACATGGAGTCATGTTCTAGAATTAACATAACCCTTTTAGTATTTGCAGAACTGGAGAACTTCAATTCTGAGTCTTGAAATAGACACTCAAGGTTCCAGGGAGCTACAAGGTTATACATAAAGAACAAAGTATTTTAAAATATAGTATTAGCCACTAAAACCCAGGAACAAATGTGACGGTTGTAACAGCTTACAATTTAGGCTTGAATTCCTTTATGAGCATCTTCCCAATGAAGCTCTTTCCAGAAATAAAACATTTGTCATTCACTTATCTCTAGGTTATTAACTTCAGATTACAGCAGAAGTTTTTTTTTCCATATTTTTACTAGGGTTATGTTAATTAATAGATAGAACATAATTTATAGATTTGCCTTCCTTCTCATTTGAAACTTCCTCTTTTTTTTTTTTTTTTGCTGAACAGGAAACTTTGACTGGCTTTTGACAGTAAGTACTTTCAGAGACGCCTTACAGTAAAATAACATAACTGATGGGGAAGTCTGGAGGTTTTTGTGAAATATAACATTTCAAAATAATTAAAACTGAATAGTAACATTATATTATTGTCTAACATCATGCAGATTAATATTAGGATATAACAGGGACAATGAGAACTTGTTAAGTCTTTAGAAATTTCTTATAGTCTTCAAATATCTATATGAACAATATTTTATTAATATCCATTTGACCAACAGAAGGCTAGAAAATCCCTTGTCATTTTCATAATTTAAACACTTCTCATGCAACTCATTACATATTAAATAATGATTTTTAGCACCTCAATTTTATAAGGTGAAAGAATAAATTCTTTGCAATAGCTTGAAATAAAAAGATATCTTTTAGGATTTGCCTTGAGAAAGTAAAATATCAAAAGTTATCAGGTTTGAACGTTATGTCAAGCAGAAAAATGCCTTCCTGTGACATCATTTTTTTGCATAGGCAGGCTCCAGGGATCGAACCCAGGTATCTGGCACGACAAGTGAGAACTCTGCCACTGAGCCACCATTGCCCACCCTGTGACAGCATTTTTGAAACCCTCTATCTTGGTACAAGGCCAAGAACTGGCCATATGGGATCTTGCCCCAATTTTGGGTTCTTTGACAAAACAAGTCCAATTGAGGGATGGTATTCAAAGATTTCCAGTGTTTTAGGATGCACACCAAGGGGTTCTCCTCTAGCACTGAGGGTGACACCTGATTTCCCACACTGGAGATGGTGGGGTTCTTTATTTGAGACCACCTGCCCAACAACAGTTTCCAATGGATAGTGGGGACTCAAATTCTACAGGCTTGGCCCAGATAAGTTTCTTAGATTTCTTAGTTGTTCCTACAACCAGGCTGCTATGGGATGGATTAGATATCCAGCTCCTAGTAGGTCGTGAGGCATCAGGTTTTGAGGGCTCAAGCTTTCAAATACCTTCACCTTAATTCCCAGGAGAGTTAGTCTCTCATTTCCCAAGGAATCCTCCAACACCAAGGAAGGGACAAGGCCTGGATTATTACATTTTAGTCACAGGAACTACTGTATGATGAGGCTGGATACCTTTCTAAGAAGATGGAGAAATGAGGGGTGGGCCAGGTATCTCTGCAAGTTTCCCCGGGATAGAGTGCTGAGTCCGGGCCAACCTCCGGCAGTACAGAACACACATAAATAATCAGGGGCTCGCAGGGGCTACCCATGATTTCTTCTGGCCCTTGGACAGTTTCTGCCGACACTGCCCAGAAGCTTCCAGAGCATCCATGGGGTAAAGAGTGACCCCCACAACTCTCCCGGTCAAATCAACAAGGCAGGGCCAAGCTGTGGTTCAACATTTGCAAGAGACTGTAAGGCCAGAGAGGCAAAGTGTCCGAAGGAAGAGATTGAGAGAAGAAGGTAAGAGGGGCAGACAGATGGCTGTTAAACCAAACAAGTCAACCAAACAAGTAGGAGAAGAAAATTCAGACTTACCCCTATTCTTTCTAAGGGAGCCTGTTCTGGGAGGTGTGAGCCTTGTGGTCAGCCAGACCACAGCCCACTCATACATACCCACACATCCTTGGGTGTCTCTACCTTAGAGCTCTCCAAGTACAAGTCAAACTTCTAAATCAAAATTAATCAAGTGCTCCCTATCCTGTCTGCTTGATTTTGCCAAGTGGATAAAACTCAGAAAACACTGAGTATGGCTACTACTTGTTTGTGGCTGCAGGAGTCAGGGAGGGACACGCTGATGGGAGGACAGCAAACAGGAATGCCTCGCTCCCTCTTCTGTCTTTTGGGGACAGAGAGACTCCAAATGGTCCGGACAGAGTAGTCAAAATCTGTTACCAATCTTATGTGGGCCAGACCCTCTAAAATGGATCTCCTGTTTGGCGTCACTTGCACCAATAGAACGAAACCGGGTTCAGTAAAGCAAAGCAGTACTCTCCAAGGTGAGTGGGAAATTCTTTTATGGGGGATAAAGGGGCGTGGCTTGGTACATGCAAATGGTCTCACTTAGCACCTTTGCACTTTCCATCAGCAGTCAGCATTCCTGCACTTTTCATTGCACAAGTGCAGCCATGGGCCTCTGGGCTGTTCTCATGGTTAATAGCTTGCTGCACTTAGTTCCTGAAAGCAAGCACAGTTCAGCCAAAGGCTGGCTAAAAATTTTTATAAATGCTAATCCAAGGGTGATAATTCATCCTGGAAACAAACCCTCAAATAGGGAACATTCTCCAGAATGAAGCACTCCACACAACTTCCAAAGGTACGAGTAAAACTGGGTATTAAATACACAGGCCAGGGGTGCATGGGTGGTTCAGTGGTAGAATGCTCGCCTTCCTTGTGGGGGACAGGGATTTGATTTTCGGATCATGCACTGCGCCCCCCCCCCCCCAAACACAAACAAACAAACAAAAAACACAGGCCAGTGTAGTTCAGCTTTTGGTCAAAAACTTTTCAAGAGGAGATATATGCATTTGATTCTGGCTGCATCATTTCTTGTTATTTGCCAATGAGGCATCTGCTGATGACCTAATTCCTCCCAGACTTCATGGAATCTGTGTCTCTGACTAGATCTGCCTCCTCTCAGCTGCAGCAGGAGGAATGTGCCTACCAAAAACAGGAAAGCCAGTGTGGACAGCTGGCAAATGCACTGTGGGCAACAGGACAAATGCACAAAAGTAGGGAAAAACTGTACTTCAAGGAAAAACCTGCACTGTTGGAGCTATTTTGTAAATCTTTAAGTTGCAGGTAAATTAGTAGTGGGAAATAATTCTTGCCTATAGACATGCAGATGAATTCTATCTACGGAAGGGACAACCCTTTCTCCCTTCCTCACTGGAAAAAACAGTTTTGCCTCAGTTGCACATCAATTTCAACATTCCTGATCTAGAAATGAGTCCAATCTTTGGATTCTTCCTTAATAAGGATGTGTCAATCTTAAGGAATTCCTCATTAATGAGTTCAATAAAATCTTTACTGTGTTTTCACTTCTATATACATATGAGAGCCATGACATTATCCTTTTCCAAAAATTACCTTTTAACACTGGTTGCCATTCATCCTGCATCTAGCCTATCTAAATAACTTCCAGGTTGTACCTCTGAATCTAATCCATCTGCCAATAGCTGTTAAATTACTGAACCAGTCTTGACTATTTTGACATCTGCTTGTCCACCTCCCAGCCTTAGGCCTGCTGGTTTTTTCTCTCCAGGTTGGGTTGGCAGTGGCCAGGGAGGCCCCGTGGAAAGAGCAGGACTTTGATGTGCAAGGCCCCTGCCCCCTGGCTCCATGACTGCCCGTGGACCTGGACCATGTGCTTATCTTCTCCAAGACTCTTCTTAAAATGTGGATGATCATCCCACCTCTCCAGGCTTTGCTGGGAGGTGTCCAATCTGGCTCTTAGCACATAATGGGAGCTCAACAGAGCTTCCTTCCCACCCTTCGCATTGCCATCACATGTGACAAATTCACCCAGAATTAACAGCTGGGGACGAGCAGCCCAGTGATAAATTTCTTAATTTCAGATAGGTGCACAGTCAATCATTTCCCCTAAACCGCTAAAACCAGCAGAACAAAGAAATTCATCTGTGAATATTTAGGCTTGAAAAGCATTTACATTTAGTTACGCAGCCTCCAGAAGCCATTGTTGGTCTGCAACCTACAAGGACTGAACAAAATTAGTACTTTTGTCAACTGCGGTTAAGATGAAGATAGTGTAAAGAAAAGCATATTTGGACAGGTTTTCAGTGAACATCCGTGGCCTCGGGTTCTGTGGGTCCTGGCACTTCAGCAAGAGTCGGTCTTATTTAATCTGCTTTCCCAGATGGCCAGGAACGAGAACCACAGCCAAGCCCACCTGCGGGTCTCCGCGCCGTGGCCGGGTGGGGCGCTGAGCGCAGCGGGCAGCCTGCCCACTTCCCCCGCGAGCGCGGGCGGCGGCCTCGGGCCTCCCGGGCTCCTGAGCTCACGCGGGGCGCGTCGGACCGGGCCGGCCGCGCTGCAGCCCAGGACCCGCTCTGCCCCGGCCCGGGAGCCAGATGGGGAGAGGGGGAGAGCCGCACCCGGGGAAAGCCGGAGCTTCTCCACTCTGCACCTCCCACCGCGTCCTTACCTAGAGGCAGGGGGCTCTGCTCAACCCCCCGAAGAACTACCCTGGGGACCAGCGCCGTCGTCGGACCACGATGCCGGGCGCGAAGGGGAGGGGCTGGGCGGGGCGGGGCGCCGGCTCGACCGGAGGCCCGTGGCCCCGCACCACATTTGCATATGCTAATCAGACTTCCGCCTTTAAACTGAAGGCGGGAACCCGAGGGCTGTGGACCTGTTCTTCCCGGACAAAACAAGTGAACTCGGAACCTGCGTGGAGCAACTTCAAATAACAAGGTGAAACATCAACGCAACATCAGTGCAATAAAGCAGGGTGAAATAAATCCAATGCCGATTATTTATTCTATTTACAAGTATGTCTTTTCTGTAAATCCATTATTTCTTCCCCAAACGTGAGGAAGGTACAGCAGTGATCCCGGTTTTGCAAATGAGAAAGGGAGGCACAAACATTTAACATTAGGAAATAAAGAAACCTGAATTTAAACCGGGGCAAACTGGCTCCAGACCCATTGCTTATAATCCCTCTGTACTTTTTCAAAAAGATAGTGTTTTGAGACTAAATAGTCTCATATACTCAAATGTGGACTATATACAAATAGTCCATATATTAAAGTAATAAATTTTTTTAAAGTGGAGCTTTCTTTCTTGTCTTTTTTTTTAATCAGAGGAGTTGTAGGTTTACAGAAAAATCATAAGGGAACCACCCAGGGTTCCCTTATGCCCTCCACACACTCCCATTATTAACCCCTTGCATAGGTGCGGTAAATTTCTTACAACTGATGAAAGAATAATATTATAATTTTACTATTAACTATAGTCCATGGTTTACGTTAGGGTTCCCTGTCTGTGTAGTAGTGTTCTGTTTTCAAAAAAATTTTTAAGCTGCATTTTTTTAAGTTTCACACTGCATTTATTGAATGAGATCCATCTCCTCAACCCAGTTTAATTTTCCCTGGCTATGAAATCTAATAGACAAGGTAATATAAAGAGGTGTAAGTGAAGATGCATTACTTTCTTGTCCCAAATACATACATGAGAGAGATTTTCTCCTTGAAAGAAAGACCCCAAGACTTCCATTGCACTTTTATTTGAGTGTAATATTTGGGACAATTTCCCAGAAGGTCCTGTATTTCCCAATTTAATCTGTAAGCATATTAGAACATCAACAAAATAGTATTTGGAATTTGAGCTTCTCACCTGAATCATTAAGACTCACTACCTCTCATCAATATTTATTGAGCACTTATAGTGTACAGGCAGTATAGAACATTCAGGAAATATTGTCCCTGCTCTTGAAGAGTTCACTTTCCAGAAGAAAATAAACACTACACCTCTTTTAAGATGGGATTTTTTTTTTGAAAGGTTAGCTTACAGTGTAAATCTGCTACTCACACAGTGAGTCTCTGTGTCTATTTTTCAGAGATCTCAGGTCTGCAATCACAGAAAATAAGATTTTCTTTCAAGGAAAACATGGAAAATTTTACCTAAGGTGGTATTTTTATTTGTGTTTTCTGCATGATACTGAGGAAATTGTCTTTAGGGTGAGCTTTGGGTATGCCCCTGATTCTTTAAAGAGTAGAGGAAGAGGAAGCATTTAAAGGCAGATGATCACAGACTATTTAAGATACGGGGAGCTTACAAGGAGATAAACACAATGCCATCAACTAAGGAGAGGTTTGTTGCAGTAAAAAGGATGAAGGATATAGTCTGCGGGATGCAAGCAAAGGAAGTAGGGGTGTTGTCATAGATATTGAGTGGAGTCAGATCCTGGCCATTTTCCTAGTACTGGGCCACTAAGTAAGAATGGCTGGTGACGAGACAGAAGAAAGCTG
The DNA here is from genome assembly GCF_023851605.1 of Tamandua tetradactyla. Taxonomy (NCBI): domain Eukaryota; kingdom Metazoa; phylum Chordata; class Mammalia; order Pilosa; family Myrmecophagidae; genus Tamandua; species Tamandua tetradactyla. The sequence continues at coordinate 203,665,324 of NC_135329.1, forward strand.
AAAAAGGAAGATAATCCTGTGCACCCAACACATATGAAGCAACTGCTCCCCATTCTCTAGGCTCATTTTCTTTCCCTAACCCATTCTCTTTCAAGCTGTTTCTGGCTATTCTAAGTTCCTTTCCTTTCCAAAGAAATTGGATAATTAGCTTTCCATTTCTGCAAAGTAGGCTGTTGGGATTTTTTTGGTATTGCATTAAATGTGTGATAATTTGGGCAGAATTGAAATCTTAATGACACTTAGCCTTCCAATACAAGAACACAGAATGTCTTTCCATTTATTCAGGACTTCCTTGATTTTGTTTAGCAATGTTTTGTAGTTTTCACCACATGTAAGTTTTTTTGTCATCGCATAATTATGTATTCATCACCATGATCATTTTTAGAACACTTGCATCACTCCTGAAAAAGAAATAAAAAGAAAAAAACATACACCCCATAACCCTTCCCCCTCCCACTCATTGACCACTAGTACTGCAATCTACCCAATATTTTTGCCCCTTACCCCCCCCCCCCCTTATTTATTTTTGGTCCTTATTTTTTACTCACTGTCCCTACCCTGGATAAAGTCAGCATCAGCCAAAGGTTTTCACAATCACATGGTCACATTGTAAAAGTTATATAGTTATATATTCATCTTCAAGAGCCAAGGCTACTGGAATACAGTTCAACAGTTTCAGGTACTTCCTTCTTTCCAGCCACTACAGTGCCCCATAAACTAAAAAGGGATATCTATATAATGCCTAAAAATAACCTCCAGGATAATTTCCTGACTGTTTGAAATCTCTCAGCCACTGAGACTTTATTTTGTCTCATTTCTCTCTTTCCCCTTTGGGTCAAGAAGGTTTTCTCAATCCCTTGACGTAGGGTTCTGTCTCACCCAGGGAGTTCTGTCCCACGCTGCCAGGGAGGTTTGTGCCTCTGGGAGTCACGTCCATGTAGGGAGGAGGGCAGTGAGTTCACTTGCCAAATTGGCAAGTGGGTCCACATCTGAGCAACAAAAGAGGTTCTCTGGGAGTGTCTCTTAGGCATAATTATAAGTTGTATTTGCAAGAATAAGCCCCCAGGATCGAGGGCCCAGCCTATCGAATTGGTTGTCTCCAATGCTTGCAAGAATATCAACAATTCCCCAGGTGGGGATGCTTAATATCTCTTCCTTTCTCCCAATTCCCCCAAGGGGACTCTGTGGATATTTTTCTTTTTTCTGTCCAAATTACTCTGGGATCTATTGGGGAACCACACTAACCTGTACAAGCCAATAAGATTTCATTCCCTACTCAAGATATGATGCAGTTATGTTGTTCGCCACATGTAATTTGGGGTGAACTGACCATACAAGTCAAATTAGACAGTGTACTACCAAAAAAATATAAACTTTGTTCTAAATGAACATCTCCCCATTGGTCTCACACAGAAGGCAAAGTTTCAAAATACAGATCATATCATCCTTTATCCTGTATGCTGATCTACCTTAGTCCTATCCAGATCAGCTTCATTCATATCACCAGTTGAAGTCCATTCCTGTGGGTACAGACCTGCTGTGGTTGAGTCATTTTGGTTAGGTAATTTCAATTGAGAGGTGACCCAACCCATTCAACATGAGTCTTAATCCTTTTACTGGAATCCTTTGTGAGAAGATAAAAGACAGAAAAAACCCAGAGAGCTCAGAAAAAAACGGCCCTGGAGAAGCAAAGATTCACAGATCCTCATAGAGGAAGCCATCCTGAGAGCTGAAAGCAATGCAACCCAGGAGAAAAGGAACCGCAGACATTGCCACATGCCTTCCCATGTGATGGAGGTTTCCCAGATGCCAGCAGCATATCTTCAGAGTCCAGGTATCATCCTGTTGATACTTTAACTGAGACATTTTAAAGATCTTAGAACTGTAAATTTTAAGTTAATAAATCCCCATTGTAAAATCCAGTCCATTTCTGATATATTGCATTCAGGCAGGCAACTTCAGCAAATCAAAACAAGGACTTATGAGTTTAAAGGAGGGTTTTAATTTTTATAGATAAGTTAATCTCATTTGCCCATTTTTAAAATGCACATTTATGGGTCTCTTAAATTTTTTCCAAATAAAATTTAAAACCATCTTTACTGGTTCTGAGAATAAATAATATGGTGATATTTTTTCCTGGGATTGGATTTAATTTATATAAATTTATTTAGCATGCCTGGCACTTCTATATGTCTTGTCTCCTGAAGAATAAGGTAGGTATTTCCATAGATTTAGATGTTTTCTGTTCTTATAAAGCCACTGTTCAAATTAGATTAGGGGGTCAGTCCAAATTCTGCTCTTACCCATCTTAATCGTGTGGCTTCTACTTGCTAATAATTCTACTTCCAAATAAGGTCACATACTGAGTTACTGGAAGTTAGCACTTCCAACACACCTACCCTTTTGGGAGGACAAAATTCAACCACAGCATATATTTGATGAGATGTCTTTAGGAAAAAGACAGAGAGAAAGATCTTTCCTCCCACAGAACAATCCATTTTCCAGATGTATTTATTGAATACTTGTATATTTTGACATTTGGATATGGCAAATCTCCCTATAACTTTTCTTTGCCTTTTTAATATGCTTTAACCTGTTTATTCTTCTAAATATACTCTAAGATCATTCTGCCAAGTTAAGAATTAGTGGAATTTTCATGAGATACAGAGAGCTGATAAACTAATTTGAGGAGATTTGATCCTTCACACTCTAAAGTTTTCTTTTCCAAGACATGGGATGACTTAGTATTTTCATTAGATAGGTCACACATTGTGACCACTGTGAATGAAATCTTTCCTCTCTTTACCATTCATTGAGAATATTTACGTTTTAGGCCTAAACTAGATAAAAGTTATGCATTAATGTAATTTAATCCTCAGAACAATCTCATTAAGTAGAGGCCTTGTTGCCGCAATTTCATAGAAGGCGTGCTAGGAATTTGATAATCTGCCTGGATTTGAAACTACTCAGGCAGTATTTGAACCTGAGTTTCCCCAACCACCATCTCTTTACCCCACCACTGTGCAATGGAGACTGAATTTTAGCATCTGGAGAGAAGTACGTTTGCATTCCAACTCAGCATTCTTTCTACAGTGGCAGATGGTTCAATGCATGTGGAAATGTTAAAAGACAGACACTTCCAGCAGAACTCATCAAAAATTAAGAAAGGGTATTTGACATTTTCACACCTTATTTTATTAAACACAACCTAATATCTGCCATAAAACTATGAATAATGCTATATTGTTAGAATTGAATCCTCAGAAACGGGACCAAACCTTGTAATTCTCCCAGAGAATTGTCAGTTTTAAGAAATAAACTTAATGGAAGATGAAGGACAATAGTTAATATGACCAAAAAATGTCCTATATTTTGCCAATTTTGGGTTCAGATACTTGTTTCAGATCAAGCAAGTATCTTAACTCAGCAACATGGCCAATCTAGCTAGTTTTTCTGCTCACAAATGGGGAATGCCAACTGTAGGATGGTTGGCATCTTCTCATGGTTTGCTTTGACACCATTTGCATGTCCTAGCCAGTGATCCCAACAGAATTTTTCAGTCACTTCTGTTCACTGGAGTTCCCAACATGATGAGCTCTGTCAGCTGTATCCTGAGCAGCTGGGCACACATCCCATTTAAAGCTGAGGTTTTATTGTGGCTTTGAAAAGTTTCACTGGAAGACAGATTTGGGAAGCGTGTGAATTTGTGACTGAGCACACCATGCTGTCCAACTCCAAATCTTGTGTTTTCATTCAATCAGCCTTTGGAAACTGCTGAGTCCACATTCAGAGGCTGCGGGGTTGACTGTGATACACCTAGAGCCTGGTCTCCAGGCTCACATCACTGGACTCCTCCGGGTGCAGCTCCTCTGGACTCTGACTCAGAGCAGAGCCCTTTAGGCATTTGGCTGAGTAGACAGAGCTTATGCTTCTCATCAGGAAAATTCCAGCAATGACTGCAAAATAGCTCCCATAAACTAAATAGTGAAGAGAACAATTGAATTAATTAGCAATGTATAAAAACTCATCATCTATGTCATTGATGATGCACAATGCTGTCAGTTTGCTTGGATTTGGGGAAACTGAGACCCAGAATCCAAATATCGGTATTTAGGATTTGCACAAAATATTCTTCTTCCATCTTAGAAGAAATAGTTGTAAAAGTGAATCAAAGCAGTGACTAAGACTATGTACTTTGGAGGCAGAGCACATGGACTCAAGTCCTAACTATTACAACCAACAAAGAAAAACAAAACCCACTGAGCTGTCTATGTTTCCATATTTGAAGAATGGTGCAAAGTTATATACCGTGCCTCCAAAACTGAATTTCAGACACTGAAATTACTTCTTACTGGCCTTGCCTGCCTTTTTTCAGATCCACATACAAAATGTGAAATTAGGCTAATTTAATCCCTTGGTGGAGCAGGGAGGAGGGTACTGAGTTCTGGAGGCACACACCCCTTCTTCGAAGAAATCTCGGTAACCTCAGAACTGGATGGTGAGAGGAAGAGGAGGCATATGCAGGTACAAACTTGAGAAGTTTACCTGATGTGGCTTTAGGAGAAAAAGATAAACCTTGGTCTAGTTGTGGTTACTGCGGGAAACGTGCTTGGTGAGTTACCACGCTGATAAGGAACTGTTGATTTTTTAAATTTGCCTGGTCAAGGAATTCAAGAAATTTAAATGCTGGCAAGTGTGAGATTGAAAAATCTTGGAGAATTTACCCAATAGTCTACAATCCCACCCACTCCGTCAGTAGCGCGAGAGAAGTATGACAACTTACCTGAATGCTGATTGGCCGGTTGGCACATCCCCCTCCCACCCCCCCCCCAGTCCACCACAGTCACGTTGGGATGGTCTGGATCACCAAGGCAACGAAGGTGTTGATTCCAAACACCAGGGCGTAGCGCTCCATGCTCAGGTGAACCGCAATCTGAAACCTACCACCACACTCCCGTCAGGATCATCGTAACAAGAAGGTACATGGTTTGTTTGTTTTTGCTTTTCTTTTAAGACAGAATCTAAAGAGAAAGGAGTGTTCTTTTAAATACCTTCCTGTCTAAATCTCCTGTAGATAGGGACAAAGAAAGGGAGCTCAAAAGTTCTCTTAAAGGTTATATCTTTGCAGGTATTAAATTCATGGATATATAATCCTTCCATAAATTAAACCTAAATATACTAAGCTCTTGTAACTTGAGAATATTGGATGCTATCTGATTTAAGATACTCTTTAGTACTGACTTTTTAAGAAAATGCAAGGATTCCCCAGCCCCAAAGTAATTTTGGTGGTTATTCATTTTCCTGTCAACTGTCTGAATTATTTGGAAGAGCTAGATCTCAATGAGTTGTGTGATTGAATGAATCTGGTAATGAATTCATTTAGAGTTCTTTCTTGGAGTGCAGGTAAAGACTTTGTGAACTGAATACATATAAATGATGCAAGAAGAAAAAATGTAATCCTCCCTAACAAAATCCTCACCCCTCCCGCCCCCCGCCCCCAAAAAAGAATTTAGCACACAGGAGTTTGGTTCTTCACATTAAGCCATTTCAATGCAAGCATAAACTTCCCAAAAGAACACCATCAAGTTCCATCTTCTTTCTTTGCCTCGTGTCTTCCCTGAGTTTTATATTTTTTCATGTTTTCAATTGCATAAAAAGATAAATATGTCACAAATTAAAAATAAAACTTAATACAATTTTCTCTACTCCTTTCCTTTTCAAATGTTTTATTTATTTTGATTAGTACCAAGGTTCACATCCTGTAATCAACTGTGGCTGCACTTGAATGAAACCGAGTGTTTTTATCATCATTTAAAAATAAAAATCTCTGGAGTTTAGGGCTTTTCTATTAGTCAGAGTTCTCTAGAGAAATAAAGCAGGAAATATCTATAAATATGAGATTTATAAAGATGTTGCACACAACCATGGGAATAGAAGAGTTCAAAATTTGTATGGTAGCCTGTGAAGCTGGTGTCTCCAATGAAGGCTCTGGATGAACTCCACAGAAGAGGCTCGCTGGCTGAAGACGCAGTGAAAGAGTCTCTTCTTCCTTAAAAACCTTCAACTGATTGGATTATATCTTTGTGGGAGTCATGCCTTAGTTGATTGCAAATGTAATCAGCCACAGATGCAATCAACTGACTGATGATTTAATACACCAGCCTTCCAGTTTATCAGCCAGCCACAAAATATCCTTGCAGCAATGCCCAGGCCTCTGCTTACTGGACCAGACTACTTGGTATCATCACTTGGCCAAGTTGACACCAGAACCTAACCATCACAGTCCACCCCTTGTCATCTTGGTAGCTGTACACCCACCTTGAAACATGCTTTATTTCTAAATAGAACACAATGACAGACATATGTTTTGCCTAACAATACTCCATTGTCCTGCATACAACTGAAAATGTACTACATCTCTCCAGAATATAGTGCAAGTCCTTAGGTAACATTCACTCCTTAACTTCATATCCTCTGATGTAAACACTATAACATGAACAATACTACTTAAGAGTAAAGCAAGATATTTGCAAATGTACAAGTGCAAATATACTAATAACAAAACAGGAAGGAAATACTCATATAATCACAGTCCTTGTTTTGTAACTGGTCATGTGGTCATAGTTCATATTTATTATGACCTTCTTCTACTACCCATTCCATGTTCCCTTTACCCTCAGCAAGCACTTCAGCTGGCCATGGTACTTTACCAGGTGGGGTGAACCAAACTTTTCTTCCTGAAATTTCTGGGCCATTTGTAGTCCTGCCTTGGTTAGGTTGTTGCGGTTTTCCATAGACTTTAATCACAGGGCATGGTAGTACTAAAAGACTCCCTAGGTGATCTCCTGTATTACAGGAAAACTCTTTACTTCTATTGTATAGTTTCAGTCCTATTTTCCCTTGATAGTCCTATTTTCCCTTGATAGTCAGGATCAATCACCCCAGACAGAACAGTAATCCCCTTTTGTGCCTGTTGATTCAGTGACATGAGATAGCAGTCTTAATTTCCAGTTCCATGGAATCGTTGTTGTGTCTCCTGGAAGGAGCACTCCTCTTTTTGGAGCTAAGATCTGTAGATTAGCAGAGCGAAAGATTTCAGCGACAGGAAGCAAAAATTTTCCCAGTGGACCACTAGGGGTGATAGTGAGTGGTGCCACTCCCATTTCCACGCCTTGATTCCTGGACCTGTGAATCCTGGCTATGGGAGAAAGCACATCATACAGTGGACGCTGGTTCAGAGCATACATAGGCTTCTGGAGAACATCACCCAGCTCTGCAAGGTATTGCCACCTGGTTGGTACTGTAATTGGGTCTTCAAAAGGTCATTCTACCATTCTATCAACCCAGCTGCCTCTGGATGATGGGGAACATGGTGAGACCAGAGAATTCCACTAGCATGTACCCATTTCCACATTTCATTTGCAGTGAGGTGGATTCCCTGATCAGAAGCAATGCTGTGTGGAATACCAGGATGGTGGACAAGTCATTCTCTAGGTCCACTTATGGTAGTTTTTGCAGAAGCATTGCATGCAGGGAATGTAAACCCATATCCAGAGTATGTGTCTATTGCAGTTAGAACAAATCACTGCCCCTTCCATGATGGAAGAAGTCCGATATAACCAATCTGCCACCAGGTAGCAGGCTGTTCACCTCAGGGAATGGTGCTATATCAGGGACTGATAGGTTTCTGTTGCTGCAGATTGGGCACTCACAAGTGGCCATGGCCAGGTCAGCCTTGGTGAGTGAAAGTCTGTTTTGCTGAGCCCATGCATAAACTCCATTCTTACCATCATGCCCACTTTGTTCATAAGCTAACTGGGCAATGCCAAGAGATGGATGGCTGAGAAAAGAGGATGACTTGTATGTATCCACAGGATGGGTCATCTCATCCATTTGATTATTAAAACCTTCATCTGCTGAAGTCACACTGGTGAGCATTTACATGGGACACAAATATCTTCATGTTCTTTTCCCACTGAGAAAAGGCTATCCACATAACTTTTCCACAGATCTCTTTGTCACAAATTTTCCAATCATGCTGCTTCCAAGTCCCTGACAGCCAGCCCAACCATTAGCAACAGCCCATGAGTCAGTATACAAACGCACCTCTGACCAGTTCTCCTTCCCAGCAAAATGAACAACCAAGTGCACTGTTTGAAGTTCCGCCCACTGGGAGGATTTCCTCTCACCACTGTCCTTTAAAGACATTCCAGAATGAGGTTGTAGTGCTGTAGCTCTCCATTTCCGGGTGGTTTCTGCATATCATGCAGAACCATCTGTAAACCAGGCCTGATTTATCTCTTCCTCAGTCAGGTGACTGTAAGGAACTCTGCAAAAGGACATAGCACTCATCTGGGAAAGAGAAGATAATGTGGTAGAAGTGGGGTCCATGGCTATTAGGGCGACTTCTTCATGTTAACTTACTTTTGCCTTCAGAATCTGCTCAAGCCTAATCTGTTATATACCATTTCCATTTTATGATGGAGTGCTGCTGTGCATGCCCAACTTTATGGCTTTGGGAGTCAGATAACACCCAGCTCATGACAGGCAACCCAGGTCTCATGGTAACTTGGTGGCCCATGGTTAACTGTTCAGACACTACTAAGGCCAAGTAACAGGCTAAAAGCTGTTTCTCAAAAGGAGAGTAGGTATCTGCAAAGGATGGTAAGGTTTTACTCCAAAATCTTAAGGATCTACATTGTGATTCTCCTATAGGGGCCTGCCAAAGGTTCCAGACAGCATCCTTATTTGCCATTTACACTTCCAGCACTATTGGATCTGCTAGATCATATGGCCCAAGTGGCAGAGCAGCTTACACAGTGGACTGGACATGTCACAGAGCCTCTTCTTGTTCCAGTCCCCACTCAAAACTAGCAGCTTTTCTGGTCACTCGGGAAATGGGCCAGAATAGCACACCCAAATGAGGAATATATATTCCCCTAAATCCAAACAGGCCAACTAGGTATTGTGCCTCTTTTTTGGCTATAGGAGGGGCCAGACGCAACAACTTCTTCATCTTTGAAGGAATATTTTGACATGCCCATATCACTGGACACCTAGAAACTTCACTGAGGTGGAAGGCCCTGTATTTTTGTTGGATTTATCTCCCATCCCCTGACACGCAAATGCTTTACCAATAAGTCTAGAGTAGTTGCTACTTCTTGCTCATTGGTCCAATCAGCATATCACCAATATCATGGGCCAATGTGATGCCTTTTGGAAGGGAGAAACGTTCAAGGTCCCTGCAGACAAGATTGTGACATAGGGCTGGAGAGTTAATACACCATTGAAGAAGGGCAGTGAAGGTATACTGCTTGCCTTGCCAGCTGAATGCAAACTGTTTTAGTCACTCTTTACTAACAGCTATTGAGAAAAAAGCATTTGCCAGATCAATAGCTGCATACCAGGTACCAGGTGATATGTTGATTTGCTCAAGCAATGATACCACATCTGGAAAAACAGCTGCAATTGGAGTCACTACCTGATTAAGTTTATGATAATCCATTGTCATCTTCCAACTCCCACCTGTTTTTTGCACAGGCCAAATAGGAGAGCTGAATGGGGATGTGGTGGGAATCACCACCCCTGCATCCTTCACGTCCTTAAGAGTGGCACTAATCTGTGCAGTCCCTCCAGGAATCCGGTATTGCTTCTGATTCACTGTTTTGCTAGGTAAGGGCAGGTCTAGTGGCTGCCACTTGGCCTTTTCTGCCATAATATCCCTTATTCCATGAGACAGAAAACCAATGTGGGATTCTGCCAGTTGCTCAGTATTTGATTCCAAGTATACATTCTGGAACTGGGGAAATTACCACAGAATGGGCCTGGGGACCCACTAGACCTACTGTGAGACCCACTGTGAGATGGACCTGAGCTAAAACTCTATCAATCACGTCACCTCCATAAGCCCCTACTCTGACTGGTGGACCAAAATGACATTGTGGGTCTCCTGGAATTAGTGTCACTTCTGAACCAGTGTCTAATAATCCCCCAAATATCTTATCATTCACTTTTCCCCAGTGCACAGTTACCCTGATAAAAGGCTGTAGGGCTCTGTGGGGGAAGGCTGGGAGGAAGGTTAGCAGTGTTTATTTTGGGCAGTGTAAAAGAGTCTTTTCCCAAGAGGCAATAAGGGGTTAATCTTGTTAGGTGGAGTTTGGATGGTGGACCCTTCTGGGCAGACTGGAGGCTGGGAAGCTATTTCCTCAAGGCAGGCTGGAAGTTGGAAAGCCCTTTCTTTGGGGCAGTCCAATACAGGTCTATATAGCAAAGTCTTAGTATGTTCTAGGGTTTCTATCTCCCCATGCGATGATTATCAAGCCATATATCTCCATCCTATGCTTCAGGATCCCATTGTTTTTCAATCCAAGCCCTTATGTTAACAACAGACACCTTGCAAGGTTGAGATTTTAGTTTACATTGTAAATCTGCTACTCGCACAATGAGGCTCTGTGTCTGGTTTTCAGAGATCTCAAGTCTGTGACCACAGGAAATAAGATTCTCTTTCAAGGCAAACATGAAAACTTTTACATCATTCATATGGCATTTAAGTTGCAAATTTGAAGCCTTCAGCTCATACCTTTCCCTCACAACTGTATCCAGCATATATAAGAACAACCAGTGCCTCTGAGTCTAGTCAGAATAGAAAACCAATTGTAATTGTGATTGAAGACCAATTGTAAAAATGGTTAAGATTCTGTTTCTCAAGAACTACTCTGGTACTAAGCTCTATTAGTCAGGGTTCTCTAAATAAACAGAGCCAACAGAAGATATCCATAAATATGAGATCTATAAAGGTGTCTCATGCAAAATAGGGCAGGCTGTGAAGCTGGCAGCTCTGATGAAGGGTCTGGATGAACTCCACAGGAGAGTCTCGCTGGCTGAAGAAGCAGTGAAAAAGTCTCTCTTCCTTAAAACTGATTGGATGATGTCATTGTGGGAGACATGTCTTAGTTGATCATTGATGTAATCAGCTACAGATGCAATCAACTGACTGATGATTCTATATACAAGCCTTCCAGTTTATCAACCAGCCATGAAATATTCTTGTAGCCACAGTCAGGCCATGTTTGCCTGCCAGACAACTGGGCATACTCACTTGGCCAAGTTGATACCAGAACTTAACCGTCACAGCTTTCATACTCTTTGCAGCTACTTTATTTTCAATATCCAACTTTTTATAACTTTTCAGGGAATATTTTGTTTCTTGTTAAATTGTGTGTCCAGGGTTACTTGAACCAGTGAATAAAATCTAAACATAATTGTTCAAAAACAGATTGTATCACATCTTGTTATGGCAAATTGCTTAAAATTATAAAAACCTGACAATGTATCACTGCTTTCAGTTTATAAACCTACAGTCTTTTTTTTCTCTTTTCCTTCACAGCTAATCTCAGTGATATTCTGAGAACAAATTAGCTAAATATAAAGAAGGCTAGGTTGTGTCTAATTTAATCTGAAATGCTCAACATTTAATCTTGCAATTGTCTAAAATCCTTCTCAGGGGAACCACAGGAGAGGACTGTGGGCTGTGTTGGAGTGAAGGGGATGGGTGAGGACACTCACGCTGCCATGGTGATGACTTGAATATCAAGTAGCCGGCATAGCACGCCCAGATGTTGTCCGTGTAATGCATGAGCAGTAAGGCCCCTGCATTGACCACAGAGAAGATGGCCAAGGCCAACTCTCCCAGGAGATCCCAGCTTATTTTCATATAACCCAGGAAAAAAAACATTAATGAAGATCCAACATCTTGACTAAGCACATGAGGAAGATCAACATGCTTTCTAAAAACCCAGTGATGTCAATTAATTCTAAAGATGAATATTACTCTCACAGAAATAGTTTGTTCCACCTAAATGTGGATTTATCCTTTTCTCTACTATGTTTTCTTTTGGCTTCTATCTTTGGTTCCTATTCTTTCAGTCATTACTTTCATTATCACACTACAGGCTGACTGAGGGAACTAAATTCTCTCACCCACTGCTAGGGTAGAAAGGACAAAATTATTGGTGGAAGCCTACACCTGGTGCCTCAATACTTGCTTCTTCATCAGTAAAAGTTTGCAATGATGGGTGTCAGATATGGTGCACCGGACTGTTACTTTTATTAATCTTAATCTTATTTCAAGTCTCTATCTATGCCATTTGAAACTATTACGTATTCCAGAAATGTCATGTTTAAGCCTGATCAAATCTTGTTGGGGCAGCCACTTATTTTAATCTTGATTCAATATTGTAGGGTGGAAATTTTTTATTAGATTATCTCCATAGAGATGTGGCAGACCTAATTGTGTTGTGTGGCCTTCTGATTAGATAGAGATGTGACTGACAATTCAAAGTGGGTCTTGATTAGTTTGCTAGAGTTCTTTAAAAGGGAAAACATTTTGGAGAAACCTTAGATGCAGACACAAACAATGACATTTGGAAATGCAGATGCAGATGCTTGGAGAACAGTTGCTTCAGAACCATCAGAGATACAGATGTTTGGAGGTGCTTGGAGTGCCAACAGAGAGAGTAGATGCCTAGACACAGGCAGTGCTGGGCAGATATCACCATGCGCCTTCCTATGACATAGTAAGCTGGCCAGAACCTAGAGCTGTGTCCAAGAGGAGCTAATTGAAGGCCCACAGATGCTTAGAGAGAAAACCACTGGAAACCAAAGCTGAAAGCAATGGATCCCAGGAGCAAGGGACCAACAGATACCAGCCACGTCATGCCTTCCCAGCTGACAGAAGGTTTTCCATATGGCGTCAGCCTTTCATGAGTGAATGTAACCTCTTGTGGGTATCTTAATTAGGACATATTCAAGGCCTTAGCACTGTAAACATACCTTATTAAATTCCCTTTATAAAAGCTGTTTCTTTCTGGTATATTGTATTAAGGAAGCTTTAGCAAACTAATACATCTTAATGCTTTTAAGCCCTGACAAAATTTATTTGAAGCTTTGGATGAAAGGACCTATACTGATTTTAAGAGGTTGTGTAATTGTCAATGACTAGGATTGATAAATATCTTTCAAATTATTGAATTTGATTAATTAGCTTTTTGAAACATGCCCAGGTAAAGAACTGAGACTACTAAAGAAATTATACTTTAAAAATTTCCCCCCTGAAATTGGAATGTAAGAAGAATATTTTGGTGAACCAATTCCAGCCGTTTTGGTTTTCAGTAGTTAAACTGAAGGCCCCCAAAGGGAGACAATCAGAAAGCAGACAGTATTAGTAATTCATCATTTTATAAAATAATCAAGAGTAAAACTCATTGCTTAACTATCAGATGCATTTTGTCCTTTCGATTTTAAAAAATATTTTCTGCACAATGAATTGGAATCTTAGAGACTAGACTAGTATTTAATCATTTGGTGCCTAATCCTGAACACTTTTGAGTTGCTGATCATAATCACATATAATATACTCAGTAGAAGTGCTTTCCATTATCCAAAATAGATTAGCATGTCATCTTTTTTTTTCTTTTTAATATTTTTATTGAGATATCTTCAGGTACCATCCAAAGTAAACAATAAATGGCTTACAATATCATCACATAGCTGTGTATTCATCATCATAATCATGTTTAGAATATTTGCATCACCCCAGAAAAAGAAATAAAAAGTAAAAAACCCACATATCTCATACCATTTACCTCTCCCTCTCATTAACCACTAGTATTGCCATCTACTCAATTTTTTTAACCCTTATCTCACCCTACTATTTATTTAATCTCCTTATTGTTTTTACTCAACTGTTCATACCCTGCATAAAGAAAACATCAGACACAAGGTTTTCACAATCACATGTTCACATTGTAAATGCTATAGCTATAAATTGTCTTCAAGAATCAAGGCTACTGGAATACAGTTTCATGGTTTCAGGTACTTTCCTCTAGTCACTCCAATACAGTCCAATACATCATGAACTAAAAAGGGAGGTCTATATATTCAGCATATGGATATCCAGTTCTCCAAACACCATTTATTGAAGAGGCTGTTTGGTCCCAGGTGGGACCTTATCAATTGTCTGTAGGTGAGAGGGTCTATTTCTGAATGCTCAATTAAATTCCATTGGTCTGTATCTTTATGCCAGTACTATGATTAAAAATTTTTTTTTTATTGTATAGCATATGTACAAAGCAAAGAAAAAAGCAATAGTTTCTCAAAGCATTCTTCAATAAGTGGTTACAGGACAAATCCCTGAGTTTGTCATTGGGCACCATATGATCCTTTCATATTTTTCCTTCAAGCTGCTCCAGAATATAGGAGGTGAGAGGGTTTAGATACTTTTTTTATCATCACAATTGACTAATTTTTTTCCTTCCTTTTTTTGTGAACAATAACATATATACAAAAAGCTATAAATTTCAAAGCTCAGCATCACAGTTAGTTGTAGAACATATTTCATACTTTGACATGGGTTGCAATTTCACAATCTTAGGTTTTTAGTTCTACCTGCTGTAAAATACTGGAGACTAAAAGAAATACCAACTTAATGATTCAGCATTCATATTCATTTGTTAAGTCTTGTCTTCTATGTATAATTCTACCATCACCTTTGGTCCTTCCATACCTCTCTTTGGGGGTGTTGGGCTATGGCAATTCTAAATTTTTGATACTGGAAGGGTCTGTCATTAATATGGGATAGGGAGATGGAACTATCTGATGTTTCGGAGAGGCTGGGCTAGATTTCAGGACTTATCTGGACCAGGGACCCATGTGGAGGTTGTAAGTTTCTGGAAAGTTGCCCAAGTGCCTGGAACCCTAGTGGAATCTTATATATTGCCCTAGGTGTTGTCTAGGATTGGTTGGAATGGTCCTGTTTGGGGGTTGGCAGGTTATGATGGGCAGCAAGTCCTACCTGATGCTTGGGTAAGAGCACCCTCCAGGGTAGCCTCTCGACTCTATTTGAACTCTCTCTCCCACTGATACTTTATTAATTATACTTCCTTTCTTCCTTTTGGTCAGGATGGAATTATTGATCCTACAGTGCCAGGACTGGATTCATCCCTGGGAGTCATCTCCCATGTCGCCAGGGAGACTTTCACCCCTGGATATCATGTCCCACGTAGGGGGGAGGGCAATGATTTCACTTGCATTAGCATGTCATCTGAACAGAATAAACTGATCAACCATGGAGAAGTTAGCACCTCTGGAAATTAACTTAGTGGGCATAGCTTACAATCTACACACTGATCAAATGAAGATAAATCAATGGTTATTTACCTCCAAATGTTGCAATGGCTTCTACTGCTCCATTATAGACAGAAGAATTTTGGGATGGGGACTTGTAATCCTACAGGATCTGAACATAGTTCAAAACCTGGTTAAAATTTGCTGTGGAAAAGGGCCACCACAGGGACCAGTAAAACAGGTGCTTCTTGGAGTAGCACTCCCTCAAATCTTGTAACCACTGCACAAAAACCCTCACAACCACATTGTGTGGGCCAGAGCTGCTCAGCTGGCCGTCACCCAAACTCCTTGACACAGTGAGCATTTCTGAAGTGGGTTTCTCCTCTGAGAAGCCTGGTGCATCAGCCTCCTGAGATTCTTCTACCATTGCAGCTGTGCTTGGTGAGGTCTGTGTTGGTTGCATGAAAGAACATGCCCTTCTTGGGCACTGATAGAAAAAGGACACAAAGGAAGGCCAGGGAGACAGAGGCCAAGGTCATGAAGTAGAAGTAGGACATGTTGGCCAGGGACACCAGGAGCTGGGCCAGCACAGAGGCCACTGTGTAGGCCACCAGCATCATGCTCCTGCAGTAGCTGCTCACTCTCTGGTAGCATTCAGGGCTGACCATGCTGTAGATGTAGGCATAGTAGGCCACCTCAGTGGCAGTGACCACCCCATAGAAGAACTCAATAGCCTGCATGGCCTTCACCCCTTGGCCAAACTAGAGCAGCAGCCAGGTCACGATGAAGCTGAGGCCCTGTAGAATGATAACTGGCTTGTAGCAGACATAATCGGTGAGGATGAACATGGGGAGCAGCACAAACACATAAGAGTACTTCCAAACTGGGAGGATCTGGTTTGTGATCTGCAATGGCAAAAGGGGGTCATGTGACCACAAAGACCAGGAAGTGAGGAGAGTCTCAGCATGGGACACAACAAGGGTGCATGTGGGTTACCCAACATTGAAATCTGTAACCAATTGCTGGAAAACCACAATAGAAAATGAACATTGAAGGAAATTATGAGTAAGAGTCTCTCTCCCCCTATTGTCCAAGAAAGCAGACAGTTTATATATATATATATAGTATATGACTGTATGGGTTAAAATGCAAATGTATTTATATTTGCACATGGTAGTAAAAAACTGTTCAACAGATACTTCTGGTATTTTAAAAAATTTAAGAGCTTGCAAAATCTGGTTAAGCATGCATGTGAAGATAAGAGTAAATAATCTTCAACTGGGGGAGTTGGAATAAAGTTAACAATACATTTCATCTCCTTCCTGGACAACTATGCTGGTCTCCCAACCCCTTTTCCCCCAGTTCTACTGATTAGCTCTGTTTACTATTTCTGGCCTCAGTTTAATAGGGGTCATCTCAGGGATATAGTTAGAAATGCAGAGACCTCAATTTTCCTTGAGTATGATAGTGATGAGTGTATGATGGGTGACAGCAATAGCCTTTCAGATCACGGAACCTTCCCTGGTTCTTGACAGGTGGACACTGAGATTACTGTAGAAAGTAAGAGGGCACAGAACACAGCCTCACATACCTGAGCTGCACCTTAGAGTAGGGCTGTAATGACTGGTCCACCACAGACACAGGAGCACATCCCAGATCCCAGGGCATTCATGGGGCTGAATTAGAACCTAAATCTGGGCCTTGTTTTGTCTGAAGTGTGACCTGCTTTAAGCCAAGAAACTTTAAAATGGAGTTGTCCCTAAGGATTTTTGGTACACGGAATGTGCCTTTATCTCCTTGCCACTTCATTACTGAAGAAACCAGCAGTACGTCTTCCATTGAAGCCACGCTATTCTCTCATAGCTATGGCTGAGATCCAATAACAGCCCAGAGTAACTCCCCAGCCTGGCCAGTGCATCTGCTTGTTGGATTGCTATAAGTAAAAGAGATAGATCTTTCAAGTAAGAGTATTTTGGTGCTTTTGCCTTCTGGGGGAAGAAGGAAAGGCTGGGAGATAAAGCTGCTAAATGACTCACCTATGGGTAAACAGTTTTTGAAAACTGAGTAAGTGACATTCTTGTCCTAAGGAAATGGTACAAATTCTTTATGACATCATGTTTCTACTTCAGCAACCTGAAAGTTTATCATAAAGGACTCGATTATATGTTTGCGAGGGATTTGATTTTAGGATTAGTATAATAGAATTAGTGGAGACCTGAGATGTTTCCTTGCAGTAAGACCAATATTAGGACTCTATAAAAACACCTTTGAGTGCTTTAGTTGCCCATTTTTGTGAGCGTGAGGAGGGAAAAGTAGAATAGTTCTATTCCATGAGAAATACCATGAAAATGAGATTCACTAAGTGAATGCATTCATCCTATTTTAAGTTAAATGAAGCCTGTCTATCTTCATCCCAAGCCAGTCAAATATGTAGATAAATTTACCTCTGGATTCATCAGGCTTTTATTTGGTCCAGATAAACATGGAAGTAGGAATGGTTCTGAGGATCTCATTATAGAGAAAAATCCAAATAAGCAGAGGATCATAGTAGGATAAATCCAAGAATGGCTTGGTGAAGTCTGGAAACAATCCGTGGATATTTGAATGGAAACAAAGCAAAAATTAACTGATATTTATTATTTTTGACATCTTGGATATAATGTCAATAGATTGTTTCCGAATTTTTCTGGAAAGGTAGAATTTTGTCCATCTGTAGCTGGAATGAAAAGGTGGGTGATGAATAAATGTTCCCCCAATATGCCTAAAGTGAGCCAATGAAATCCCTTTTCATCAAGGAGCTCTTTTGCCTTGACTGTGGGCATTGAGACACTTGTGTACTCTCTATCAGTAATATATGATGAGTTGCTACTAATAAGCAGTAAATGATGGGTCAAGGAAGACTGTTGTCATACATGCATCTCAAAATGAAACATTGACTGGTGAATTATTGGTGTACATGTGGTAGAAAAACTACTTTGTCTAGGTGGTCAAACTGAGCATATACTGAACAGAGACTGAGTGGATCAAACTTTCTATTATCTGCAAACTTCATTAAAAGCATTTAAAGGAAGTTGTAGGTTTACACAAACATCACATAGAAAATACAGCATTTCCATGTATCCCAAATTCCTAACACTTTTTTGCATCATGTGCTGACTTCAATTTGACAGTGAATAGCAGGAACTCATGCCACATTTATCTCTCAATTAGTTTCTCTCTTGCATAGCAATATCCTTGGTACAATTTAGGGATCTATGATATGTACTGATTTGGAAAATTCTGTCCACCAAAGAAAATTCCTTGGGTTTCTAAATGATTTTGTTAAATCTACACCAGTACAAAAGTCCAGACACCCCCTTTTCTAGTTACAAATCAAGCAAAGTTTGGCTATATAGTAGGAACAATGAAAATAGTAATTTCAATGAAAAGAATCTGCAGTTTCAACTTGGGCAGGCTTGAGTTTAACTCTTTCAACAACATTTGTTAGTTGGCTGACCTGAGGTTAAAGTTTAATTTTGCTAAAGCTTGAGTTTCCTCACCAATAAAATGGGACTGATAATATCTAAACCCAGATGGATTGTGACTTTGATATCCCCTACTTCAGGAATGATCATCAATGCCGGTAATCTGGAAACAAGTTCAGCAGTACTGATTGCCGCAGAACTTTTTTTTTGCAAATTGACTTTATTTCCCCCCAATTTCTAATGCTTAAAGCACAGGCAAAGGCAAGTTATTTTCATGATCTCATGTGGCAGTAGTGATGCTGGTCCTTTTACCTGAATTTGCAGCACCTGGTGTGCTCTGCGTTTACCAGTTCAACAGGGGTGGGAGCAGCTACTCCAGGCCATGAATTGAGGCTGGTGAAGGCTGGATACAACTCATATGTCCACTCCAGCAGTGATTGCTCTTTTTTTTTTCCCAACTGATTTTTTTTTAATTGATAAAATCAAACAACATACAAACACGAACATTCTTAACATGAACATTCCATACTTGGTGTGCAATGGTCCACAATATCACCACATAGTTGATTATTCATCTCCGTGGTCACTTCTTAGAACATTTGCATCACTGCAGAAAAAGAAACAAAAAGAAGAAAGAAGAAACTCATACAAACCATACTTCTTACACTTCCCTCTCATTGACCACTAGTATGTCTCTCTACCCAATTTATTTTAACATTTGTTCCCCTTATTATTTATCTATTTTAATCCATATTTTTACTTATCTGTCCATACCATAGACAAAAGGAGCAACAGAACAAGGTTTTCACAATCACACAGTCACATTGTGAAAGCTATATCATTATACAAAAATCTTAAGGAAGCATGGCTACTGGAACACAGCTCTACAGTGTCACGCACTTCCAGATAACTACTTGACTGTGTTTGAAATCTCTCAGCCATTGACACTTTATTTTGTCTCATTTTTCTCTTCCCCCTTTTGGTTAAGAAGGTTTTCTCAATCTCTTGGTGCTGAGTCCCAGCTCATTCTCGGATTTCTATCCCATGTTACCAGGGAGATTTACACCCCTGGGAGTCATGTCCCACTTAGAGAGGGATCTGCTTGCCATGTTGGCTGAGAGATAGGCAACATCTGAGCAACAAAAGAGGTTCTTTGGGGGTGACTCTTAGGCCTAATTTTAAGTATGTGTAGCCTATCCTTTGTGGGAATAAGAGAAATTGCTCATTTTTTAACTGCCCTTTTAAAAGCACATTCATTCTTTCAATTAATCCCACTGCTGAGGGGTTGTAAGGCAAATTAAATGCCATAAAATGTCATATTCAGTAGCCCAGACTTGGGTTAGTTGTCTGGTACAGGGGGTGCTTCTATCCCTGTCCATTTGTGGGGGATCCCCAAGAATGCACTTAGCTTTTCTAAGTTATGTAGTGCGGTTCTTTGGTTAGCTTTCTCTACTGGGAAGGTCAGCAACAGTCCAGTAGTCATATCTATGGCTGTAAAGGGATATTTTGCACCTTAGGATAAGGGAAGGGGCTCAGTATAATCTTCCTGCCTCTTGGTGACTGGAACTTGCTCATGGTTGATGTGGCCAAGCTGGTGAGGGAGTATTCTCAGTCGTGTAGTGAGCAAGAGGGGCAGGCATCCACCACTTCCTTTAGCTGCTGCCTTGCAATGGACAGCTGAAATTGCTGCACCAACCTCCACGAAGTCTGTTGCCCTCGTGCTTTAGTTTGAACACTGTCAGAATGTGATATACCAGAAACAGAATGGGTTTTAAAAAGGGGAATTTGTTAAGTTGCAAGTTTACAGTTCTTAGGCCTTGAAAATGTCCAAATTAAGGCACCAACAAGAGGTTACCTTCACTCAAGAAAGACTGATGATGTCCAGGGTTTCTCTCTCAGCTGGAAGAGCACATGGCAAAGTCTACTAGTTTTCTCTCATGGCTTCCTATTTCATGAAGGATCTTCAGAATGTTTTCCTCCTCCATCTCCAAAGGTCTTTGGCTGGGTGGGCTCTGATGGCTCTAAAGCTTTTTCCAAAATAGTTCCCTCTTAAAGGGCTCCAGTAAGCAACCCACCTGAATAAGTGGAGACACATCTCCATGGAAACCATCTAATCAAAAGTTACCACCCACAATTAGGTGGGTCACATCTCAATGGAAACAATAAAAAAGCTCCCACCCAGCAATAATGAATAAGGATTAAAGGACATGGCTTTTCTGGGATATACAACAGATCCAAACCAGCACACCTTGGTACCCTGTTTTCCTATGTCTCATGTGACACTGGCTCTAGGATCTGATTTTTCGCCTCAGAACAATTTTTGAGTACAAAATGGTTTGGTTACAATCAAGACAGCTGGCCTGTATAATCAGATAGTCACTAGAGTCATGAGGCTACTGAGTGAGCAATAGAAATGTGGCGACTGCTCATTAAAATGTATGTACTGTGAGTACACACTTTCTTAGAAAAAATGACATGGAACAGTTCATTAATAATTAACAGCAACCTCTGTCCAGACTGAGGACAGAAAGTGTTTTTTTTCCCTTTTTTTTTTTTTTGCATGCGCAGTCACCAGGAATTGAACCCAGGTCTCTGGCATGGCAGGCAAGAAATTTGCCTCTGAGCCACCAACGCACCACCCAGAAAGTGTTTTTATAAACACATACATACTGAATGCTATGGCTTAATATATAGAGTCTTCCAGAAGCAATTACATTTTGAAAGAGGTTCAGAGAGGGGAATAATGATGACACTCACCCCAGAAGACCTGGGTGGAATTACAAGGACCTCAGGGGAGGAACTTTGGGAGGGGTTGAGGAGGTAAAGAGCGTCTGCTAGATCACACCATGCCTGTCACCCACCTATTCTTTTTTTTTTGTGGCATGGGCAGGCTCTGGGAATTGAACCCAAGTTTTTGGCATATCAGATGAAATTCTGCCACCAGCCACCAGCCCCCATTGCACCACCCTCACCCACCTTTTTTTTTTTTTAAAGTCAAATCACTGTTAGTGATTTTAATCTGACTTTTTTTTTTTTTTCTCATGGGCAGGCACCGGGAATCAAACCCGGGTCTCCAGCATGGCAGGTGAGAACTCTGCCACTGAGCCGCTGTGGCTTGCCCCACCCACCTATTCTTAAGTTAAATAAAGAGAGCACTTTACCTTTGTATCAATAAAGCCCTGGTTAAAGCTGGCTGACCAGTGTCAGCGAGGATTTGGAGCTGGATGACAGCAATAAGGGGCAATGCTAACAATGTGAAAATTTTGCCAAGAGCAAATTGGGGTTGACTTTCTACTGCCCACTCACTCAACCCAGGAAATAGATTTATCTTCTTTATGAGGGGCTACTGGGGTTTGCTGGGCCCTCTTTCTTCACTATTAATGTTCTTGCAGAAAAGGCTCTCTTGAATAGGCAACTACCAAGCATTTATTAGAGAGTGGTCTTGAGGTTCATGGATTATCCATCCCCTCATATCTTTTTTGTTCTCAAACTGTTACCCAATCAGATTTAGCTGGGGAGGTCAAGGGGAAAAAGACACAGATCTCACTGGATCTGTAGAAACTGGCACACAAAACATAAACACTGTGTCTCAACCAGTGGTCTCTTGGCTCGTTGAGGGCTGGGTGGATTTCCTAGCTGAAGAGGGCCTTTAGTGGATCAAATACTTCCACCACCCTCTTTATCCACCCACCTAGTTAACAGAACATGGAATTTAGGAGGAGAATATCTAGAATCTCCAGTCTGAACCCAGTTTCTGCCCAGCCCTCCTCCTTATTAATCATGTTGGCTACTCTCATGTCAGAGAGTATGCCTGGCAAGTCTGCTCTGATGCCTGTGTCTGAAGTCTGTGATCCACTTAGGAGATGGACCCTAATCTTCAAATTATCGCCCCAGACCTTTACTGCAGTCACAACACCTATCTCGAGACATGGCGCAATATAATAATCATTAAATTAATCACAAAGCTTACAGCCTCTAAATTCCAAAGAACAGTCAGGCAAGAGAGAGCATTGGCAAATGATTTCACTCCCAAACACAACGCCTTTTAGAAAAATAAAGTTTGGGCCAGTATCTGCTACATTTTCTGAAAAGTCCACCTTTCAAGTTTTCTACAGTGCCAGAGTCAACCCCCTCACTGCAACACAAGCAGACTATAAATTAACTGAAAACTGGAGTATTTTCTTATAGCTGATATCAGAATACAGCCTATACTTAAGACTTTAATTCCAATATTCAGTATTAAAATATGACAGAAAATGACTTTGGGTGAAACATCCAAATAAAGCAAAAATTTACAGCCAGCTTAAGGCAAGGCAAGCAACTGCTGGAGGAAGGAATATAAGAGGGATTCCAAGGAATTGCCTATAAGAAGCTTAGACAGTGGTTTCACCAATTAATTTCTAACAAGTTATTTTATTTAGCTCTGACCTCCTCTTATTTAAATTAATATGACATAGCATTACCTCTAGTATCATAGGCTCTTAGAAACATAGGAGATCTTTGGGATGTAGGGATTGGCAAAAATTTCATTGAAATAACAAAAAGAACTAATCTCCTGTACTCTTTTAATCCAATTTTGAGGGTGCAGACTTATTTGGGTGGGACTTTTTGATTAGATTGTTTCCACCTGCCCATTCAAGGTGGCTCTTAATCAGCTTACTGGAGTCCTTTAAGAGGGAAACATTTTGGAGAGAACACAGATGTTTGCAGATACAGAAAAAAGAAAAAAAAAGATACCACTATGTGCCTTCCCATGTGAGAGAGGGTCCCAGATGCCGCCTCTGCTCAGAGAAGGTATCCTCATGTTGGTGCCTTAATTTGGACATTTTCACAGCCTTTGAATTGTAACTTGTAACTTAATAATTTCCCTTTATAAAAGCCAATCCACTTCTGGTGTATTGCATTTTGGCAGCTTTAGCAAACCAAAACACCTCCAAAGGAAAATAAAAAAGAGAGAAATTGGACTTCACTGAAACAATCTGCTCATCATGAGACACCATGAAGAAACTAGAAAGGAAAGACATCAACTTAAGGGAAAATAGTCACAGGATCTATTTCTGACAAAGAGATTGTGTCCCAAATATATAAAGAATTCCTATAACAATAAAAAGACATGGGCAAAAGATTTGAAGTGATGGCTCACCAAAAGCACATGCAAAGACTCTTCACAATGTAAGTCATTAGAAGGCACAAATTGCAACCAAGTGCTAGCCACTTCACAAATGGCTAAGGCAAAAAATATTCATATACCAAGTGTTGGTAAGGATGTTGTTCCAACCCAACTTAGCCCCAAGACAAAATAATACACCTGGCACAGAGTTATCCATGAGTTTAAGTAGGGATTTAGAAACAGAAGAAGATTCATGCCGATGGCAGCTGGTCAGGAAATGAAAGTCATTATTCCATGCAAAAAAAAAAAAAGCAAGAGAAGTGCCACAGGAGTGGCCTATAACGGTTTAGGTCCACAAGGCGTGATGATGGCGTTTCAGGAGGGTTTCATGAGGTCTGATTAGGGGAGGAGAGTGGTAATACTCTGAAGATGCATTCTCCCCCCCCCCCATGGGTCTGTTGACCTTTAATGTGTGTCCCATCATGTTGGTGGAGGGGCGCAGTGACTTGTTCTCATAATGGAGGAGAGAGGTGGAGCAACTTTGATGTCACTATTGGGGATGTAAAATGTGCAACCCCTTTGGAAAACCATTTGGCACTCTGTATAAGGAAGTTCCTAGCAGCTGTATTCATATGGTTACCAAATGGGAGGCAAGAGAAATGTCCTGTAAATGGTGAATGGATAAATCATGTGTGAATTCAAGTCATGGAATACTAACCAGCAACAAAAAGGATTGAACTACTGATATATGTAACAACATGGATGAATTTCTAAAGCATTACATTGTGCCAAAGATTTCAGACAAGAAAACCTGGACTCCCCTTTACAAGCGAAATTCTCATGGAAGCAAAACTAATCTACACTGATAGAAACTGGGTCTCGTGGTAGTAAGTGATGAGGGAGGGGCTGACTGGAAAGGACCACAAGGGAGCTTTCTGGGGTTGATGGAACTGCTCTATTGCCTTGATTTTGGTGTGTACACTTATAAAACATTCAAACTGCTTATTTAAGATTTATACTTTATATGGTTTATAAATTATACTTCAATTTAAAGGAATTAAGTTCTAATCCCCATCCGGGAAAATATTTTGCTTTTATCAAATGGTGCCATGACTGCAGTTTTCCCACATTCCCCATGAGGGCAATCCCTCTTACTTAATATGAAAACAGGACAGGAGCTTTGAACCTGGGTCTGTCCCAGGAAATCTAGAATGGTAACAGTGCCCATGAAAGCTGCCAAACCTTAGCATGATGGCTCCAAATTACATTCTTCTAACTAATAGAATCATCATCTCCACTTGGGTGAGAAGAGATGCCAACTCAGCCCCACTGCCTTGCTCTCCCTCCCTCACTGGGATGCCAGGGAGTTAGAGGGCTGAACAGATGCATGGGTTCCCTCCTCCACCCTTATCTTTCCAGGTCCAGGTGTAGCTTCCTGCCCTCACAGTCAAGTTCTGCTCCTTCCTGCATGCAGCCTCTGGGAACTCAGCCACAGAAGCCTTTCCTCTCAGGTGGTATCCTCCTCCTTCTTCTCCTCCTCCTCTTCCTCCAGGACCTTCTCCTTCAACACGGAGCTGGCAAGAGCAGTGATTTATATATAGGAGTCCTCTTCCTTCCCAGCCACTCTCTTTTGTAATCCAATTTAAAAGACAGACACCTAGATTCACAGGGCTCTGAAACGACTGGGAAGGTAACCTAATTAAAAACACCTTCTTTTTTATGTTTTTAAATTTTTATCGAGATGTCTTCATGCAGCATGCAGTCCAAAAAGAAAAACCGAAATGTCCCATACCCCTCACCCCCTCCCCGTTATTGACCTCTAACATTGCACTCTACCCAATATAAAGACTTACAATAACCACCCATAATTTTTATATCAACCCTCACACAGGACTCTTCTCTGAAATGAAGCACTCCACACAACTTCCAAAGGTGAGAGTTAAATCTAGGCATTAAATACACAGGCTAGAATAGTTCTGCTTTGGTCAGAACCTTTTCAAGGGAAGTGTCATGCTTCTGATTCCATTTCATCATTCCTGGTTACTTGCTGATGACCTAATTACCCCTCCCAGACCCATGGAGTCTGTGCCTCTGACTAGATCTACCTGCACTGTGGACAACTGGTCAAACAGGGGCAGGGAAAACTTTGTACTTTAAGAATGACCTGCAGTGTTTCAGCTATTTACAACTCTTTCAGTTGCAGGTAAGATAGTAATGGGTACTAATTCTTATATAAGGACATGCAAATGAATTCTGTCTAGTGAAGGGAAAACCTTTTTCTCCCCTTTTCATTGGAAAAACCAGTTTTGCCTCCAGTTGCATAGCAGTCTCAATATTCCTGATCTAGAAATGTGCAGTCTCCCATCCTTCTTTAAGCCAGGTCTAATAGCCTTAAGAGGTTCCTCATCAATGAATTCAGTGAAATATTTAAAGAGAGCTCATTTTTATAACTGTATGAGAACCATGGCATGAACATTTTAAAAAATGGCACTGGTTGCAATTCAGCCTGCATCTAGCATATCTAAGTAACCTCCAAGCTGTTCCTCTGAATCTAAACCATTTGCCAATAGCTGTTAAATTACTGAACCAGCTTGACTATTTCTGACATCTGCTTGTCTACCTCCCAGCCTTAGGCCTGCTGGTGTTTTCTCTCCAGTGGCCAGGGTGGCCCAGTGGAAAGAGCAGGACTTTGGAGTCCGAGGCTCCTGCCCCCCTGGCTCCATGCCTGCCTGTGGACCTGGACCATGTGCTCATCTCCTCCAACACTCTTCTTAAAATGTGGATGATCATCCCACCTCTCCAGGCTTTGTTAGGAGGTACCCAGTCTGGCTCTTGGCACATAATGGGTGCTCAGCAGAGCTTCCCTCCCACCCTTCGCATTGCCATCACATGTGACAAATTCACCCAGAATTAACAGCTGGGGACGAGCAGTCCAGTAATAAATTCCTTTTTCAGAAAGGTGCGTAATCAATAATTTCCCCTAGTCCACTAAGAGCAGCAGAACAAAGAAATTCTTCTTTGAATATTTAGGCTTGCAAAGCATTTACAGTTACCCAGCCTCGAGAAGCCACTGGTGATTGCAGACTGAAAAAAGCTAGTACTTTTGCCTATTTCAGCTAAGATGAAGATAGTGTAAAGAAAAGCATATTTTGTTAGGTTTTGGTTTATTTAAAATACATGCCTTTGTTATCAGACAAAGGCCGTGGATTCTTTTGCCCAACACACTCAATTACCAATTCCTGAGACCCCGGGGTTTCAAAGAGAGAAAGAGTTTATTTTTATGTGTGCAGTACGAGAGCAGATGGCCTAGTGGCCCAAAATCTGTCTCGTAGTTTAAGGGCAGGGTTTAGGATAATGAGTAGAGTTGGCCCCAGATGATGTAATTAGAGGTGATCTGATTACTGAGCAGATTGTTTACATGCTTAGAGAACATATGTAAGACAGTGGTGGAATCAGGTATAGGTGACTTGTAGGTTAAAGTCTAAGCTGCTGTGCATGTCAGGTGGGCCCTCTTTGGTTAGATCCAGTCTCAGTTATCAAGATAATTAGTTTTGGGCTGATGCAAGTTCCTTCATAAAATATTAGGGGCTGTCTTTAGTGATTACAAGACCCTAAAGTTGAAAAACTGGATAACTGAAAAAGCCAGGTCAAGATGGCGGCTTAACAACGTGCGCGTTTTAGTTCGTCCTCCAGAACAACTACTAAATAACCAGAAACAGTACAGAATAGCTCCTGGGGCCACGTCAGTGACCAGACACACAGCATATCCCAGTCTGGACCAGTTGGACCCGCTACGAGCACCCCCCAGAACCGTGAGTTCCCAAAGCAAGAGCAGCCAGCACCCCTCCCCCACAGGCTGCTTCCCAGAGGGGAAAGGAAAGGACTTTACCAGCAGCAGGGACTGGGCACAATCAAATGCCAATTGTGGAACTAATTAACAAATTCTGACTACTAAAAATAGGCCCTCAGCTTAGGTGAACCTGATCAAAGCGGAGCTTTCTCATATTTGCCCCAGTGCCAAGGGGGCAGGACTGACAGAAAAAGGGGGGAAAAAAAGAGAAGGAAACAGAAGTTTTTGTGGCTGTGTATCTACAAAGGCTTGATTGCCTCTGGAAACAGTGGCAGGACTTTTCAGGCTGCAACTGCCCCAGGCATAGGCAGAAGTGAGCTCTTTTGGGGGCTTATCTGGAGCTTGTGCCTTCCCCAGGGGAGGGGTGAAGCCCCACCCAGGTGGAAGCCCTCCATCAAGGAATTCAGACATCAGGGCTTGGTAATTTGAAGCCATTAAAACCAGCCTACAACCTCTCCTCTGTCTCCACCACACCCCCAGCAGGGAAAGTCTGCCAAAGTTAAAGGTACCACATCATCTTATGCTGGTGGGACCTGCAGTCAGACAAACACCACATACTGGGCAAGATAAGAAAAATAGAGTCCAGAGACTTCACAGGAAAGTCTTTCAACCTGCTGGGTCTCACCCTCAGGGAAAACTGACACAGGTGACTCTTTCCTCCTGATAGGAGGCCAGTTTGGTCTGGGAAAATCTGGCTGGGGTCTATAATATCTAAGTAGACCCTCCTAAGTGTGTGTGGGGGAAAGGCACCACACAAGCAGGGCAAGAAACAAGAAAACAAGAACTGAAAAATTCTCCTCTGTTAAACAAAACTTAAACTAAAGGTCCAGATAAAGCTGAACGGAATGTCAAAGAACAGATAGACAACAAATTCATCTAGCAAGAAAACCCTAGATAAAAGAAGTGAAAGCAATCTCCAGAATAAACTAATTAAGGTAATTAAATGCCTAGACACCAGCAAAAAATAACAAATCACACTAGGAAAATTGAAGATATGGCCCAGTCAAAGGAACAAACCAATAATTCAAATGACATACAGGAGCTGAAACTATTAATTCAGAATGTATGAACAGACATGGAAAACCTCATCAAAAACCAAATCAATGAATTGAGGGAGAATATAAAGAAGGCAAGGAAAGAACAAAAAGAAGAAACTGAAAGTCTGAAAAAACAAATCACAGAACTTATGTGAATGAAAGACACAGTAGAAGAGATAAAAAAAACAATGGAAACCTACAATGGTAGATTTCGAGAGACAGAACATAGGATTTCTGAACTGGAGGACGGAGCATCTGAAATCCGACAAGAAACAGAAACTATAGGAAAAAAAATGGAAAATATGAGCAGGGATTCAGGGAATTGAAAGACAATATGAAGCACACAAATACACGTGTTGTGGGTATCCCGGAAGGAGAAGAGAAGGGAAAAGGAGGAGAAAAACTAATGGAGGAAATGATCACTGAAAATTTCCCAACTCTTATGAAAGACTTAAAATTACAGATCCAAGAAGTGCAGCATACCCCAAAGAGAATAGCTCCAAACAGACATACTCCAAGACATTTCCTAATCAGAATGTCAGAGGTAAAAGAGAAAGAGAGGATCTTGAAAGCAACAAGAGAAAAGCAATCCATCACATACAAGGGAAGCCCAATAAGACTATGCGTAGATCTCTCAGCAGAAACCATGGAGGCGAGAAGACAGTGGGATAATATATTTAAATTATTCAAAGAGAAAAACTGCCAACCAAGAATTCTATATCCAGCAAAATTGTCCTTCAAAAATGAGGGAGAGATTAAAACATTTTCAGACAAAAAATCACTGAGAGAATTTGTGACCAAGAGACCAGCTCTGCAGGAATACTAAAGGGAACACTAGAGACAGATACGAAGACAGAAGAGAGAGGTGTGGAGAAGAGTGTAGAAAGGAAGACTATGAGTAAAGGTAAAAAGAAGGAAAATTAGATATGACATATAAAATCCAGAAGGCAAAATAGTAGAAGAAAGTACTATCCATGCAGTAATAACACTGAATGTTAATGGATTAAACTCTCTAATCAAAAGACATAGTCTGGCAGAATGGATTAAAAAACACGACCCATCTATATGCTGTCTCTACTCAAAGGACAGTAGGCCAAGGACACAAATGGACATTTACACACCACTGTTTATAGCAGCATTATTAACAATTACCAAGAGATGGAAACAGCCAAAATGTCCATCAACAGACAGTTGGCTAAACAAACTGTGACATTTACATAAGATGGAATATTATGCAGCTGTAAGACAGAATAAAGTTATGAAGTATGTAACAACATGAATGGACCTTAAGGATATTATGCTGAGTGTGATTAGCCAGAAACAAAAGGACAAATACTGTATGGTCTCACTGATATGAACTGACATTAGTGAATGAACGTGGAATATTTCCTTGGTAACAGAGACCATGAGGAAATAGAAATAGCATAAGATATTGGGTAATTGGAGCTGAAGGGATACAGATTGTGCAACATGACTGAATATAAAAACTCAGAAATGGACAGCACAATATTACCTAACTGTAATACAATTATGTTAAAACACTGAATGATAGAGGGAGGAGGGCTGGGGCATAAATGAAATCACAAAGAAAGATAGACGATAAAGATTAAGATGGTATAATCTAGGAATGCCTAGAGTGTATAATGATAGTGACTAAATGTACAAATTTAAAAAATGTTTTTGCATGAGGAAGAACAAAAGAATGTCATTACTGCAGTGTGCTGAAAATAGATGGTACTTAATTTAAAATTTCAACTAATGTGTGAGACTAAAGCAAAAAATGTTTATTTGGTACAAATCTATACTTTGACTAGTGCATCTCCTAATATAACTTATGTAGATAGTTGATTGAACACCTTAAGTACATGGAACTTTGTATAAGACATGAGATTTTGTTGGTTTGTCCAGGTGAAGCCCTGATGAATCCCAGAGTTATTTGATCAGTGAGTGGAAAAGTATTTGCAAAGTCCCCTTTGAGGAATGGTGAGAACGGGGGAAAACTCAACTTCCCCAAGTTGAATTCTTGATATTCTCACAAGCAGTGTGGACAACCAAAGCTATAGGCTGAGCCCCCAGTCTTCGGGTTTGTTCATATGAAACTTAACCCCACTAAGGATAGGTCAAGCCTACTTAAAATTAAGTCTAAGAGTCACCCCCAAGAGAACCTCTTTTGTTGCTCAGATGTGGCCTCTTTCTCCAGCCAACACAGCAAGCAGACTCACCACCCTCCCCCTGTCTATGTGGGACATGACTCCCAGAGGTGTGGATCTTTGTGGCAGTGTGGGACAGGAATCCCAGAATGAGCTGAGATTCAGCATCAAGGGATTGAGAAAACCTTCTCGACCAAAAGGGGGAAGAGTGAAATGAGAAAGTGTCAATGGCTGAGAGATTCCAAACAGAGTCGAGAGGTTATCCTGGAGGTCATTCTTATGCATTAAGTAGATATCACCTTGTTATCCAAGATGTAATGGAGAGGCTGGAGGGAACTGCCTGAAAATGTAGAGCTGTGTTCCAGTAACCATGTTTCTTGATGATGATTGTATAATGATATAACTTTCACAATGTGACTGTGTGATTGTGAAAACCTTGTGTCTGATGCTCCTTTTATCTACCTTGTCAACAGATGAGAGGAACATATGGAATAAAAATAAATAATAGGGGGAACAAATGTTAAAATAGATTTAGTTTGAAATGCTAGTGATCAATGAAAGGGATCAGTAAGGAGTATGGCCTGTAAAATTTTTTTTTTCTGTTTGTTAAATTTTTCTGTTGTCTTTTCATTTCTTTTTCTGAATTGATGCTAATGTTCTGAGAAATGGTCATGATGATGAATATGCAACTATGTGATGATATTGTGAATTGCTGAGTGTATGTGTTGGGAATGTTTGTGTTTCTTGTAATTTTTTAATTAATAAAAAATTTAAAAAAAAGTTACCACCCAAGATTGCATGGATCACATCTCCATGGAAACAAAGATAACACCTAGCAATACTGAATGAGGATTAAAGGATGTGGCTTTTCTGGGTTACACAACAGATTCAAACTGGCACAATGTCTTTGGAACAAAGAACAGAAGGTGACAAGGGAGGAACCTGCCCAGTTATCTGGTACAGGAACATTCTTGAAAGTGGAATGGGAACGGTGAGAGGGTCATCTAACCAGACCTGTTTCAGTGAGGGGTGGGTAGTAGGGATTTCAGCCAGGTAATGGGGAAGTTAGGGTGTGTGGCTGCATCCCACGAAAATGGGTGTTTTATGTCATTGCAAATACTTTAGGTCTGACTCTGAAAGAGGTGGGAAACCGTGAAGCATTTTGAGTTTAGGAGTGAAATTATATGCCCTACATTATGAAAGGATTACTCTGAGCAGTGTTTCGAGAATTGACTGTGGTAGGGGATCAGCAGTGCCATCTTCAGGAAGCTCTTGCTTGATGTAGTTGATAGAGACACACCTGCAGAGGAGGGTGCAGGTGATGAGAAGGTCTGTTCTGTAAGGTCAACCAGATTTGTTGATAAATCCAAAGTAGGTACAAAAGGGACACAGGAGTCCAGATGTTTACCAAGGTCATTTTAGCCTGTGTTGTTAATGGATTAACTAAGAGAGGTGCACCTTTCTGGGAGGTGGAGATGGAGAGCAGATTAAAAGTTCAGTTTTGGCTATGTAAAGTGTAATTATTCTACCATCTCCCATCCTCTAATTGCATCCCCTGTAAAAGCCTGGTGATGAAACTGATTACTGAAACTGCCCCTCACTTACTAACTTGTTAAAGTTTTCACCTCCCTCTTTTAAGATTGGTGAGGGATTTGCCTCATCCAGGACAAGTTCCTGTTTTCTTCTTTCCCTACAGAGCTGGCTGAAACCCACGAAGCATATGCTAAAAGAAGAAGCCTGAACTTAAGTCACCTGGAACATAAAAAATATCTGTGAGCAGAACCAACATGAGTAGGAACAACAGGAAAGAGAAGCACTGGACTCAAAAAAGGAAGCGAGAGGTCTGACTATCACAAGTTCTGGCAATGTCACAAGCCCACACATCAAAATTGAGGACCAATCAGCTGATGTGCAATCCTTAATTTGAATATTTAAACAGCAAATAACAATGGCCAACTTGCAATCCTTAATGTAAATGTTTACGAGCCAATCGCCAGTGTCAACATCCCTAGTATCTTTATCTCCACCTCCCTTTGCCCTCTCTAATAAAAATCCCTTGCCTACCTCCAGCTCAAGGAGACAGATCTGAGGGCTTCCTTACTGAATCTGCTGGGCTAGCCTTTGCTTGAACTCTTTTCTTGAAATCCTGGTGTCACCGAATTGGCTTCTGTGCATGGGACTACTACTCACTTGAACAGTTTCAGTGAGGGCAAAGGTTTCATAGAAAAGCTTAAGACAGTGTTCTGTTTTCAGATGTGGAGACTCCAAGTTACCTTTAGGACAGACTTCCCTTTCATCTGGACATACACAGGTGGGTAAGCATTCACCCTTGTTCACAGGGAGATGAAGAGGCAGAGGGAGGGTTCCATTTGACCACGTCAGTTTGGCACGTATTTCAGTTGTGTGTTGTCTAATGATTTGGAGCTTTCTGGGGAGACACATTTCATTTATTTACATAGATTTCCTCGCCTCCTTGCCTGGGGGAGGGTCATGAGATTGCTGTTGTTCAAGTTGATTGCTCACAAATGATTTGGAGTACTGACCTCGAGTTTCTAGAAAACATGCCCCAGCCTGATTTTTAACCTCCTAGATTTGAAAAAGGGGCCACAAAGAAAAACAAACAACAGGTGTGCTTGGTACATTTCAATAAAGATGTCATATGAATGTCCATATGTGCGACCCTTGAAATTAAAGACCCTGAGTGCCTGGAAGCTCCTTCACTGGGGTGTTGAGTTCTGAGGAAGTTGACCTGCTATGAGTCTGGGGTGGGGTGGGGTGGAGCAAGACCAGCCTTGCGTGGGTGACAGCACGTCCTGTTTACCTGATGGGAGCAGAAGTTTCTCACTGTCATCCACCTTGAGCTGAGACAAATCTGAGAACAGGACACAGGATAAGGCTTTGCCAGGATGTGGGCAAATCTTCCTCCTTTGGTTGGAGTGTAGTCATCTGGACTCCATGGGGTGAAAATCACTGATGGCTAAAGGTATTCCCATGGGGGGGAAAGGGTGACGGTGCCAATGGATGCCAGCCAGGTAGAAGGTGGGGCATGTCCAAGGGCTAAGAGCACAGCTGCATTTGGTGTGATTTTGAATGACCCACTCTTGTCCTAGAACCTTTAGTAGAGATTTGCCAACTGTTATAGCCTGGGTCTGCAAGTTTGTAGGGTATTAAAGGAATACCTTACACTTGGGTGGAGGAAGGAAAAGGAGCAGTGGATGCTACAAGAGTTATATCAGCCTTGAAGAGCCTGGGACTCTGAGAATCGATGGCAGCTATTTCCCAGTGACAAGGTCAGAAGTGAAGGAATGTGGGGCATACAGGGGGATCTGTGCCTGAGTATGTGACCTGCCACCCTAGGAAAGCAGAGGTCAAAGGGTGCTAGGGCAGCTCTAATGCTTACCTAACCTCTCAAATAGGAATAATAATAATAACAATAAGACCTAGATCATAGATTTACATGAAGATCAAATGAGTCAGTGCCTCCACACAGTACAAGCTCATAAATATTTCCTATATATTACATTTAGCTCTCTTCTGATGATTTCCTGGGGACAAATTCCTGGAGGTGGAGTTGCTAGATCAAAGACTATCCACCCTATGAATTGCAATAAAAGTTCCAAAGTTGCCCTCTAGAAAATGGTATCAGTTATTCCCACCCAAGTTATGATGCTTGCTTTACACCCTGCAACACTAGATAAGATTAAACAATACTTTTGCTTCACATGTTAGGTAAAAAAACCAGTATTTTTTATTATAGTGGTGTTGAGTATTTCTAATTAAATGATATTTGTTAATCTTTTGTATTTTTAAAATTGTTTATTGTAGAAAACTTCAAATACACATAGCAGATTCTCATGTAGTTATTCATGGACAATTACTTTGAAGCAAATTTCTTAGATACCATTATTGCTTCATGCATCAATGTTATAGAATGTATATAAAAAGATAAGGACTTAAAATATAACCACAATACCATTGTCATGCCTAAAAAAATTATTTTAGTGTCTTTCAGTAATAAATTACATGCAAATTTTCCTAATTAGTTACTTTTTAAAGAAAGCAGTTGCTTTATTTGAGTTAGGATTCTAATATATTCATATATAATTGCACATAACATTGCAATATGGTTGCATATAGAATTGCATTTATGATTGCAATTGGTTAGAGAGTCTCATCTATTTCTTTTCCATTCATTTCTTTCTCTTTCCCTTTCTTTCCTGAAAAAGGATTTGTTTTTCCTGTAGGGTTTTTTTACAGCAGATGTTTGGATTGTAATGGTTGCCTCCTGTATTAGTTAGGGTTCTCTAGAGAAACAGAATCAACAGGAAACACTCACAAATATAAAATTTATAAAAATGTCTCATGTAACCATGGGAACACAGAGTCCAAAATCCACATGGCAGGGAGTGAAGCTGATGATTTTGATAGATGGTCTGGATGAACTCCACAGGAGAGGCTCACTGGCCGAAGCAGGAAGAGAGCCTGTTTCTTCTGAATCCTCCTTAAAAGGCTTCCTGTGATTAGATTAAGCAACACTCATTTCAGAAGACACTCCCCTTGGCTAATTACAAATGGAATCAGCTGTGGATGTAACTGACGTGATCATGATTTAATTCTATAAAATGTTCTCGTTGCAACAGACAGGCCAGTACTTGCCCAACCAGACAAACAGGTACCACCGCTTGGCCAAGTTGACACATGAACCTGACAGTGACAGTCCACCCCTTTTCAGCTTGGCAGCTATACATGTCACCTTAAACCACACCTAAATTTTAAATAAAAAAAAACACACACGCACCTTTTTTTCTTTCACCTAACAATACTCAACTGTCCGACATATAACTGGAAACACATTAAATCTCTCCAGAATAGGGTGTAAGTCCTTAGGTAATATTCATTCTTAAACTTGATATCTTACAACTTAAATAGTATAATATGAAAAAAACAGCATTACAGTCCTCTTTTCTGTAACTGATCATGTGGTCATAGTTCATATTTATCACTACCTTCTTCCACTACCCATTCCATGTTCCCTTTATCCTCAGCGATCACTTCAGCTGGCTATGGTTCTTTGCCTGGTGGGGTGACCCAAACCTTCATTCCTGAAATTTTGGAGCCATTGGTAGTCCTGCCTGGATTGGGTTTTTGCAGTTTTCCATTGATTTTAATCATAGGGCATGGTAGTACTAAAAGTACTAATGTAGGGGATCTCCTATATTCCAAGAAAACTCTTCTTTACCTCCATTGTGTAGTTGCAGTCCTATTTTCCCCTGATAATCAGGATCAATAACCCCAGACAAAAATGTAATCCCCTTCTTGGCTTGTTGATCACAGAGTATGAGTAGCCTAAAGTGACCAGGTGGCAGTCTTAGATTCCAGTTCAATGGAATCATTGTTGCTTCTCCTGGTGGAAGCACTCCCCCTTTTGGAACTAAAACCTGTAGACCAGCAGAGCTCAGGGTTGCAGGGACAGGAAGCAAAAATTTTCCTAGTGGATCACTAGGGGTAATAGTGAGTGGTCCCACTCCCATTTCTACCCCTTGGTTCCTGGACCCATGGGATCCTGGCTATGGGAGAAACAGCATCATACAGAGAATGCTGATTCAGAGCATATACAGCTTCCTGGAGAACATTACCCCAGCCCTTCAAGGTATTGCCACCTAGTTGGCACTGTAATTGAGCTTTCAGAAGGCCATTCTACTGTTCTATCAATCCAGCTACTTTTGGATGATGGGGAACATGGTAAGACCAGAGAATTCCATGAGCATGTGCCCATTCCCACACTTCATTTGCTGTGAGGTGTGTTCCTTGATCAGAAGCAATGCTGTGTGGAATACTTACCTGGATAAGGCATTCTATGGGCCCACAGATGGTAGTTTTGGCAGAAGCATTGTGTACAGGGAAAACAAACCCATATCCAGAGTATGTGTCTATTCCAGTTCGAACAAATCACTGCCCCTTCCATGAAGGGAGTGGTCCAATGTAATCAACCTGCCACCATGTAGCTGGCTGGTCACCTCAGGACTGAATGTAGGTCTCTGTTGCTGGGAGATTGGGCACTCAGCAGTGGCTGTATCCAAGTCAACCTTGATGAGTGGAAGTCCATGTTGCTGAGTCCATGCATAACCTCCATCCCTACAACCATGATCACTTTGTTCATGAGCCCATTGCACAATGACAGGAGATGCTGGGGAAAGAGGCTGACTGGTATTCACAGAACGGGTCATCTTAGCCACTTGATTATTAAAACCTTCCTCTCCTGAAGTCATCCTCTGGTGCACATTCACATGGGACACAAATGTGTTCATGTTTTTAGCCCACTCAGAAAGGTCTAGCCACATACTTCTTCCCCAGACCTCTTTGTCACCAATTTTCCAACTATATAGTCTTTCCAAGTTCTTGACCATCCAACCAAACCATTAGCAAGAGCCCATGAGTCAGTATATAAACGCACCTCTGGCCAGTTCTCATTTCAAGCAAAATGAACAACCAGATGCACTGCTCGAAGTTCTGCCCACTGGGAGGATTTCCCCTCACCACTGTCCTTCAAGGACACCCCAGAAAGGGGTTGTAGTGCTGCAGTTGTCCACTTTTGGGTGGTACCTGCATATCATGCTGAAGCATCTGAAAACCAAGCCCAAGTTTTCTCTTCCTCAGTCAGTTCCATGTAAAGAACTCTCCAAGAGGCCATAGCTCTGGTCTGGGAAAGAGAAGGTAATGTGGCAGGAGTGGAGACCATGGGCATTTGGGCCACTTCTTCATGAAACTTACTCGTGCTTTCAGGACCTGCTCTGGTGCTATCTCATATGTACCATTTCTATTTTACAATAGAGTGCTGCTGAGCACACCCAACTTTATGGCTTGGTGGGTCAGACAACACCCAGCTTATGATAGGCAACTCAGGTCTCATGGTAACTTGGTGGTCCATGGTTAAGCATTCA
The DNA here is from genome assembly GCF_023851605.1 of Tamandua tetradactyla. Classification (NCBI taxonomy): domain Eukaryota; kingdom Metazoa; phylum Chordata; class Mammalia; order Pilosa; family Myrmecophagidae; genus Tamandua; species Tamandua tetradactyla. The sequence goes on from NC_135329.1 coordinate 203,702,999, forward strand.
GTCTCTACTAAGGTCCAGTAGCAGGCCAAAAGTTGTTTCTCAAAAGGAAAGTAGTTATCTGCAGCAGATGGTAAGGCTTTGCTCCAAAATCCTAAGGGTCTGGGTTGTGATTCTCCTATAGGGGCCTGTCAAAGACTCCAAACAGCATCTCCATTTGCCACTGACACTTCACATTCAAATGAGGACTATGTTGCCCTCACTTGTAGAGTAGCACACCAAAGGAAGATAATGTTGTCACCCAAATTCAAAGAGACCAACTAGGCGTTATGCCTCTGTTTTGGTCATAGGAGGGGCCAGATGCAGCAACTTATCCTTTACCTTAGAAGAGATATCTTGACATGCCCCACACCACTGGACATCTAGAAATTTCACTGAGGTGAAAGTCCCCTGTATTTTTGTTGGATTTATCTCCCATCCTCTGACACACAAATGCCTTACCAGTAAGTCTAGAGTAGTTGCTACTTCTTGCTCACTAGGTCCAATCAACATGATATCATCAGTATAATGGACCAGTGTGATGTTTGTGGGAGGGAGAAATGATCAAGGTCCCTGCAGACAAGATTATGACATACGGCTGGAGAGTTGGTATATCCCTGAGGTACGAGAGTGAAAGTATATTGCTGACCTTGCCAGCTGAAAGCAAACTGTTTCTGGAGGTCCTTACTAACAGTTATTGAGAAAAAAGCGTTTTCCAGATCAATAGCTGCATACCAGGTACCAAGGGATGTATTGATTTGCTCAAGCAATGATACTACATCTGGAACAGCAGCTGCAATTGGAGTTACCACCTGGTTGAGCTTACGATAATCCACTGTCATCCTCCAAGACCCATTTGTTTTCTGCACAGGCCAAATAGGAGAGTTAAATGGGGATGTGGTAGGAATCACCACCCCTGCATCCTTCACATCCTTAAGAGTGGCAGTAATCTCTGCAATCCCTACAGGAATCAATATTGCTTCTGATTTACTATTTTACTAGGTAGGGGCAGTTCTAGTGGTTTCCACTTGGCTTTTCCCACCATAATAACCCTCACTGCATGAGTTAGAGAGCCAATGTGGGGATTCTGCCAGTTTCTCAGTATGTCTATTCCAATTATACATTCTGGAACTGTGGAAATAACTACAGAAGGGGTCCAGGGGCCCACTGGACCTACTGTAAGATGAACCTGAACTAAAACTCCCTTGATCACCTGATCTCCATAAGCCCCCACTCTGACTGGTGGACCAGAGTGACGTTTTGTGTTCCCTGGAATTAACGTCACTTCTGAACTACTGTCTAATAGTCCCCGAAATATCTGATCATTTCCTTTTCCCCAATGCACAGTTACCCTGGTAAAAGGCCATTGGTCTTCTTGGGGAAGGCCTGGAGGAAAATTAACAGTATAAATTTGTGGCAGTGTAACAGGATTCTCCCCCAAAGGCGTCTGGCCTCCCCTTCATTCAAAGGGCTCTGGGTTTGTAAACTGTTTCAAGTCTGGAAATCAATTAAGGGGCCATGACTCTGTGTTTTTGTAATTCAGGTTAGACTTCTGTTCACTTGAACTAGGACTCTTTTGTTTATACTGTTCGAACAAGAATTTAGTAGACTGCCCTTCTATTGTATTTCTAGGTACCCCATGATTTACTAGCCAATGCCACAAATCTCTGTGAGTCATATAATTTTGACTTCTGCTTTGAGTTTGTTGTCTAGTATAATAGCCACGTCTACCCTGACTTTGGTGATTAAGTGCTGCTACCTGGCTTCTGCCAACTTGGGATCCCGTCATCCCCATTGTTTTAAGGATTCCAGCTCAGTGACAGCAGTTCCTACAGTAATATCTGACCTACAGAGAAGTGCAACTACAGAGCTCTTCAGTGATGATGGCACTAGTCTCATAAATTTATTTCTCACCATTCTGGTAAAAGTTGCATCCTCCAGACATTCCTGGGGTGTAAGAGCAGGCTTTGCATGATAAACCCACTCTAGCATTCCAATCTCTCTAAGCCTCTGGATCCCCTCATCTACATTATAGCAGGGCAGTTCTGGCATTTCAATCTCAGGTAATGTCAGCCACCTTTTGATCCATATTTCAACCAACCATCCAAACAAACTGTTAATACCTTTTCTAACCCCTCAAGCTATAATATTGAATGCAGGATCTCTGCTTAGTGAGCCCATATCAATACATTCAGCCTGATCCAGCCTTATATTCCTCCCACCATTATCCCACAACCGTAAAATCCATTGCCACACATATTTCCCTGATTTCTGTCTATATAAATTGGAAAACTCACACAGCTCTTTTGGAGTATAACATACCTCCTCTTGTGTGATACTTTGTACCTTACCTTTAGGGGCTTATTGGGACTTTAGTCTAGTTATAGGTCTGGAAGAAATGAGGGGTGGTGGGGGTGGGTCATGAAAAGAATTAGAAATATCTTCCAAGCCATTTGCTTCAAGGCATTCATTTGCAGTTTTATCTGGTGAAACAGGATTAATTACTCTGAGGTTAATCCCTTCAGGAAGAGATTTGGTGGCCAACTCCTCAAAGCAGGTTGGAGGTGGGTTGACTGTGTCCTCAAGGCAGAGTATCACAGGGTTGTCTAGAGAAGACTCAGCATGACCTAAGGTTTCAACCTCACCTCCAACATCATTATCAATCCATATGTCACCATCCCATTTTCAGGGTCCCACTCCTTTCCAATCAATGCCCTCATGTTAATGGCAGACACCATGCAACGTTAAGATTTCAGTTTATGGTGTAAAGTTGCTACTTTAACAATAAGATTCTGAGTCTGATTTTCAGAGATCTCAATCTATGGCTACAGGAAATAAGATTTTCCTTCAGGATACTGATAGAAAATTCTGCATCTGTCAGACGGTATTTAAGCTTCTCATTTGAAGCCTTAAGCCCATCCCTTTCACTTGTTGTTGTAGCCAGTGTATCTAACAACAACCAGCCAACACTCTGTACCTCTTATTTCCACAAAACTCCATAGAGGTGTCAAAAACATTATCCCCCAGAGCCTGGCTTCATACAAGCAAAGCATTAGGAAAATTGAATGGTAATATTTTGACTACCTCTTTTGCCAACTCACTCCATGGATTGGGAGTGCCATTCTGATTATGGGAATCAGAGTCCTTAGTGCCTTTGAGTCCAGTCAGAGTAGAAAACCATTCATAAAAACCTATTTTCAAGATTCTATTTCTTAAGGCCCACTCCTGGTACCAAGTTGTATTAGTTAGGGTTCTCTGGAGAAACAGAATCAACAGGATATACTCGCAAATATAAAATTTGTGAAAGTGTCTCATGTAACCATGGGAATGCAGAGTCCAAATCTGCAGGGAAGGCTGTGAATCCGATGATTCTGATGGATGGTCTGGAAGAACTCCACAGGAGAGGCTCACCGGCTGAAGCAGGAAGAGAGCCTGTCTCTTGTGAATCCTCCTTAAAAGGCTTCTGGTGATTAGATTAAGCATCACTCATTGCAGAAGACACTCCCTTTGGCTGATTACAAATGGAATCAGCTGTGGATGCAACTGACGTGATCATGATTTAATTCTATGAAATGTCCTCATCACAACAGACAGACCAGCCCTTGCCCAACCAGAGAAACAGGTGCCACCACTTGGCCAAGTTGACAGAATAAACTGACCATGACACCTCCCTAGGGTATTTTTTAACATCTTGTGTTTTTACTGAATTCATATCTGGATCTCAAGGGTTATTGTTTTTAGTTTGTCAGACAAATATCCTATAATGGGTTGGTTTAATCAACAGAACTTCTGGGTTCATGGTTTGGGAGGCTTTCTCCTGACAGTCTGCAGTTCTCCTTCTGGTTTCCCACAACCCTTGGGTCTCCTTGGCTTGCAGCTCCTTCTCTTGTCACTGTGCGACCTCTTTCTGCTCGTGTCTCCTCTTCCAGTTCTCACTGACTCCTGGCTTGCCACTCGCCTTTAGACTGTGTTGGAATTTCTTCTGCATATAAAGGACTCCAGTAATACAGATTAAGGCTCACCTTGATGCAGGTAGTCCATATCTTAACTAAAAATAACATCTCCAAAAAGTCCTTCTTATAAATGGGCTCACAGCTGCAAGAATGCAGACTAAGATTAATACCTGTCTTTGGAGGGGGGATATAATTTGACCTACTATACCCATTTTGACTCAGTTTCCATTTCTTTGCAATATTTCCTCACAGGTGATGTTAGGTTCTTCCATCTGGAGGCACATAATTCTGTTTGTCAGTCTTTGTGTGGTATTGGCATCCATTGTTAGCCATTGCCTACACTCATTAATTCATTTGAGTTGCACAAAGGTGACATTCTACTTTCCTTCTCTATTTCTTATCTTTGATACTTTTATGGAGAGAAATGTCCCCTCAACAGAAATTTGGTTACTCTGAAGTACAGTTCATATAGGAAAGGAAAGATAACACCTGCTATCTACCCCACATTCTTCTGTTTTATATCTGTTTTTAAAATAATGTGTTGATTTCCCAGCATCTTCTAAAGATGATTAGTGAGATTTATTACTTTTTTGCTATTATTTTAAATGTAGGGATTTAAAAATATTTTGTTTCAGTTCATTGCAATTAATCTTACTGATGTCCATACTGTCCCAATAAGGAATACCTTTCCTAAATCCTCTCAGTAGGACCCTGTTTTTCTGTGTCCAGCTGAGACAAGATGTTCAAGGTGCATTTTGCACAATTTCTATCCTAAACCCCAGAGTCATTAATTTCTCATGGAGCTCTGGTTTATACTTCTTTTTAAAACCACTGATTCCATTCCTTGCCCATCTTTTCCCTAGATGTATTTCTAAGAGATCTTTACATATGAAGACATTAATCTTTTGTTTGTCCTGGAAGCATATGTTTTTTCCCAGTTTCAAAATTTTTGAAATACTATGTTTTTTTGGCACTCATTTAAATATTTGATAAATCACATCCATTATTTTGGTCCTTTATAATTTTTGGTCTTGGGGTCATTTTAAGCAAGGCATCCTACATTCAAGGAATGTAAGACTATTCTCCTATATTTTTTATGTTAACCTTATGGTTTTATTTTCTACATATCAATATTTACTCTAATTGCAATTTTTGGGAGTTTGAAGTGAAGCAAGACTTTTACTTTAAAAGGTCATTTTATTTTATAATCTAGTCATGTGAGATGTAACCATTAGGGGAAACTGAGTAAATGCAACTGTGAATCTATAATGATCTCAAAATAAGAAATTAAAAAAATCACTTTGTCATTTTGTTGTATGGTCAGTAATCAAGTATATACTTTCCAAATAGTTCACTAGAATGTCCAATCGCTTAGATAACTTGGTGGATATGAGGTAATTATAGAAATTGTATATGTAATAGGCTACTCGCTATATTTAATTATAGGGGCAATTTTACATGATTAAATGTTAAGCTAAAAATCAGGATAAAAAACTGTATGTTGAGAATACTTTAATTTTGTCATATAAATACACAGGAAATGAACCCATAAATTCCATATTAATTAAGAAGGAAAAGGGTAGATGTAGACACCACATGGACTGGGTGACCAAACTTACCCCGTGATGGGATAAGCTGGCACCACCCACTGCTTGATGTAAAAATGTTTAACTTGAATCTAATCTGAGGAAACAATTACATACATACATAGTGAGGGTTATGTTGAAAAACAACTAAAAGATCTGTGGGATTAATTTTTTGTGACTACATTGGATTTTAAACTCAATTGTGTAAATCCTCTCTTCAGAAAGACACTGTTCCCAAATGAAATTTAGATGGTATATGAAATCTATATTTTTGTAAAATTATTTTGCCTAAAAGGAACTATCCGTGGCTGGCAACTGTAGAAATTCTGGTGTTCCAAGTAGATTTTGTCATGCTCTGAATGTGGGAGTGTGTGTCTGTGTGTGTTTGACTATTATTGTAAGTGTACTTAGGGCCTCTTTGGGAAAAAACAGAAGTGTTTCAGATCACAGAACAGACTCAAGACAGATGAAATATTTTCAAATTTAATGTTGATTTCTAAGATTTCCTTTACAGAGGTAGTTCAAGTTCATAGAATAAATTCGAACAATCCAGCGAGGTCTCTTCCCTCTCACATCAATACTACCCTCCCCTTCCTCCACAGGGGACCACAAATAAAATGTTTTTGCGACTCAATATTTAAGGACTATTTTGCATAGGTTATTAAGACATTTAGAAGATTGCTATGTAATAACTAGAAATACAAAGTAGCAATTGAAGAATGAGAAAGATTTTTACCTGCCAGAAAAGGCAAACACCGACAGATAAAAATCTATAGGCAATTGGCACATGCTAGAGTATAAAATACACTTGTCTAAGATCAGGGTTGGGGGCCACCCTTTGGAAGCTGGGGTGCGCTCACACCCTTGAATTGAATTCCTGTTGCTTTGGAGACTTTTCAGGTGTCAATGCTTGAGTCACCTGGAGTGGAAAGTAGAGGACAAAACCCCGATCCTGAAACAAGCCCAAGAATCAAATCATACAGCAGGGGCAGGTGGGTCAGGGGCCACGGACAGCAATGGAGAGAGGGAATCTGACCCCTCTTCTCCCATTACTACCCAAACTGGCAGCATCTGCAGGGGGTCCAGCCCCCAGACTCACCAAGCCACCGATGGGTATTCAGGATGCTGTCTGACTTTTCACGTGGATGACCCTGTGCAAGAGGCTCGCTCATCTTCCCACCCCAAACACGTGAAGAATCAGAGTACAAGGAAAAAACAACCAAGGAGAAAATTCCCAGGAAGTCCAAGTGACAGGGGGACAGCAGGGAGCAGACAGGATGGGATGGAGAAAAGCCTTAGCAACAGAAGCAAGCAGGCTCCCCAGCAGCACCTGCAGGGCGCGGCCAACTAGCAGCAGCACTGCTTCTGGCAGCAGCACTTCTGCTGGCAGCACTTCTGCTGGCAACAGCCCTTTCCACCACCGCAGGAGCCGCAGCCGCACGAGCCACAGGAGCTGCAGGAGTGGCAGGAGCGGCGGCAGCAGACGACCACGGGGGTGCTGCAACAGCCCCCACAGCAGCCGGCGCAGCAGGGGCAGCAGGCGGTGCAGCAGCCCACCCGGTAGCGCCTGCAGGTGGTGCAGCTGCCGCAGCCACCGCCACAGCCACCACCGCAGCCACCGCCACAGCCACCACCGCAGCCACCGCAGCCACGGCTGCAACCACCACAACCTCCACAGCCACAGCAACCCATGGTGTCAGTAGAGAGAACTCGGGTGAGTGAGCGGAGAGGAGTCAGGAGGTGAGAGTGAGGTCTGATGCCTCCTTCTGCAGGGGGGCCCTTATATACTGCCCCTGCTTCCATATTTTTGGCCCAATTTTCATAGAAGAAACTCACAAGACCTTCTATTTACTTCCTTACTGGGCACCCCAACATGATAAAAATTGCTATTGTTAGCACAGCAGTTTCCTTAGAGTGCCTTTGACTTTTCTGTTATGAATGCAATAATTATGTGTTGTATCTTTGGTCCAGAAGAGGAAAAACGGTTGCCAAATTAGAAAAAAGTAAGCATAGGGGCCTCAAAACTATGCTTCTTATTTCAAACATAAGTCATCATAGAGGTGTCCCGAGCGCCCCAGAACTTCCCCAGCATTCTGGGGAGCCAACATGTAGAGCTAAAACCATCCTACCCCTGAAGCCTCTGGTTGCTGAGAAGCATATCAAAGGAAGGTCCATCAAGGAAGACTTGCTTCTCCTGCTTTCAAAAGATAAGCTTATGAAAAGACTGCACTTGCAGACACAGGTACCCCAATATTCTGGGGCCAGTGATTAGGTGGGCAAGCTTTTTGGAGGGTTTTTCACAGCCACTAGACATGCTTCTTTTCTGCATTGTCTGGAGGTACCTGGATTTGCTAGGCAGGCCTGAGATTCTGAGGATTGTCAAGCAAGAACACAACCCTACAGCCTATTTATCTCACCCACAGTCCACATGGGGCAGGAAGTGGAGACCTGACAGGCAGAGACAGGGGACCAAGACTCATCATTTCAAGCAAACTTTCCCTGGGGCATGGTCAGGCTGAAAGGTGGCTTGGCCACAAAGTCTCCACATGAGAGGGACGAGAAAGCTAGCCAACTGAGGGAATACTTCTGCAGTGGCTGGAAGCTGTATGGACCCAGAAAAACATGTCCTTAAATCTAACCCCTCCCGTGGGCATGAACCCATTGTATGTAGGATCTTTTGATGAGGCTACTTCAGTTAAGGTGTGACCCACCTCATTCAGGATGGGTTTTAAGCCTCTTCCTGGAGTTATAAGAGAATGAAATTCAGCCAGAGAGTGAGAAAGCCACAGAAGCAAGAAGCGGAATGTAAGTGAAACCCAAAAGAGAAGGGAGGGACCAGCACACGCCGCCATGTGCCTTGCGGTGTGGCAGAGGAGCCCAGGATCGCCAGCGGCCAGACTCTGGGAAGAAAGCATCACCTTGATGAAGCTTTGATTTGGATGTCCTCCCGGCCTCAAAGCCATGACTGAATAAATTCCCATTGTTTATCTTGACTCATTTTGTAGTATTTGCTTTGAGCAACCTAAGAAACTAAAACACCTTCTTACTTTATTTTTCCAATTATTTAACAAATGAGAAGCAGAAATCTCATCTTGGGCAGATGACTTAGGAGTAGACCACAGAATCGTATTTTAGCATCTGACATCACACAGTTATTTTTTGTAATTTTTAAATCATAAAGTACTTCTTCTTGTGAATAATTAAGCTCCCAGGGAGCTTAAAAAGAATATCTATGTTTTAAGGTGAGCTAAAATATGAAATGTTGTATATATTTAGAAATGTTTACTCTTTCCCTTCTGAATTCTGGTTTTTCACTTAATTTTAAGATTTTTTGTTGTTGTTGTTAAATAACTTAAGGAGTGTGATGAATTGCTGCACAGAGTGGAACAATTGTTTTCCTAACCTGTGATGACTGAGAAGTATAAAATGAAACTACAGTAGTGTTGTAATGTAGATGAATTTGGCTGTAAGGGGTTGTTTAGAGTCATGCATGTCACCAATTAACACTACGAATTTAAATACGTTCCTGCATGAACTAGTACCCGATGTAGGGCACTGGCACAAAGAGTTAAAAATAGAGTGTTATATGTGGAAAAATACCTGTTGCATGCTATGGACTACAGTAAATAGTAATAGCTTGCAATTCTTTCATCAACAGTAACTGGTGTGTCACACCAATACTAGGGGTCAGTAATTGAGGGAGATAAGGGATATGGGGTGTTTTGGGTTTTTTTGTGTGTGTCTGATAATTTTTTTTTGAGCAATGAAAATGTCCTAAAATGGAGTTTGATGATGGTTGCACAACTAGGTGATGAAACTGTGAGACGCTGATTATATACTTTGGATGGAATATATGATAAATGAATATTATCTCAATAAAATCTGCAAAAAAAAGGAAGCTAATTTTATGTGGCTCTAAACTCAGACTCTCATGGTTATAAAAATATGATAATTCGTAGATACTTTTTTGATAGAGACGTTGGGGGTTTACAAAACAATCCAGCATAAAATGCAGTGATCCCATATACCCATGATTAGCACGTTGTATTGGTGTGGAACATTTGTTACAATTGATGAACACACATGTATAAAGATGCGCTACTAAATACAACCCAGTTAGCCATAAATGCTTTAGGCAATTATTTAGTTCTATGAATATCCACTGACTACTCACTGCATGCCAGGCACTATTCTTAGGTCCTTCAGCAAAACACATATAGACACAGGTAAATTCTCATGGACATGAACCTCTTAAAAGTGTGCTCTAATCCAAATAAAGATATAAGAGACAGGTAAAGGTTAAAATTAGCAATACTAACTGGTCTCAAGGAGCCTCGTGAGACCTTTTATGGATGTTGGACAAACAACAACAAGGAACTGGCTGTGAATTCTGGATCCGGCTCAGTACAAAAGGGCCCCCCTGCAGAAGGAGGCGTTAGACCTCACTCTCGCCTCCTGACTCCTCTCCCCTCACTCACCCAAGTCCTCTCTACTGACACCATGGGTTGCTGTGGCTGTGGAGGTTGTGGTGGCTGCAGCGGCGGCTGCGGCGGTGGCTGCGGCGGTGGCTGCGGTGGTGGCTGTGGCGGTGGCTGCGGCAGCTGCACCACCTGCAGGCGCTACCGGGTGGGCTGCTGCACCGCCTGCTGCCCCTGCTGCGCCGGCTGCTGTGGGGGCTGTTGCAGCACCCCCGTGGTCGTCTGCTGCCGCCGCTCCTGCCGCTCCTGCGGCTCCTGTGGCTCGTGTGGCTGCGGCTCCTGCGGTGGTGGAAAGGGCTGTTGCCAGCAGAAGTGCTGCCAGCAGAAGTGCTGCTGCCAGAAGCAGTGCTGCTGCTAGTTGGCCGCGCCCTGCAGGTGCTGCTGGGGAGCCTGCTTGCTTCTGTTGCTAAGGCTTTTCTCCATCCCATCCTGTCTGCTCCCTGCTGTCCCCCTGTCACCTGGGCTCTATGGCATTTTCCTCCTTGGTTCTCATACTTCGTTCCTTCCTGTGGCTTTGGACTGGCTCCAGATGCTCTCCTAAAGGTTTCCTAATAAAATGCCAAAATAAACTCTGAAGAGTTTCCCTTCGTTTTATCCTTATAGTTATCTTCATTTAGCAAGCATTAATTACAGTCTTCCATGGGGTGGACCCATCAAGGATATACGAATAATTATGGGCTGCATGATTTATAGTCCGACTGTACACAAATAACCATGAACCTGAGGCACACCTGTATCACACATGTCTAAAGGTGCACGTTGGTGGGGTGTGATATGGGGATGGGGCCTTGCCTTTTTGGAAAGGGAATGGATACAAAGAACTGGAATAGCGTGGTGAAGCGGGTGATACTTTGGGGTGTGTTCTGAAGAATGGGTAAGGTTTTGACAAGTGGGAATGATTGGGGACAGATAGATAAATTCCAAGATATCGAGGGATGGGAAAGTTCAGGGCACATGTGGGATTTAGCCAGTCATGAAGTTGATCTAAAATAGAGTATATCGGTTGGCCCATGGTGGTTCAACAGGCAGAGTTCTTGCCTGCCATGCCGGAGACCTGGGTTCGATTCCCAGTGCCTGCCCATGCAAACAAAACAACAACAACAAAAGAATAGAGTATATCAACATAAATATTCAGAAATAAACAATGGAAGAAAAATTAAGCCTTACAATTTGGAAGGCTGAGGATTTAATAAAATCGGCATCAGCAACAACTAGCATTCATGCTTTCCCTTGTTATATACCAGACATAATTCTAAGAACCTGTATGTGCCACAAGCAGGTTGTGAGAAAAGTACTATTCCCGTGCCCCGTTGCACCTCCAGGGAGAGCTCAGAGAAGTTCAAGAACGAGCTCCGAGTATACAGCGGGTGGGACTCAGATGTGCGTCTGTGGTCTGGGCTGGTGAAGACTCTGAGAGCAGGCACTGGACTATGCAGCAACACATAGGGCTGGTGGATTCGTGGGGAGAACGGACGGCGTGTCAGGGTACACGGGACATGCAATGGGCACCTGGAAGGACGCCACGGTGGAAATGGCAAGGGCGTTTGTGGGAGTTGAAGGAAAAACGCAAAACACAATCAGCAAGAACCTAACCTGAGACTACAAAATGAGCCCGATAATTAAAAATAAATTCCTGAGTGGGCCACGGTGGCTCAGCAGGTAAGAATGCTTGCCTGCCATGCCCAAGGACCCAGGTTCAATTCCCGGTGCCTGCCCATGTAAAAAAAAAAAAAAAAATGAGCCCGATGACACTGATGATCTGACAACACGTTGTGACACCTCCTCTTCTATTCCAGCAGATTTGGGATACTGTATAAGGTAGCCCGTTTTAATTTATATTAGATATGGCAAATTCCACAGTTGTAAATAGGACCAGTTTCAGAATTAGGTGAGGAACTGACCATTTCCTCTAAATTCTTTGTTTTAATCTGTAAAGTGTAGAGGGAAAGGGAGTCGATAACCTAAAAAAATCTGTCCGATGAATGTACATATTAAATTCCCTCATACATTTCTCTGATCCTATTTACTCAGCATTTATTCTATTGCAGACACAGTCTGACATGGCTCATTTGCTATGTTGGCCTGACCTAAAAATATCTAGGCTCAAAAATAGCGGGCTTTTGGGTCTACTTATCAAATCTTGATCTTTTATTTTCATTTCTAAGAAGAGTATTTGGATCTAGATAGTAGACCAAAAAACATTCTGTAGAGATCACAGGGCTTGGTACAAATTATAGTTTGGTAATAAGTGCTGGAGGAATGAGTGGACACTATACGCACATACACACAATATACATAAAACAGACATAAGCTACATATGTTTATGTATATTATTCATCTTAGTTATATTTATGTTATATGTGCCACTCACATATATAGGATATACGCGTTATTCTTATATATAGACATATATACATAGGTTATATGTGTGTTATATGTTATCTACTATGTATACATGCCTACACATGTGTGTACATATATACCTCTAGGGTATACACCCCGGTATCTGCTCAGAGTCTGAATTTATGACCCAACACATGTTTTTCTTCCATTCATTTGTAAAATCTAGTCATTTGTGGTACATGTGTTCGCAACTACAATTGTTTCTGTTTCTTCTGCCTGTCCCTTCTTGAACTGTGATTCCTGGAATGTCACTGCTTGTGTTGATTTTACACAATGTGACATCTATGACTCAGGCTATCACAGGTTACAGTACCGCCGTCCAAAAGACCTCCAGGCACTCCTTTGGAATTTCCTCATGTTTTCATTAATTCCTCCAATCGCGGAGTTTCTTCCCAGCTTCTAAAGTTTCACCAGGGCTCTTATTAGTGAGGGAAACTGGAAATGAAGGTAATGTACACATAACAGTGAGCACAGCTCCTGGTGCCTAGTAGGTACCGAGCAAGGGCTTAGCACAATGTAAGTGACCTAAGGGGCTCAGTCCTCCACGTGGGATCAATCCCTTTCAATTAAACGTATTACTACCAACCTTTCATAAACATTTGAGTAAGGACACTGCCAAGCTCTGTCATAAAGAGATATCTGGAGTGGGGGTTCCAACTTGTGAGGTTAGGATTCAGGTGTGTGTGTGGTGGGAAAGCTCAGTGGGTTGGGTCCCTTTCAAAATGCTCCCATATTCAGCTTAGCTCCTGTGTTTTGGGTGTGCTGGCTGCTACGGACATAAATCGGGCTTTCCTTTTTTTCAGAATTTTTTTTCCTAATGTCCTACCCTTTCTTTATTTTTAGCACTCCTAATCAAAACCCCTCAGGATAACTTCCATCCAAATCGGGTAAACCTGCTAGGATTAGATTATCACAAATATGTCTTCAGCTCATCGGTGTTCATTGTGGATTTGCCATGCATAAAACCCCATTGCTTCTGGCCTGTTAAGAAGGAACTTCAAGGCACGCCCGTGGGAAAGGTAGTGAGATGCGAGGATTGGTGTCAGGACCATACAAGATGGAGCCAGTGAGCTGAACCATCCAGGAAACTGGCTTCAGATGCACTAAATGCTTCGCTCAACTAAGGGTTATAACTATTCCACCAAGAGACCCAAGGAGGGTGGTTCAGATGAGTGCTCTTTCCCCAGTCCCCCTGCGCTCACCAACTGCTTTGCAGAGAGGGGCATTGAAAGTTCGGGAGCGTATGCTCTTCAAGGAGCCAGAGGCTGACCCAGAGGCTGACCCTGGAGTTGCCATCGTGTGGGAGTGAACGTCCCGTCCACTCAGGTCAGCTCTGGGTATGTTACCTTAGTTACATACCAGGTAAAAAAAGGCATCGATTTATGTGTTTTATTTATTTTTATTGTATACAACAAAAAACATACAAACATTCTTGACATGGTTGCAATCAATGGCTCACAGTATCATCACATAGTCGTGTATTCATCACCATGATAATTTTTTTGAACATTTGCATCTGTCCAGCAAAAGAAATAAAAAAGGAAAACATAACTCATACATGTCATACCCCTTACACCTCCCTCTCATTAAGGAGATAAAATAAATTGAGTATTTCAATCTACTTAATTTATTTTAAACTTTGTTCCCCTATTATTTGTTTATTTCTTATACATATTTTTTACTCATCTGCATCTGTATATAACATGCCAGAATGATGGCGAGTACATCTTAATCTCCCGATCCAAACTTTGCAAAGATCTTTAGATAGTGAGCACATCACAAAGGAGAGAAAAAAGAAAACTGATTCTCTGTGCAGACGAAGGATGGTTTTCTAGGAAATTGTGGTTCTGTCTGTATGTGATTAAATATGTGCCAGTCATTGTTCTAGGAACAATTTTAGAAAAAAAATATGTATATACATATATATTTAAAGCTCATAAAAATCCTGTTTGATATTTATTAATATCTCCACTTTATGGTTGAAAAAACAGGCTTAGAGAGCATAAGTGGCAACTAATAAATAGCAGACCTGGGAATTCAGTTCAGAACTTAGCTTCAGCGTGGAGCTCACTTCTCTATACATTATACTATCATCTTATTTGAATAACCTGTTCTCTTATTCAGAATTGTTATATATATATATATTATATGTATATATAATATATGTATATTGCTTTAAGAGCACTTTTACCAGTTTGCTTCTCAAGACTGTGAGACTGGTGTCATTTGTCATTTGACAAATTTAAGTAATTTTCTACCTCGAAAATTTCCTGTGAGGATTAAATGGAATATTCTACTTGTAAAAGGCAGAAGCACTGCACAAATATATGTCACTCTTATTAATATAATACAAGTTCTAGGGGAAGAAGCTGGGTTTAGCTATAATTCTCTAATGGGTTGGAGAATAATGTATCAAATCACCCAGAAGCTGTTCCTATGACATGTTCAGGCCCCTCCTCGGGGGTTCTCAGACTCCCTTCTCTGCCTGGGGGACTCTTCCATGACCCAACTTTGAAAATTTGGCTTCACCACCACTGCCACTAAAAGGAGCTGGACCAGTGGAAACAGATGTAATGTTAGCGATGGACTAGCTCTGACCGTGACTGTGTGACCCTAAGACACATACCCTTGAGTAAGTCATGCAACCTCTCAGAGCCTTGGTTATCTCATTTGACTTAGTTTTTAAGTTCATAAATAGTTTTATATTTTGAGCATATTGCAGAAAGCTTCATTATCTCCTACAAAAGCACATGGAGAGTCCAGAAAAATTACCAAAGATGTTTTAAAATATATAGCAGGGCTTGAAACCAAGAAAGAGAAATTCTCAAGTTCTAGAAGTGAAAGGAAAACTTGAAGTCAGTGAGGGGACTGGTGAGCTGAAGATGAAAAGTCAAAGGAGTAATAAAACTAGATATAGGCTTTAATCCCTGGAAGCTGGTGTTCAGTTTCCCAGCAGGTTGCTATGTATCCTGGGAGCCAAGAGTGACTTTCTTATTTATCCTGATTAGCAAAAGTTTGCATATAGATCTGGAGAAGTGCCAAGGAATTTTGCCTTCCTCCCAGGACCTTGAGTAGGGGGGAAAAGAAAGCTACCCATTAGAAATTATATCCTAGGACCTGAATTCAAATTACAATTTGCTTATAGAGTCCAAATCTATAAGTATCTACATGATGTATGAATCCAAGCAAAGAAATGAACAGAAATTCTGATCTGAAGCCGAAATCTGTGAGCTCTAGATAGACATAAAACCATCCTTTAAGGATGCTTCCACAACCCAAAGCATACAACCAAGATGGGTTCATAATACATCTATATATATTTTAAATGAGGAAATAAATTACTGTGAAGAAATGTAATGAGAAACAACCAATAGAAAAGACAAGAGATCGAGTTAACTGAAAACTCTATTTTAGGTGGGACCTTTTAATTAGGTTGTTTCAATTGAGATGTGGCGTAGCCCATTCAAGGTGGGTCATAATCCTTTATAAAAAGCTAAAAGCCAAGAGAGCTCAGAGAAGCCCCGGAGAGGCAGAGAGACAAGGACGCACCCACAAAAGCGGAGAGAGGAAGCCACCAAAGCTGGAAGCTAAAAGCAATGAAATTCAGGAGAGAGGGACCAGCAGACACTGGCCGTGTGCTTTCCCATGTGACAGAGGTGTCCTGGGTGTTCTCCTGTCTGCAGGCCCCAGGTATTGTCCTGTTGATGCCTGGAGTTGGACACACAGTCACAGTCTTAGAACTGTAAGTCTGTAAGCGAATAAATCCCCATTGTTAAAAGCCAACCCATTTCTGGTATGTTGCATTTCATCAGCTTTAGCAAACCAAAACAATAGTCAATAAAACATTTGAAGGAATGGTGAGCAAAAGACAAAAAAAAAAGGAAAGTAAGAAAAAGAACAGATAGACTGATAATAGAAAAAATCGAACAAAGATGAACAATAGAGTTTTTGAAATTAAAAAATACATATTTAATGGACAGATAATATATGTTATACTTGCAGGTGGAGAAGATTAAATGTGAATTAAGATATAAATCTGAGAAAAACTTCAAGAATGCAGGACTGAGGGATGAAGAAATAAAAAACACAAATGAGAAATTAAGGAACTTGGAGGACAAAATGTAAGGCCAGTAAAACTGTGATTCTAACATTGGACCAAGACAGCACTGGGAAAAAATTACAGATTATTCTGACATGAAAAAAATAAAATTATATCCCTGTATCATACCATCCATAAAAATGAATTCCAGATGGATTAAAAAACTTAACTGTGAGTAACAAAACTTTAATGCTCATTAGACACTATAAAATACCTTGTATCTTTACAAGGTCAAGTTTAGAAGACATTTTTTAACTGGACTCAAGCAGCAACCTAAAGTAAATGATACATTTTCTTTCATAATAATTAAAACCTTTGATAAGGAAAAGCCCCACAAAGTTAACAGACAAATGAAAAACTGAAAAAAAAATCTGCAATGTGTAAAACAAAAGAAGATTATCTACAATACATACAAATCAGCCATAAATAATAATAATAATAAAAATGCCTAGACCCTAACAGAAAAATGGGTAAAGTATACATGCAGGTCATTTACAAGAAAGGAAATGCAAATTTTAAAATGACCAATTTAGGGAAATGAAAATTAGGTCTATAGTGATGTACCATATTTGACGTGCCAGATTAGAGATTAAGGTGTGTATATGTGTGACAGAGCATGTGAGATCTATCTGTCTATCTATCTATCTATCTACCTATCTATCTATCTATCTATCATCTATCTACCTGTATATCATCCACCAAGAGAATACAGGGTTTAGCCAAGATTGAGGGAAGCAGATACCATTATACGCTGTTACTCGGAGTACAAATTAGTACAATAGCTTTGGAAAGCAATTTAGCAATATGTTTTCATTTGTGTATACAGTCCAACTCAGCAATCAGAATTTTAGGTCATGATCCAGAGTAACTTTTAAATTTGTACACGAAACGATGTATAAGAATGTTTACTACAACACTGTTTACAATGGCAAAATTTGAATAGCAAAAATATTCTTAAATAAATGGTAGTATTTTTGTTATGATGGAATACTTACAGCAGAGAAATTGTTAAATGATCTAAATCCAATCAAATCAACATGAATGTAGATCTCAGAAGCAATAAGTGAATAAAGCAAGATACAAAATTATATCATTTATGTAAATGACCATTTCTCCACAAACTCCCACTGTCTGATTTGATATGCATAGTGAAAAATGGAGTCATTAATTTTTCAAAAATGATAAATTATTCATAATACCCAAGAAAAGTAGGTTAGATTGTTACTGGACAAAGGTGGTGGATTCTTTTGCCCAATGCACTCAATGACAGATTCCTTAGACAACAGAGTTTCAAAGAGAAAAAGTTTATTACTAGGCATGTAGCAAGAGAGTACTACCGGCCTAAAATCTGTATCCCCACACTGTAAGAATTCTGATAGTCATGCAGTATCAAAAGATGGGCAGGCTTTAAGAAAATGAGCATAATAGCTCCAGATAATGTAATTAGAAGTGATCTGATTATTGAGCAGATGCAGATTGATTACATGATTACATATGCTCTGCTTAACCACAAGAAAATGGTAACCCTAATATGATGATGGGCATGATTTTTAGTATTATAATGAGGTATAGGTGACTTATAGGTTAAAGTCTCAGTACTGTGCATGCCAGGTGGGCCCATTTGGTTGTATCCAGCTTGGCTTATCAAGATAACTTTAGACCTAGGGTGGGTTAGCTCTGTGCTGATCCACGTCCCTTCATTAATAAATCTTTAGTGATCACAAGACTCCAAAGTTGAAAAACCGCATAAATGGGTATAAGTTGTTTGTGGAAACTCAGGAGAGTTATGCTTTAGACGATCCATGTAAATTCTTCTTCATTGTAAACATGCTTTCCATATATTTTGGAATCCTCCTCTTGCCCGACCTTAGTGCCCCTAAAGGCCGTATTTGCTAATGAAAGATTTTACTGTGGTCCACTCAGTTAGTGGGGAAGAATGATTTGGCTGGATTCCCTGAGACAGACCACAATTCCCTGTTCTGAGATTCTGCCTGTGGTTTAACCATCTATCTCTTCATTTCCTACCCTGTGATCTGTCTCAGAAGTCCGAATCACATCTCCATAATGTTTGTTTGTACTTGTTTGTGAAAGGACTGCTATTGGAGATTTCACACCAAATTTAAGGTTCCTCTTCAAGACGCCCCAGCATCCTTCTTCTGTATGGAACTCACTCCTGACTGCACCTTAATGTAACTTAGAAATTACAATTTAACAAATTTTGATGATGACTGCAGTATATAGATGCCTTTTTCTTCCTTTCTGCTATATTGTAGAGTAGCCAAAGGAAAATACCTGAATTTACTGAAACACACTGAACTGCAAATTGTAAAAACCTTGTGACTGGCCCTGCTTGCATCCCCTTATCTTGTTTTACAATTGAAGAGTCCTACAATGACAAAAACAATCCCAAATAATGTTCATGAAGGAGCTTGAGCCATCTAGAACTAACTACTGACTTCAGTGTTATTGTAATGGGATTTCAGCTTAATTGCAGTTTAGCTCCACTTCCTTATAATTGTCCATTGTAGTCCTTTATACTTGCTATTGTAATGGTAACAACTCCATCTCCCCTTGTTTGAATCCAAAAAAACCCAAAACTCCTTAGTCTTGGAGAGACAGATTTTGAGGCCCATAAGCCATATCTGAGCTCCATGCTTCACATGGCAATAAACTTTTTCTCCTTTAGAAACCCTGGTGTCCTAGATTGGCTATTGTGCTCATTGGGCAGAGAACACTGTGTTGGTGTCAATTTGGTGACTCTGGTGGAGCCCAACTGCCCAAAGTTCTGTAGCCCTGGCAGGACAAATGAGGACTAAATAAATGAACCTTTTGCCCCGGCTAGACCCTTTAAGTCTAGACGCTTGGCAACCAGGTTTTCTTCTGCCTTGCTGCCACCCCAGGCTCTTTGGAACTTTAAAACTTCAAAGGAAGAAACACTTCCAGAGTTCCAGGTGTGGACATCGGATTGGGTGAGTAGGCCAACAAGGTGGAAGTGGATTGGGAACCTCGGGTGGGGGCTTGAGGTCCCTGGATCTGGGTTAGAGGCCCTGGATCCTGCTTCTAGAATCATCTCCTTTGCTCTGACCTCTCCACCTTTCTGAACCCTTCTGTACAGGGTTCAAGGCCCTGACCTGAGCTTGTCTTTTGAGTATACTCCTGAAAAATAAGCAACCAGCTATTAGTTGGTATTTAATGAAATTCAGTGTTTAATGGCTTTTTAGTTGTCGTTTGGCATGTTATTTAGAGATAGCAAGTATTTAATGTCAGTTTAATTATTAATTGATATGTTTCTTAAATATACAGTAATTGTTTAAAAAGTGCCTGTCAGTTGGTGTTACTGTATTTGTATTGTTCAAGTGCTCCTAATTGGTTACGGTTTACTGAAATTCTTTAAAATGGGAAATCATAATTCTCAAAGCATTCCTGAATGCAGCCTTTGGGCTATAATTTGAAAAATTCAAAAGATTTTACTTATGAGTGTATGAGAAAACAAAAAAATGGTTTATTTCTATCATACAGTCTGCCCTCAATATGATTTAGAATCAGGAGAGAAATGGCCTGAAAATGGCCCTATAGAAAAGAATACTGTATTATATTTAGAGTTGTTCTGCAAAAGAGAGCAGAAATGGAATGGGATGGTGTATGTTACATCCTTTATTTGCCTCTTTCAGCAACCAGTGTTGATGGGGAAATGTAAAATCTTACCTGTAAAGATTAACAGAGAAAAGAAAAATGTCCTCCTCCTTTATTAACTCCTTCATCAGCTCCACCTTCACCCAGTAACCGAGGGGACAACAGATCAGGAAAGGAGGAGGCTCTCCTCCTTCCTTCCCCCCCCCTGCCCCGGTATCCCCCTTTACCAGAGGTAAATGAATCTGAGGTAGTATGGTCTCCTCCTCTCATACCTGTCAGGGTACTCAGTTTGGCCAGGGCTGCTCTCTAAAACCAGCAGCTGAAGCACCTGCAAAACTTCTACCCCTCCATCAAGTGCCTGTAGATATAGACAAACAGGGAGGCCCAAGAGGATTTGTATATGTGCATGCCCCTTTCTCTACATCAGATTTATTTAATTGGAAAAATAATGCTCCATTCTATAGAGAGGACCCAATGAAAATGGAAAGCTTATTTGTTTCAATATTTGCAACCTATAGCCAAATTGGGCTGATATTCAGGCCTTATTAAATGCTGTGATAAGAGGAGAAGAATGGAGAATGGTAATGGAAAAGGCAAAGAAAGAAGCAGATAAGAAACTAGGAGAACATTCTGGTACCCCAGGATATGCAGAAGCAAATTTAGCAGCACCAGGATGGGATCCTGAATGGAATCCAAGTCCTGTGGTGGCCAGGCAAAATTAGGGCATCATAAAGAGTGTATTATTGGGGGTCTTCAAAAAGAGGTCCCTCGATCCATAAACTTACGAATGATAAACAAAGTAAGGCAAGGACCAAAGGAAAGTCCCTCAGCTTTCCTTGAACGAATTTATAATACCTACTGGCAGTACATGGATACAGATCTGGAAAGTCCAGAGAATGTCATACATTTAAATATGACCAATAATACTCAGAGTTTTCCTGATATAAAGAGAAAGCTACAGAAAATGGATGAGGGCTGGGATTGCCTATCTCTAGGTTGGTTGAAATTGCTTTCCAAGTTTATAACAACAGGGACCACATTAAAGAAGACAGGTACTTCCAAAAGCAAGCAGCACTTGAGGATGGAAACCTTTAGTGGCAAATGGCACATCCTGGGGCTCTCATGAACCAGGGACAACAGCACAAAGGGGAGACCCCTGGACCCCCACGGAGAGGTGCGAGGGACTCCTAGGAAATTAGGAACCTACCAATGTGCATACTACAAAGAAGAAGAGTATTGCAAGAAGGATTGCTCTAACTGCCCCTAGGGAAAAACCTTGAAGGAAGCCAGATGATCCAAATTCCAGATGTCCCAACTAGGCGAAGCCACTAGTGACCTGGAGTGAAGTGGCCCAGGGGCTCTATTAGAAGAAATACCACTTCTCGCTTCTCCTACCAGGAGCCTTGGTTGACAGCACAGGTGGGAAAACAATTGACTTTCTTGTTGATTCAAGAGCCATGTGCTCAGTACCAAATAAAAAACCTAATGTGATTTCCAACCAGTTACTGTAATGGAAGTATTCGGTAAAGGAGTTAATAAACTATTTTTTGCAGCTGCTAGTGCCTAATTGGGACAAGAAATTTTGGTAGTTTCTTGCACACACTGGAATGTCCAGTTCCCTTGCTGGGAAGATACTGTTAACCAAGCTGAATGCAAATATAGCCTTTTATTTACATTGTTTGTCAATAGAAATGCTTCCAGGACAAGCTTGTGCATTGCAAGCCACACTGCTATTCTCTGAGGTAGAGAAGCACCTCATCCCAGAAGAAATTTTGAAAGCTGTAAAACTGGAAGTGTGGGCTGATGAAAAATTCCAAGGTGCAAGAACAGCAAACCAGTTCAAGTGAAACTCCAAAGCCAGGTATTATGCAGCATGTTAAACAACATTCACTTAAACTAGAATCCAGAGAAGGAACTGTTCCATTAACAGAGACAATTTTTGAAATATTAATTAATACGACCCTGCCAATCTCCTTCTAACACTCCAATACTGCCAGTACGAAAATCAGGCACCCTAAATGAAGACCAGTTTGTGCGAGATCTCCAAGCTATGATCAAATTGTAGAAGCCATCAACACTGTAGTTCCATATCCATGGCTATTTTATCTGGAGATCTCTGTTGGCTCACAGTCTTAGATCTGAAAGGTGCCTTTTACTGCACACCCCTCAATTCAAATCTCAAGAACCCTTTGCTTTTGAATGGGAAGACGCCATTACTAGCATAAAATAGTAAAATTGATGGACTGTTCTTCCACAAGGGTTTAAGAATGCTCCCACAATATTTGAAGAAGTTTTATCTAGAGATTTAAGGGAATCACTCTTACTTACAAGGAGTATTACTGCAGCATGTAGATGATACCTAATTGCAAGTCGTACCAGAAAAGCATCAGATAAGAACACATTCAAACTCTGAATTTCCTAGCAGACACACACTACAGAGTGTTTCCATTTGCTAAAGTTGCTGAAATGGAATATACCAGAAATGGATGGGCTTTTACAATGGGTATTTATTAAATTATATGGTTATAGTTCTGAGGTCATGAAAATGTCCATATTAAGAGATCAGCTGGTGATGATTTCTTCCCCCGAACCGGCTACTGGTGATCCTGGATTCTTCTATCACATGGCAAGGCACATAGCAGCATCTGCTGGACCCTCTCTTCTCTTCCAGGTTCTGTTGCTTTCAGCTTTTGGCTTCTCCATCTGTGTTTTTTCTCTCTGAGCTTCTATGTCTTTCCCTTTGTCTTCTGTGTGTTTCTCTCTGATTCTTTCTCAGAATTTTATCTTCTTATAAAAGACTTCAGTAAGAGGATTAAGACAGATTAAGGTGGAAATATTAGCGGTCAATGAGAGGGAGGGTTAAGGAGTATGGGATGTATGAGTTTTTTCTTTTTATTTCTTTTTCTGGAATGATGCATTACACGTGTCCTAAGAAGTTATCATGGTGATGAATACACAACTGTATGATGATATCGTACACCATGCACGTGTGTGTGCAAAGCCACTGACAGTGACCTGGAATGAAGGAGCCCAGAGGCTCTATTATGTGACAATGTGTAAATAAAAATATTTTAAAAAAGCAAGACTTGGGCCAGGCCTCAAATGAAATAACCTAATCAACAGGCCCCACCCACAATAGGTTTATTCCCACAGGGATGTATTATCTTTAAAAACGTGATCTTCGGGCACCCTTCTAGTTTCAAACTACCAGACAAAGTCTCAAAGAAAAAGATTCAAATTTCACAAACACCAGTAAAATTTTTAGGTTTTAAATTACCCAAAGGATAGGGAAATCTGCTGCTAGATTGGAGGGAAGCTTTTGTGTGTAGCAGAGCTACTTACAAGAAGGCAGCTTCAAGGATTCTTAGGAATGGCAGGATTCTGTAGAATTTGGATATCTAATTTTAGTATCCAAAATCCAAAAATGAGTTTTTCTGTACTCATTATAAAACACTCATATAGAGAGCCCTGTCAGGATCTGAGCAGGAATCTCTGAATTGGATTCCAGAATGTAAAAATGCCTTCCAGAAAATAAAAGAGAACTTTTAACAGCCAGCCTTGGGACTCTCAGGCCCCTCAAAACACTTTAATTTTTCATATATGAAAAATAGAAAATGGATATAGTAGTGCTCAAAAATTAGGAAATGCCAGATGACCTGTAGCCTAGTTTTCTAAACAGCTGGACAACACTACCTCAAGATGGTCAATGGAGTAAGTATTGTAGTAGCCACCTGTGACCTTCTCTAAGAAGCCGAAATATTTACTGTAAGACGGTACTGAAGAAACTTGAGGAAGCCCAGAACTAATTTCAGGTTCCTCTTCAAGACTTCCCAGTATCCTTTTTCTGTATGAAACCTACTACTCCTGACTTCCCCCCATTGTAAGTAGTTGTTTAATAAATAATTATGATGACTGAATTATAATATAGGTCTTTTTCTTACTTTCTAGTGTATTGTGGAATAGTCAAAAAGAAATACCTTAAATTGCTAAAACCCACTGAATTGAGAATTGTAAAAACCTCTTAATAAGCCCCACTTGTACCCCCTTATGCTGTTTTACAACTTTAGAGTCTTATAATGACAAAAACAACCTCTACTGTTACTGAAGGAACCTCAGTCATCCTGGAACTAACTGCTGACCACAGTGTTGTTATTAAAATGGTTAGTCCAGCCTAGTTCCAGCTCATCTCTACTCCTTTACATTTGTAAATTGTAGTCCTTTATACTTATTGTAATGTTAACAACTCCATCTTCCCTTGTTTGAATCCATAAAAATCCTCAAACTCCTTAGACTTGGAGAGACAGATTTTAGGCCCATAGGTCATATCTGATCTCCATGCTTCCTGCTGCAATAAACTCTTTCTCTTTTAGAAACTCTGTTGTTGTAGATTGGCTGTTATGCATATTGGACAGAGAGCCCTGCATTTGATTGATAGCATTAACTTTTCTTTCCTTGCTATTTCTTCATTCTTATTTCTGCAATTGGAAAAAAATCTTGTATATCTGTATGTGGAAATTAGTAGTAACTTCCTCATAAATTAAGAAAACAGTGTTCAAAGATATCTTTTTTCTTTTCCTTTTTTTAGACAGAAATAACTTTTCTAGTGACATTTTGAGTAAAGAAAAAAAAGTAAAGCTTTATTGATTTTTAAAATGGCTTAAAAATGCTTCCATCTCTCCATAACCATGTTGTTAGTGCCTATTCTCCACCTAAAAGACACTTTTCTTTTTGTTGGACTTTTTTTTGGCTAAGACTCCAATCACAACAGATGTCCTTGACATACTTGGCCTTCTGTGAACACTGAGCCTCTTCTCCAGAACTTAAGTAGGTGACAATTCTAGCAAATCCCCCAGTCTCTCCAAACTATTTCTGAATTCTCTAAGAACTCAGTCCTGGTTTTCTTCTCTCAGGATCCCACCTATTTTCATTCTTGATTGACTCCTTCCACGTCCTTTCTACTGTAAGTCAATTTTATTTTTCTGGGCTTCTTTCAGTTCTCCACTCTGGGAGGTGACAGACAGAGTTTATAACTAGGGGTGGGCCATCAGCTTTCTGCAGAGTTGGATGCTAAAGCCTCCATTTGCATGGGGATGCACAGAGAAGGTATGCATCCCAATGACACTACTGGATGAGGAACAATTGAGTGGGGCTTTGCAGTGTTACCTGAAGGAATTTGCAAACAAGATCAAGTCTGGCCTTGGTGCACTATCTGCTCCACTGTTCCCATGCTATCTATGCCTTTGGTGGGAGGAGCCCCTGTCTCACCGGGGTCGAGTGACCTCATGTGATTGCTTTCTTTTTCAAAGCCTATGTCCGGGAAATATTTGGCAACAGAAGACCATTCTTACCAGCTGTGCGAATATATTTAAGGTGACCGGTTCCACACAGATTTTTATTTAACATCTTATGTTTAACTGGGAACTGTTTGCCTTTTCAGGGATGTCCTCCATGGTTACTAGTTTGAACTCGAGCATTTTTGTGACTTACTGAACAAGTCTCGGTCCAGAGAGGAAAACTGGCTGCAGGATAACATTGAGTGCTAATTAGGCTGAATATTAATTATGCAGAATGTAGGTTAACAGCACACTAGATGACCCAGCATTTCTGTGCTGACCTTTGGCACATAGCAAAAGAGATAAAAGAGCACAGACCCAGGAAAGCGCAAAGTTAATAACTAATAATTATCCATCTTTATGGCCATTTCCCAGAGCGTCTATTTTGCAATGGAGGGAATATCTCCTCAAATTATTAGCACAGTTGATAGCAACTGCTCTTTGTACTAGAAAGTGCATGAGGTATCTTGTTGACTATTGTGTATGAGCGTGCTATGTGTGCATTTTTTTCAAATGTCAAAAAGTGATGTAGAAGACTCTATGCCTCCTTTTCTTGCATTCGACTTTTTGCATCTTATGTATTTCTTGGGAAAATTACTGAAGTG
This sequence comes from Tamandua tetradactyla, assembly GCF_023851605.1. Taxonomy (NCBI): domain Eukaryota; kingdom Metazoa; phylum Chordata; class Mammalia; order Pilosa; family Myrmecophagidae; genus Tamandua; species Tamandua tetradactyla. The sequence goes on from NC_135329.1 coordinate 203,729,065, forward strand.
GGGTCATTCTCATGGCATGTAAGAGTGTATGTACATTTTATAAGATATAGCATATGTTACATAGATAAATGCTATTCATGTATGAATATGGGTATCCTAGCTCCACTCAATAAGCTTTGAGTTCGCCTGCTAGCTCTCAGAGGGGAGAACTGAAAGATGTCCAGAGAGACAAAACTGATTTATATTAGGGAGAACAGGGAAGGAGTAGCTCAGGAAAGAAAATAGGTAGGATTCTGAGAATGTCAGGACTGAGTTGTTAGAGAGTTTGCCTGTAGCTTTGAGTCTGGGGAGAGTGGAGGTGAGAGGAGGGAATCTGCTGTACCTTGTTGATAGAGGAATGGGGAGAGAGCAAAGGATGAAGATGTTTAAGGTGCTTTGGTCTGGTTCCTGTAATGCACTTCCCACTCGGATCTTAGCTAAATGATTTATATTGTGAAGATTTATACTGTTTGTTATTGCCTTTTCCTGGAAAACTACGAATCTGAATTGGACCACAAGGCAATGTAACTTTACAAAGAATGTACACATCTGTCTATCTACCACCTTATCTAGAACAATGCAAATTTTAGGTTGCAAGAGTAGATCATGGTAATGGGGGAGATTTAAACAGTCCCGAATATATAAGGTAGGAAGCAAAAATCCACTGTGATAACCACATTTATACTTGGTGGCTATATTTCTATATATTTACTAATGCATAGTTAATATTCGCAAAACAAGATTTATGCTCTATACATTTTGGGGCAATGTGCTTTTTTCACTTGTTAGTACTGGCTGCCATCTATCTGGACTACGCATGCCTTTAAAAAATCATCACCAGATTTTCCGTTGTATAAACCTTGCCACAATTTATTTAACTATGTCAGCATTAATGGCCATTTAGGGGCATCAATTTTTATAATATTGTAAACAGTGCAGCAATGAGCATCTTTGAACCTATAGATATACAGATTCTATCAGAAACTGCCCGTTTCAAAGACTTGTTTTCCTGAGTGATGGTTGCCAATATTATAAATATGGCTCTTGATTGTCCATCTTTATTTGGAAAGAATTCACCAAAACCAGAGTCAATTGGCTTTAAGTTAACTTAATACTTCCCTCTCCTACCATTATTGGAATTTGAGTGGAAAGAATGAAAATGATTACATTATTCTTTCTTCTATTGTCTATTTCTTCATACTATTATATATGACTATTACCTATCGACTCTCCTACTGACTGGGAAAAGTTTATAGCTTCTGCCTTATCTATTTCAAACATCAGGACAATATGCTTCCCTTAAATAGCAAAATGTAACAATAAGTAAGAATGATGGCTCTCTTTTCCTTTACATAATCCAGTTACTTGTTACACTTTTTTTTCCCTTTTGATTAAATTCAAAACTGCTATGAAGGGATTAATTTTCAACCCTTTTACCACTACTTGAAGACAACACTCTATAATCTGCCTGAATTTGCTGGCAATTCAGCCAAGTCATACCTTGTTTTTGTTTATTTATTTATGCCATAAACAAATTCTTTCAAAGACACAAGTATATTTAACAGGAAGTATATTCCCTTATAGATAAACTATTATTACCTTCAGAATACATCAATTCAGAGGGTTTTTATTTATCTTAAAAAATAGAAATACGAATTCCCATAAGGAGAAGCTCTTCAGAGACTGAAGCCATAGTCAATCTACTATGGTTCAGTTATATGCAATATTTCATAGCAGTTGCTAAAATTTAGAGTAGTGGCTCTCCACATATGGTCCATTGCCTTGGAATCATCTCAAAGTCTAGTGAAAATGCAGATTCCTGAGATCTGCTTTTAGACTTCAGGGATCAGAATCCCTGGAGTGGAGTTTCCAGGAATCAGTGTATTTCAACAAAAGGCAAAGACAATTCTTACCTTGCGTCTCATCTCCATATTCTCTCCCTCCTCCTGGAAAAGGGAGTGAAGATGAGTTCACAGTCATCTTTAATCCCCCATGCTGGCTAATGTTGAGAGGCTTCCTTTGTGGCTCAGCATAGTTTCCTGGGCTTCCAAGCTCAAATCTCTTTTTATTCCTGGCTCCCAACATAATCATTTTAATGACAGAAAAAATAAAAAATAAAGATTGTTAATGAAAAAAGATGCATTTACATAAACCAAAGCCTGTTTTTATTGGAAAATGAATGAACTTGTCTCTAACTCTATGAAAATTCATTTACGTCAGGTACCGCCACCAAGAGGTACAAGATCACGTGACCATTTCTATTACAATGGCACATACAACGTGTAGTGGGAATGTACGGAGAGAAGAGGTGGTTGTGGGGTGCTTGGAGGAGGGGCCACGAAGAGGAGAGGCTCCATTTGAGAGTAACTCATGTGCTGGGTCCTCAAGGAAGAGGAAGAGTTTGCCAGCCAGAAAAGGGGATGAGCGCATTTGTAGGCTGAACCCACAATGTAAGCAAAGCCATGACGGTGAGAAAAGCATACACGCGTGGCGAAGCGTGCGTATTATGGGATGGCTGAGGCAATCTGGAGTTAATATTGAAACCACAGTGGACTTTTGTAAGCTAAGGAAGGGATTTGGATTTTATCTCCAGGCAGCCATAAACCAGGCAGGACTTTGAAGCAGAGGAGTGGCATGATCCGAACTAAGCTGTGGAAAGTTTCCTGTGATGGTATAACTAAGCAGCAAAAGGTTTGAACAAGCAGTTCACAGAGGAGGTGTTAAAAATGGCCAAAAAACTTCTCAAATAGTTTAGAAAACGTAACCCCCCCTAGGATAGAATTAAGACAACTCTTGTGAAGTGGACTCTGTTTTTCATGTTTCAACATGAACTATACATCTGTTTGGAGGCATTTATAAATGCAAGGAGGCAGCCTGATGGAGCACATTGTGTCCCAGCTTTGTGTTCAAATCCTGACACTGCTACTTGACTCTGTGACTGAACTATGCGACTGTGACTTAAATTGTCTGAACTCCAGTTTTCCTTAATATGGAGTTGTAGATACTAAAACCAATGTGGTGCTTTGTGATTAAATGGACTCTTTTGTTGTAAAGGAGGTATGCTATAAAACAACATTTCAAAATGCATGGAGTCTTAGCTAGAGTGAACAACGCAGCATCAACACGAGGGGGCGACACGAAAGATGCCCCTGCAGAGTGTGGACTAATCTGTAACATCAGTTTAATGTTGGACACTAAGCTTAAGAAAAGCGTTGTGTGGCTCTACAAACAAACAAGAACAAAATCCACCTCTGGGGACTGGATCTGATTGGAGACTGCCATTCACCAATGGTCCCAATGGCAGCTACAGAAGTCATTCCCCTGTGTCTGTGTGCTTTTAATAAAAGCATTTATTTTCCAGAGCAGTTTTAGGCCTACAAAAAAAGTGTGCAGGAAGTGTAGTTACCATATATGTCCTTTTGCACCCCGCTCCCCAGTTTCTCCTGTTGTTGACATTTAATGTTAGTGCGGTACGTGCTTTTATCCATATACCTTTCTCTCTCATTCTTGAGAGTTCTTTAACTCTATTTTAATAAATCTGTACATTTCTAGGGCCGAACATATAATAGGCACTCAAAAAGCATTCATTATTAAAATAGAACAAGAATAAAAAACATAAAGTAGGAATATACTTTGGGCTGGTTCACAAATACAGAGCTTAAATTTCAAAGTTTGTGTTCCACTTGTTCAGCAAGGGAATGCTTTTTATTATGCTCCTTAGGTTAGAGTGTATTTGATGGTGAAAAAATATAGGACAGAGATAAAAGAGGGTTTTGACCTCTTGTAGGGCTCTGCCAACTACTGGGCATATACAGAGGACTTTTTTTTTATTATTAATTAAAGAAAAAAGAAATTAACACAACATTTAGAAATCATTCCATTCTACATATGCAATCAGTAATTCTTAACATCATCACATAGATGCATGATCATTTCTTAGTACATTTGCATCGATTTAGGAAAAGAACTAGCAAAACAACAGAAAAAGATATAGAATGTTAATATAGAGAAAAAAATAAAAAAATAATAATAAAAAAGACACAAACAAACAAACAAAAAAACTATAGCTCAGATGCAGCTTCATTCAGTGTTTTAACATAATTACATTACAATTAAGTATTATTGTGCTGTCCATTTTTGAGTTTTTTATACAGAGGACTTTTGCATGTGGATTAAAATCACTAAGGAATGCAAACAAAGGACATATTTGTAGAAAAGTGATCTGATTATCTGAATATTTCTCAGAACCTTCTTTCATTTATAATTCATCATTTGGTCTTTCTGTACCAGGTATCTTGCTAGGAGCTGAGAGTATAAAGATAAATGAGACGTGGTTTTGTTGTTGTTTTGCTTCTGTTTTTGTCATCCAGGAACTCACCTTCTGCTGGGACCGACAGGCACCTAAGCAGAAAATTATGCTATAATATCAGTTAGCTCTTATTGGACATTTACCATGTAATTTTCTGAGCACTTTTCATATATTAGCTCATAGAATCCACACGACGATTCTATGTAGATTCTAATATGATCTCCATTTTACAGATGAAGGAAATGAGGCACCATGAGGTATTAAGTGACCTGCCTAAGGTCATTTAATTAGTTGGCAGAGCTAATTTGCCTTTGTAGTTACTTGATTCTAGCGCTTGCGCTCTTAAAACCCTGCCTCGTGCTGCCACCTGGTGGTCGCAAGTAGTGAGTGCAACAATGGAGGTGCGGCCGGGCCGCGGTGGGTGGTCAGAGGTCGCTTCTGGGCGGATGTGAACTTCAGGTACAAGTCAGGACGGGGAGACTGGGAGGCATTCAGGCGGACGGAGCAGCGTGTGCAAAGACCCGAGGGCGCCGGCCACGCGCATGCGTGGGAAGCCTGGGGCCCCCGGAGGGAAGTGGGGAGGTAAGGAGCTGAGGCTCCGGAGGGGCAGGAGTCTGTGAGGTCTCCTGAGGTCCCCGGGGCTTGGAGTTGATCCTGAACCCGACAGGAAACCACTGAATTGCTGTGCATTTTAGACAGATTCCCTGGTGACGTGGAGGAAAATGGACTTGGGGGGACAAGGGTAGTGTCAGGGAAATTAGAGAAGCAACAAGAAAAGAGAAGAACTGGGCCAGAGCAGTAGTGAGGATGGCTGGAGGGTTAAGTGTGGATTTAAGGAGTATTTAGGAGGCCCAGTTGTCAGGATTTGGGAAAGAGTGAGTGGAGCAGAGAAGAGAGAGGATAAAGTCATGGCTGATTGGGTTGATGATGGGAACTGGGGAAAAGCCTGAGAAATAAGTTCAAGGACACACACACACGCACACACACACACTCACACACACACACACACACAAAGACATTATTCAATTGTTCAGTAACTTTTTGAAGTTCTGTAGCAGCGATGCTCAACCAGGGGGTGATTTTGTCCCCCCAGGAAACACTTGGCAAGATCTGAAAAGATTTTGGGGGGTCACCACTGGTGGTGGGAATGGGGGTGCAAGTGGTTAGAGGCCAGCTTGCTAAACATGCTGCTGAACAGCCTTCTATGCACAGGACAGCCTGTGCCCAGTGTGCCCCAAATGTTAGGGCTGAGGTTGAGGAACCCTGTTCTATAGGAATATACGTGATGGCATTGGGGGAAAGTCATGGCCATTTAAATTTTATTTATTTCATGTCACATTTTCCCACAAAAAAATTAGAATATTTTAATTATTGAATTGGAAAAGACTTAACAGGAAGGTAAATGCCATACTCTGCCTGGTAATAAAGCACGTGATGGTAGAACTCTCCCTTTTAAGTGAAATGAATGGCAGCAGAACATTTAATCAGAAGTGATTGGAAAGTTCAGGATGCTTCGTGTTATATATTCAACTTAGAACTGGAGTATCTGTTTTTACAGGGACACAGTGTGCAATTGACTTTTGGTCTTTGCTGAGGTCGTTGGTGGTTTGAGAGCTGTGGGCGTTTTGAGATGGCATCTCAGCCTGTCCTGATGGTTGTGGGAAGGCAGACGGGCCACAGACATGATTGTCCCAGGGCTGCAGGGAGCTGTGTCCCAGGATTCAGTGGAAAATGACTCGCAACCTCCTGCTCCTAGAGGTCTCTAAACACCCTTACTGAGCCCCATGGGAAGTGGGTGCTACAGTTTGAACTGGAAAGAGTTAAAAGACAGATGTTTTTCTGTTGGCCTGTGACACTGTCCCCAAACTTATTCCAGAGGTGGCCGGCACGCTGCTTTAACTCAGACCTGGGGGCCATCCACACACATTCTAGTTGTGCATCATTTTTATTCCTGTTTAAAGGAATAAAAACATGGTCCTGTTTAAAGGCTGCCTGACTCATTGAACCTGAAGAAAGGTAAAAGGAAGTACTTTATTTAAAAGGCTTGAAGAGTCACTTGAGATTTAATTTACCGCAGTGAATAAAAAGAAGATATTTAGGGTCTGTTTATTTTCTCCAAAACCCTAGAAAAAAAGGTTGAAAATTGAAAAAAGAAAATCTTTAGTGCAATGTTTCCTTTATTATTTTAGAAAGCAACCTGAGGTGTCCCTTAGGGATATAACGTAATCATACACTTAGATAGACAATTGTGAAAATGCATTGATTTTCTAGCTCAGAAGTTGGCAAGCTATGGCCCATGGGCCATGTCCAGTCTGCTGCTTGTAAAGTTAGTAAAGTTTACTTACTGCTGTTAGTAAAGTTTTAGTGGGACACAGCCACACCCCTTCATTTACCGTGTGTCTGCGTGGAATTCCGTTTGGTTCCTCTCTTTTCTACAACGGCAGTGCTCAGCCGCATGCAAAGGAACAAAAGGGAATCTCATTGCTCTTCATTGACAACAATCAGGTCCCCAAATAGAAAATCACTTAATAAAATTCTTTTGATTATTTCTTATTTCCAAAGTAACACATGTTCATTGTAGAAAATTTGGAAAATGCAGGAAAATTACAAATGAAAAAAAAATCACTCTCATCCACCCCCCAAGATAGCCAGGAACTTGCCATTTTCCCAAAGCCTATTCGTGTAGAAATTATCTTGACTTACTGGAAAATTTCCCCCAAATTCACCACCTGTGTGCTGTTGCAAATTGGAATCGTGTCCCCTCCAACACATAGCAGCCCCCGGTAACCGTGATTGTAATGTTATTTAGAAATAGGGTCTTTTCCAAATGGAAAAGATGGAATCGTTATAAGATGAGGTTCTACTGGATTAGGGTGTGTCCTCATCCAGTGACTTGTGTTTTTATAAGGAGAAGGAGATTTGGACAGTCACACAGGTGTGACACTAGGAGACAGAAGAGGCAGAACTCAGAGTGCTGTGTCTCTAAATCAAGAATTACCAAAGATTGTTGACAACCACCAGAGGCTAAGAGAGAGGCAAGGAAGGGTTCTCTATCAGAGCTTCCAGTAGGAACCAACCTTGCAGACATCGTGACTTCAGATTTCTGGCCTCCAGAACTGTCAGAGAATAAATTTTTATTTTAGGACACCCAGTTTGCAGTAATTTGTCATGGCAGCCCCAAGGAACAAATCCGAGTACTGTCTTCTCTTTTATGGTGTCCTGGTCTTTGCCATCTTTTCCTTTTCTTCTTGGAAGAAGTTCCTCGTATATATCTAGGCCTGAAAATGGAAGCGGTCCTCATACTGAGTTCTCAATATTGCCTGCCAATCTTGGGATCCTGGAGGCATGAGTGTGCAGATGGCCATTGGGAAAAGGGACACAAATGCGAGGGCAGTAAACCCATTCTTCTCTTGTGCTGTTTTTGCAAATGAAAAACCAGGCCCAGAAGCCAAGACAACCAGCCCTGCTGCCCCAACCCCACCCACTGCTGTTGTTTATCACAGACTGGAAGTAACCCCAATAAACTCGCCTTCCTTCCACTTCTCCTGCTCCCTGTGGGCTGAAGCAGAGTTACCAGAGAGGTGACTGTGCTGGAAAGCCATCTCTGCCATCCTGAGCATTCGGTGAGATTACTGTAAGCAAACAGGCTTGGATCTGTTGATCAGCAAGCAGTCTTGACAAGAGTTCTTGGCCCCGATAAGAAAGGGAGTGCTCTGGGTGGTGCTGGATCAGGGAGGCTTCTGGAGTAGAAGAGTCAATCCGGGGTCACCCGTGTAGCCCAGCTGTTGACTGTGTGGAAATGGTCCCAGCACTTTGGCAGTTGGAGCTAGTAAAGGATGCCCAGCTATGCTTTCCCGAAAGACCTGTTTGTGAAATGATAACTCGTCATGATGGTTAGTGAAAAGATTGGGTTCGTGGTCTCTCCTCCCTAGTCCAGGTTACCTAGTGCCACCGTTTTTGCCCCAGGGGCACGATGGCTTGGGGGCTTTACTGACACCCAAGTCTTTTAGTGTCATCAGCAGGGCCTCACCCGGGATCTGCCAGGGCAGGTGATTTAGAGAAGAAGCCCGTCAAGCATGGCCCATGCTGGTCCCACTACCTGTTTGTTTTTACAGTTCATGAATTAAGAATGATTTTTTTCCTGTTGAAAACACTTCAAAAGATAGGAATACAAGGGAACTTCCTTAAAATGATAGAGGGAATATATGAAAAACCCACAGCTAATATCATCCTCAATGGGGAAAAATTGAAAACTTTCCCCCTAAGTTCAGGAACAAGACAAGGATGTCCATTATCACCACTATTATTCAACATCGTGTTGGAGGTTCTAGCCAGAGCAATTAGACAAGAAAAAGAAATACAAGGCATCAAAATTGGAAAGGAAAAAGTAAAACTATCACTGTTTGCAGACGATATGATACTATACGTTGAAAACCCGGAAAAATCCACAACAAAACTACTAGAGCTAATAAATGAGTACAGCAAAGTAGCAGGTTACAAGATCAACATTCAAAAATCTGTAGCATTTCTATACACTAGTAATAAACAAGCTGAGGGGGAAATCAAGAAAGGAATCCCATTTACAATTGCAACTAAAAGAATAAAATACCTAGGAATAAATTTAACTAAAGAGACAAAAAACCTATATAAAAAAAACTACAAAAAACTGTTAAAAGAAATCACAGAAGATCTAAATAGATGGAAAGGCATACCGTGTTCATGGATTGGAAGACTAAATATAGTTAAGATGTCAATCCTACCTAAATTGATTTACAGATTCAATGCAATACCAATCAAAATCCCAACAACTTATTTTTCAGAAATAGAAAAACCAATAAGCAAATTTATCTGGAAGGGCAGGGTACCCTGAATTGCTAAAAACATCTTGAGGAAAAAAACGAAGCTGGAGGTCTCGCACTGCCTGACTTTAAGGCATATTATGAAGCCACAGTGGTCAAAACAGCATGGTATTGGCATAAAGATAGATATATTGACCAATGGAATTGAATAGAGTACTCAGATATAGACCCTCTCATCTATGGACATTTGATCTTTGATAAGGCAGTCAAGCCAACTTACCTGGGACAGAACAGTCTCTTCAATAAATGGTGCCTAGAGAACTGGATATCCATATGCAAAAAAATGAAAGAAGACCCGTATCTCACACCCTATACAAAAGTTAACTCAAAATGGATCAAAGATCTAAACATTAGGTCTAAGACCATAAAACAGTTAGAAGAAAATGTAGGGAGATATCTTATGAAACTTACAATTGGAGGTGGTTTTATGGACCTTAAACCTAAAGCAAGAGCACTGAAGAAGGAAATAAATAAATGGGAGCTCCTCAAAATTAAACAATTTTGTGCATCAAAGAACTTCATCAAGAAAGTAGAAAGACAGCCTACACAATGGGAGATAATATTTGGAAACGACATATCAGATAAAGGTCTAGTATCCAGAATTTATAAAGAGATTGTCCAACTCAACAACAAAAAGACAGCCAACCCAATTACAAAATGGGAAAAAGACTTGAACAGACACCTCTCAAAGAGGAAATACAAATGGCCAAAAGGCACATGAAGAGATGCTCAATGTCCCTGGCCATGAGAGAAATGCAAATCAAAACCACAATGAGATATCATCTCTTACCCACCAGAATGGCCATTATCTACAAAACAGAAAATGACAAGTGCTGGAGAGGATGTGGAGAAAGAGGCACACTTATCCACTGTTGGTGGGAATGTCAAATGGTGCAACCACTGTGGAAGGCAGTTTGGCGGTTCCTCAAAAAGCTGAATATAGAATTGCCATATGACCCAGCAATACCATTGCTAGGTATCTACTCAAAGGACTTAAGGGCAAAGACACAAACGGACATTTGCACACCAATGTTTATAGCAGCATTATTTACAATTGCAAAGAGATGGAAACAGCCAAAATGTCTATCAACAGACGAGTGGTTAAACAAACTGTGGTATATACATACGATGAAATATTATGCAGCTTTAAGACAGAATAAACTTATGAAGCATGTAACAACATGGATGGACCTAGAGAACATTATGCTGAGTGAGTCTAGCCAAAAACTAAAGGACAAATACTGTATGGTCCCACTGATGTGAACCGACATTCGAGAATAAACTTGGAATATGTCATTGGTAACAGAGTCCAGCAGGAGTTAGAAACAGGGTAAGATAATGGGTAATTGGAGCTGAAGGGATACAGACTGTGCAATAGGACTAGATACAAAAACTCAAAAATGGACAGCACAATAATAACCTAATTGTAAAGTAATCATGTTAAAACACTGAATGAAGCTGCATCTGAGCTATAGGTTTTTTTTTTTTGTCTGTCTGTTTGTTTGTCTTTTTTTTTCTTTTTCCCTTTCTTTCTTTTTTTTTTTAACTATTATTATTATTTTTATTTTTTTCTCTATATTAACATTCTATATCTTTTTCTGTTTTGCTAGTTCTTTTCCTAAATCGATGCAAATGTACTAAGAAATGATGATCATGCATCTATGTGATGATCTTAAGAATTACTGACTGCATATGTAGAATGGAATGATTTCTAAATGTTGTGTTAATTTCTTTTTTTTTCTTTAATTAATAAAAAAAAGAATGATTTTTTATGTTTGGAAATCCTTGGAAAAATGTCAAAAGAAGAATAAGGCTTCATGACACACGAAAATGGTATGACTTGAATCTCAGTGTCATAAATAAATATTGGAACTCAGCCACACCCATTTGTTTACTTGTCTGTGGCTGATTTTGCGTTAAAATAGCTAAGATGGACAGGTGTGGCAGAGACTACGTGGTCTCCAAAGCCTGAACTGTTTACTCTCTGTGCCCTTTACAGAAAAACTTTGCGGATTTGGGCATCAGTAAAAACCAGTGACTGAAACACGGCGTTCTCTGGGAAAGGTGATTTCTCCAGCAGTACGTGCAGCTTCGGTACAGGCAGAGGTAGTACTCTGAGCAGGATGAAGTTAGAGGAGTGGGCAAAGAACAGGCCATCTAGGGCTTTGGAGCCTTATTGAGAATCTTGTTTTTATCTAGTCAGTAATAGGAGGCCCTCATTAGTCATTAAATATCATTCTTCTCAGCCAACTTGACCAGGTGCTTAAAAATCCTTTGTTGAACTGATTTAGGAGAAGAAAATGTGTTTTTTTTTTTTTTTTAAATACTCAACTTCTGGACTGATTCTTCTTTATTTTTATTTTTCTAAATTTTTATTGTGGTAACATATATGTAACATAATATATAGATGACATAAAATTTTACCATTTTTAAGTTTGCAATCCAGCAGCATTAATTACATTTACAATGTTATGCTATTATTGTCATCATCATTTACCAAAAATTTTTTATCACCCCAAAGAGAACTTCTGCACCCACTAAGCACTAACTCCTCCCTCCCCCTCCCCCTTGCCCCTGGTAACTTCTAATCTCCTTTTTCTTGCTATGAATTTGCTTAGTTTAGATATTCCATGCTATGGATTGAATCAGGTACCCCACAAAGCCATGTTCAAGTCCTGATCCCTGGTCTATTTTATAAATAGATCTTTGAAAAGCCTGTTAAGATGAGAACAAACAGAACCAGGGTTGGTCTTAATGTAATATGACTCAGATCCTTACAAGAGAAAATTTGATGCAGAGTAGAAATCAGGAGGAGAGAGAAGGAGACAGATAGCCCCGTGCAGAGGCAGAGATTGAGTTATGTATTCCCAGCAATCCACCACTAGAATGCTGTAGACTTTGGAGAAAGCGTGGCTTTGCTTGCGATTTGATCTTGGACTTGTAGGCTCCAATACCATGAGACAGTAAATTCCTGTTGTCTAAGTCAACTCGTCTGAGGTGTTGAGTCTGCCATAGCAGACTTGGCAAACTAAGACATTTCATGTTAGTGGGAGTGAAATCATACAACCTATGTCCTTCTCTCTGGCTCCTTTCACTTAGCATAATGCTTACAAAATGTTCATCTATGTTGTAGCATGCGTCAGTACTTCATGCCTTTTTAGGTTGAGTAATGGGTTGATTCTTGACAAGAGATGAATTATTCCCCACTGCTAGTACTGTGCACCTCCAACAACTAGACAACAAGTGTCAACTCCAAGAATCATGCTGGGTGGGTGGGTGGGCTGGGGAATGGCCACTTCTGTAGGTGCCTGCGAGACCTTCCATTCTGCCCAGCAGCTCTTGGCCACAGCTGTAGCCTGGCCAAGATATACTTCCTCATCCCAAAACATTACCATGCTCTGGGTGAAAGTTACCTATTTGTTCTAATCAGTAAATCCCGGCAGACTGTTAAGAACAATTTTCTTAAGAACATTTTTTATATATGCAGGAGAATATAAAGGAACGAGAACATTTCCTTGTACTCCTCATACATGGGAAGTTTGCAAGTACCATTGTACAATACTTTCTTTTCCTGGGGAAAAGCCGATGTTCTAAGAAAACCTTTTGGGTCCCAATTTTACACCGAAAAACCACAGGTTAAAATCTACACATCTGAGGCATAAAGAGATGGGGATTCCATAAAGATTAAGACACTCTTACCGAGTTGCTGATGAAGTATTTACATAATGCAAGACAAAGCAACACGGTGTGGACCAGATACAGCAGGCCCACAGCTTCTAGAAATAAACTTGTGGTTTTAGAATGCTACTTGACTTGGCTCCATTGGATTCAAAAAACAATAATATTTGCTTATAACAGGGGTGGTGTAGGAGTCTGATTTTAAATGTTGTATAATAATAAGGTGAAGGGTTAAGGAGTGGAACAAAATGCAAATTATTGGTCCAGTGATGATACGCATTCTTTTTATGTCAAGAAATACAAAAAACTTCCTCCTTTCACAAACCTCTCCACAGCTACAGGATTAATTTCTCTTGCCTTCAGCTATGATGGAGGAAGCCTATCAGATGCTTTCAAAATAGAACAAGAAATAGGAAAGGATGTTATGGAGTCTCATTAGTTTATTATACTCCCCTCCCCCACATCAACTTCATTAGTTTTTACTATTCAGAGATCTATTTATATATTTATTAGTAGCCAAATAAAAGGACAAATAAAATATATACTTATTAGTAGCCAAATAAAAGGACAAAATGAACCTATCCTGCAGTTGGCCAGTGCTGGGGTGGGTTGCTTCTGCATTCTTCATAAACGGAGAATGTGCTGAGCAAGATCTCAGTTTCTTTTTTCCAAGGCTGGTGTGGATGGCCTTTGAGACTTCAGGGGTCAAACTGGAAACGCTGACTCTCCCTGCACAAGGTATCCATTTCGTGCTGGTTTGAAAGTGTTATGGTGCCCCAGAAAAGCCATGTCCTTTAATTCTGATTCAATATTGTAGGGTGGAAACTTTGATTGGATTGTTCCCATGGAGATGTGACACACTTAATTGTGAGTGTGGCCTTTTGATTACATGGAGATGTGATTCCACCCATTCAAGGTGGGTCTTGATTACTTTACTGATGCCCTTTAAAAGGAGAAACCTTTTGGAGTTTCTCCAAATGGAGACATTTCGAGGTGCAGAAAGAGAACACCTCTGGGGAAGCTGTTTGAAACCACAAGCCAAAGGACTAGCAGATGTTAGCCACATGCCTTCACGGCTGACAGAGGTGTTTGGACACAATCAGCCTTTCTTGAGTCAAGGTATCTTTGCCTGGATGCCTTAGTTTGGACATTTTTATGGCCTTAGTACTGTAAATATGTAACTTAATAAATTTCCTTTATAAAAGCCAAACCATTCCTTGTATATTGCATTCTGGCAGCATTTAACAAACCAATACACACTTTGTTTTGTTTTTGATAAAAGTTTGTCTTTGTTTCTTTATCTTTAAATGAAAACACACTTTGGTTCACCATGTGGAAACTGATCACCTTTAGTACCTATATTAGTTTACTATTGTTGCTATACTGAATTATAAAAAAAATAAAACTGGCTTACAACAATATAAATTTTTTCTCTTACAGCTTTAGAGGCCATAAGTCCAAAATGAGTTTTAGGGGGCTGTTGTAGTTTGTAAGCTTCCAGAAGGCAATATATCAGAAACAGAATGGCTTCTAAAAAGGAAATTTATTAAGTTGCAAGTTTATAGTTCTAAGGCCATGAAAATGTTCAAATTAAGGCAAGGATGTAAAAATGTCACAGCGAAGGCATCCAGAGAGTGATACTTTGGCTCAAGAAGGCTGATGACGTTTGGGGTTTCTCTCTGAGCTGGAAAAACACATGGTGATGTCTGCTAGCTTTCTCTCCAGGCTTCTTCAGTGGCTCCCCCAGGGGTGTTTTCTTTATGTGTCTCCAAAGGTCTCTGTGTGGGCACTGTTGGTTCAGTGAACTGGCTTTGAGATGAGAGCCTGGTAAATCATAAAATCTCCCATACCTTTAACTCACTGGAACAGGGCTGGCTCACTCCCAGAGAGAGTAAGTAAGTTGGAGTGGTCTATCCTATAGAAGACTTTCAAAAGAATGCTCCGGATTCATAAGGTGCAGATGATTCTGCCTCTGTGGCATTACTTTTCTTCTAAAATTCATGGGAAGAATCAATATTCCTGAATTCTGTCAATACATGTTTTTAAACATGCTCACAATTTAAAATGGCATCTAAAGGTGATTGCTTGGAAATTTATTCTGATATGGTTTAATAAAATTTAATAGCATTGTACTCTAAGCTATTTTATTAATTTAGAAATTCTTTAGGCTCCCTGTGGTAGTTTGGAGCTGAATGTACCTCAGAAAAACATGTTCTTAAGCTTAATCTGCTGTATGTAGGACCTTTTGATGATATTGCTTCCGTTAAGGTGTGACCTACGTCAGTCAGGATAGGTCTTAATCCTATTACTGTTGGTTCTGTTGGCTCTGAAGCTTTTTCTGAAATGATTCCTCTTAAAGGGCTCCAGCAAGCAACCCCACCTTAAACCAACTAATCAAAAGTTACCACCCACATTTGGGTGGGTTACATCTCCATGGAAACAATAAAAGAGATCCTACCCAGCAATATTGAATGAAGATTAAAGAAATGGCTGCCCCCACAAGATTGGCTCAGGATTAAAACATGGCTTTTCTGGGGAACTTAATAGCTGCAAAGTGGCAGAGGAGCTGACATCAAGGTGTTGGCAGGCTTGTTCCTTCTGGAGATTCTAGGGAAGGTTCTGTTACCTTGCTTTTTCCAGCTTTTGAGTTCCTCCGCATTCCTTGTCTCATAACTCACTTCTCTAATCATTCCAAACTCTCACTTCCATTTTAGTATCTTGTAATTCTATAGGCAGAATGCCCTCTGCCTTCTTCTTATGAGGATACTTACAGTTACATTTCAGGTCCACTTTGAACATCCAGGATAATCTCCCTATTTCAGGAGCCTTAACTTAATCACACCTGCAATATCCCTTTTGTCATGTAAAGTAACATTTGTAGGTTCCAGGGATTAGGACGTTGATATCTTTGGGGATTGTGATGGTTAGGTTCATATTGTCAGCTTGACCAGGTGAGGGTGTCCGGTTATGTGGTCAAACAAGCATATTTGTTCTCTGAAGACTTAGCTACCCTGTAATAATGACAGTGGGGTGGGGGTTAGAGTGTTGCCCCTGGGAAGAGATCTTGGGTTCATTATGAATGCAATCCTGCTTTGAAAGCATGGCTTTTCTCGAACCAAATAGCAGAAAATGAATAGATGAATTTATTAGATAACAATTGATAGCAACTGATAACTATTATCCCTATTTCCTCTTTCAGACTTCTTGTGATAATGAGTATCTTCACCTTGAAAGTAATAATGAAGTGCCGCAATTATCCTTGCCCCATATTTTAACATTTTACCTTTTTTTGGCCCAAAGTGAAATAAGCAGAAAGGAGATTGAGAGGCAGATGAAAGACCATCAGTTCTAATATTAGACCTGCCTTGGAGTCCTGGTTCTCCACTCACTGTGGATAACTCACTTAACCCCGCTGGGCCCTGTTTAATCATCTGAAACACTAGTGCTTTGGGCAGGTGACCTTTAAAGTTTCTTTTAAAATATCACGGAACCCTAAGTAGGTCACTTTACATAGATTTTTCCACATTTTGGTCAACCTTAGAAGGGCTGTATTCAAAACTGAAAAAAGGGACAAAGACTCTATGGAAGGAAATGACAAGTCTGCTGTTTTCCACTTTTTGTTTGTTAAAATAAAAATTCTGGTATTGACTATCAGAATTCCCTCTGGTCCTGAAAATGTCATCTGGCCTCATATCTGTCTCTCTTGTGGATCTACAATTTATTTCTTAATTTTTTAAAATCTTTTAAAAAATATTTATATTGAGAAAACTTTGCACACGTATGGTCCATCCATAGCATACAGTGGCTCACAATATCATTACTAGTTGTGTATTCATCACCATGGTCGTTTTTCAGCCATTACTCCTCCTTCTCATTGACCACTAATATTTCCATCTACCCAATTTATTTTACCCCTTATCCCCCATATTTATTTGTTTTTTATCCATATTTTTTACTCATCTATCCATACCCTGGATAAAAAGAACGCCAGACACAAGGTTTTCACAATCACATAGTCACGTTGTAAAAGTTATATCATTATACAATCACTTTCAAGAATCAGGGCTGCTAGAACACAGCTCAGCAGTTTCAGGTACTTCCTTTCAGCCACTCCAATACACCATAAACTAAAAAGCAATATCTATATAGTGGATAAGAATAACTTCTAGGATAACTTCTAGGATAAACTCTGAACTCTGCTTGAAATCTCTCAGCCACTGAAACTTTATTTTGTCTCATTTCTCTCTTCCCCCTTTTGGTCAAGAAGGCTTTCTCAATCCCATGATGCCAGGAACTGGCTCATCTCCGGAGTCCTCTCCCATGTTGCCAGGGAGTTTGTACCCTTAGGAGTCATGTCCCACATATGGGGGAAGACAGTGAGTTCACCTGCCTAGTTGGCTTACAGAGAAAGGCAAAATCTGAGCAACAAAAGAGGTTCTCTAGAGGGTGACTCTTTAGGCATAATTATAAGTAGGCTTAGCTTCTCCTCTGCAGGAATAAGTTTCATAGGGGTGAACCCCAAAATTGAGGGCTCTACATATTGATCTGGTTGTCCCCACTGCTTGTGAGAATATCAGGAATTCCCCAAATGGGGAATTTTAATATTTTATCTTTTCTTCCCATTCCCCCAAAAGGACTTTGCAAATACTTTTTTGTCTCTGCCCAAATGATTCTGAGATATATTGGGGCATCAGACTAACCTGCACAAACCAATAAGATTTCATGCTGTATTCAAGATTCCATGTAATTATGGTGTTCAAATAAACTGACCATACAAGTTAAATTAGATAGTCTGGGAGTACAAGGGTGGTTCAGTGGTAGAATTTTCACTTGCCATGCAGGAGATCTGGGTTTGATTCCTGGCCCGTGCACTTCTCAAACAAACAAACAAGCAAAGAAACAAACAAAAATTCAACAAATGTTACTGCAATAAAGGGATACTCACATGAAAAAAGAATAAAATGTGACCCCTGCCATACAGCATACAAAAAACAAATTAAAAAAATACTAGATAATGCACTACCAAAGATATAAATTTTCACCAAATAAACGTCTTTCCCTTTGGTCTCATACAGAAGTTGAAGTTTTACAATATGGACCATATAGTCTTATCCTGTATTCTGACTTACCTCAGTCCTATCTAGATCAGCTTCATTCATATCTTTAGTCAAATTCTGATCACTTCTTCAGCTTCTTTAACAGTTGCTGTATGGGGTAATGCTGACTTTCATAGTGTTAGAGCTCTGAGTCTCAGGTATCACATAAATACCTGAAATTTCAGGGAACTACCAGGTTATACACAAATAGCTCAGTATCTCAGAATTTAGGATTAACAGTTACAATTCCTGAATATATGTGACAGCTGTAAGAGCTAACAATCTAGCACCCTTTACAGTTGGCCCCAATCTGATAACCCATGTTCTTGACTTCAGTTCTCTGAGTTTGTATAGTTAATTTATGTGATAGTCAGGTGCATGTGTCAGCTTGGGCAGGTGATGGTACCCAGTTGTCTGGTCAAGCAAGCACTGGCTTATCTGTTGCTGTGAGGACTTTCATGGACTTAACTCATTAGCACATTGATTGTATCCAAGGCTGATTACAGCTGCAGTTGGCTAGTGGAGTGTCTTCTGCAATGAGTGACACTTCATCTAATCACTCAAAGGCTTTTAAGTAGAATTGAGAAAAGAGACTTTTTTTTCCCACTTCAGCCAGGCAGTCTCTCCTGGGAAGTTCATTGAAGACCTTCATTGGAGCTGCCAGCTCATGGACTGCCCTACAGATTTTGGACTCTTATGTCCCCACAGTTGCGTGTGGCACTTTTATAAATCTCATATTTACAAATATCTCCTGTTGGTTCTGTTTCTCTAGAGAACCCTGACTAGTATAGTCTATATGAGTGAGGCATGATAATATTTGTCTTCTTGTTTCTGCCATTTCATTCAACATACTGTCCTTAAGGTTCATATACCTAGATGCATAGCTCACAACTTCATTCCTTCTTGCAGCCACTCAGTAGTCCATTGTATGTATACACCACAGTTCCCCCTTCCCTCTCTCAGGTCGTTGTACTCTTGGTCCACTTCCATCCATTGCGAATTGCAAACACTACTGCCATAAACACCAGTATGCAAAAGTCCATTCATGTCTCTTTCAGTTCCTCCAGGTATATACTGAGGGTTTCTGGATCAACTGAAAACCCCACCCCTAGCCTCCTGTGGAACCACCATGCTGGCCTCTGGAGGAGCCATATCTCTTATCCTCCCTACAATAGTGAATCTCTTTCTCCACATGTTCCCTAGCACTTATTTCTCTCTGTTCACTTTTAAATAGTTTTATTCACACATCATACAATCCAACTTAAGTAAATAGCCGTGACTTTGCCACCATAATTTACATGAATCCTTACCCCTACTCCATATCCCCCATTTGTTGACATTTGGTTTTGGTATAATGCCTTTGTTATATGCAGTGAAAGCATATTACAATGTTACTGTTAACTATAGACCCTAGCTTGCATTGATTGTACTTTTTCCTGTAAACCATCCCATTTATAACACCTTGCAATGTTGACATTCATTTGTTCTCCCTTAGGCAGAAATATTTTTATATTTCTATATTTAATCATCATCATTGCCCACTCTAAGCATTCCTAAGTTACATCTTCTCTGTCTTTATCCTCTGTTATTCCTTCTGGTGTCATACGTACCCCCAGCACTTCTCCCTCAAACATACTCACATTCATCTTCATTCAGTGTATTTATATTATTGTGCTGCTATCAGATACTATTGTGCTATCCATTTCTGAATTTTTGCGTTAGTTCTTTTGCACATTCTGTATTCCTTCCACAGTCAAATGCCCAATATCTTTTTTCTATCCCTTGATAACCTGTATTCTTAACTCTCACTCAATAACATTAGTTCATATTAGTGAGACTATACAGTATTTGTCCTTTTGTTTCTGGTTAATTTCACTCAGCGTAATGTCTTCAAGGTTCATCCATATTGTTACATGCTTCGTGACTTTGTCTTACAGCTGTGCATTATTCCATCATATGTATATACCACAGCTTGTTTAGCCACTCCTCCACTGATGGACATTTAGGCTGTTTCCATCTCTTGGCAGTCATAAATAATGTTGCCATAAACATCAGTGTGAAAATGTCCATTTGTGTCCTGGCCATCAGTTCCTCTGAATATATATCCTTAGTAATGGGATTGCTGGATCATATGCCAATTCTCTACTTAGCATCCTGAGGAACTGCCAAACTGCCTTCCAGAGCCGTTGTACCATTTTACATTCTCACCAACAGTGGATAAGTGTGCCTTTCTCCGCATCTTGTCATTATTTATTTATTTATTTTTGGGATGGCCATTCTAGTGGGTGTGAGATAATATCTCATCATGGTTTTGATTTACATTTCTCTAATAACCAGTGAAGTTGAGCATCTTTTCATGTGCCTTTTAGCCATCTGTATTTCTTCTTCTGAAAAGTGTCTGTTCATGTCTTTTGCCCATTTTTTAATTGGCTTGTTTGTCTTTTTGTTGTTGAGTTGAACAATCTGTTTGTATATTCTCGATATTAAACCGTTATCTGATACATGGTTTCCATATATTGTCTTCTATTGCACAGACTGCCTTTTTACTTTCTTGACAAAGTCCTTTGATGCACAAAATGTTCAATTTGAGGAGAACTCATTTATCTATTTCTTTTTCATTGCTCATACCTTGGTTTGAAGGTCTAGGAAACCACCTCCTATCACAAGGTTTATAATATATTTCCCTACATTTTCTTCTAAAAGTTTAATGCTCTTAACTCTAATGTTTAGGTCTTTGATCCATTTGAGCTAACTTTTATATAGGGTATGAGATATTGATCCTCTTTCATTCTTTTGCATATGGATATCCAGTTCTCCAGACAGCATTTATTGAAGATACTGCTTTGTCCCAGTTGGGACAATCTTTTATTTTTATTACACCTGGAATTATAGGGGTTTTCTATGTTTTTCACCTTTTTGATGGTCTAATAAAGAAGTGTGAATGCTGCCAATGACAATTTCCAAGATATAATGATGTTAAGATTTTATCCTTAGTTTTGTGGTGTTTTGTCTACCTGATAGAAACTGAAAAAATTTGCTCCCACAACCTAAAAACTAGTGTGCAAAGTGATGTTAACAATAAAGGACTTTCTTGCAGTGAAAAGAAAAATGGTGACATTTACATGTTTGAGTTCACCATTTTCCCCTGCCTACTTAAAAATAAATGCAGACCGTGTACACATGATTCCTTTTTCACTCAGCTTTCTTTAGCTTGTATGACTTCAAACAAGGCATTTGCTAAAAAAGAAAAGGTACAAGAATGTGCCACTATAAGTTCATGGTTTCTGTCCTAAAGTTTAAATTTCCTGGGGGGTGGTTTGAACTTGAAAAAGTGGATGGGATCATGCAATGCTTGCAGTATTATATAACTCTTGCTGAAAAGAGAGAAGGGGGTGGAGGAGTGAGTGGTAGAATCAGAAGCAAATAGAAGTCACCTGGGCAACCAGATCGTGACTCAAAGGAAACCAAAATTCCACAGTGACTTGGCTTCCTCTGAATTCTTCTTTCAGGGCTGACTCTGGTAGGAAAAGGAAACTTTCGTGAGACAGAGAGAAAGAGCAGAAGGTGGCTATATGGGGGCTGAAGTAAGGCATTGGGAAAGAGTGAAGGAAGGGCTTGTGAAAAAACAAGCAGCTTCCTGAGGGCTGGGGGAATGTGCTTGTGAAAGTCACAGCAGTCCATGAAAAACAGGAGAAATGACCGAATTATGTAAAGAAGATATACAGCCTGCTCAGATTGGGCTCAATATTGTGCATAGATATCTCGTTTCAATTTTGTTCTTTATTGTTTTTTATTTTGGAATGATTTTAGATTTACAGGAAAGTTACCTAGATAGTATACTTAGATATATTTCCTGTATGCTCTTCACCCAGCTTCTCCTGATGTCTTATATAACCATGGTACATTTGTCAAAACCAAGGGATTTGTATTGGCACATTACTATTTTTCAGACTTTATTTGGATTTTTTTCAGTTTTTCCAGTAATGTCCTTTTCCTGTTCTCAGGTCCCGTCCAAGAGAACATGTTGCATTTAGTCATCATGACTCTTGTATCCTGTGGTTGGTGACATTTTCTCAATAATTCCCTTTTTTCCCATGAACTTCACAGTTTTGAGAGAACCTATAAGCTTTTAAATTATTCAGCATTTGCAGTGTAATTAAACAAAGTAATTCAGAGATGGCGTCAGATGTGACGCCTTGTTGAAATGGCAGTATCTGTGTGATGTTACTCACTGGCTCTATGGGGTCCCAAGATGCATGTGGTGGGCTGTCCCTTGGAGACATGGCTTCCAGGGAGAATGCTTGACAAATCACTTTATTGAAGCTAAGGGTTACATAGGTTAAAGTGGAAGGGGGTCTTCTTGCACAATTCAGAGGTTTGGTAACGCAACCAAAACAGAGGTGTCAGTTTCTTCAAACTCTCAGTTAAAGAGAGTGAGAAGATTCAAATTATGTTTCTGGAGAGCCATTTCTCTTCTTAGAAAATTAATTGAGGTGCTGCGTGTGTGTCCTTGGTGGTGGGGGGACAGAAAGTGATAGCAAAATATTTACTTTCCAAATCCGCTAGGAGAAAAAGAGATGATGGAGGGCAGAAAGGAAAGAAAGGGTTCTCCTTGCTCCAGAATGGAGGTTGGATGCCGCCCTTTCTCTGCCCTTCTTCTGCAAGGTGAGCCTGGGACCAGCACAGAGCTGGGTATGAGAGATTCATAGCAATCATTTTCTGAAACAGCTTCGTAAGACTTAATTTACATACCATTTAAAGTGTATGATTCAGTGTTTTTTAGTATATTCAAAGGACTGTGCAACCATTACCTTGATCATTAAATTTTCATTCAGTTCCCATCAGCCCTTACTCCCCATTCCTCCCCCACTCCCAGCTCCTGGCAATCTGTCTCTACAGATTTGCCTATTCTGGCCATATTATATAAATGGAATCATACCATATGTAGCCTTTCTTGTCAGACTTCTTCTATTAGCATAATATTTTCAAGTTTCATCCATGTCTAGCACGTATCAATGCTCCTTTCCTTTTCATTGCCAACAACGATTCCATTCAGTGGATTGACCACGTTTTATTGGTGACTTCATGTCAAGGAAGGAGAAAGGTGGCAAAAGTGTCACAAAGATGATGGCTGTGGACTGGGACACAATGGAAAGAAAGGTCAGGCTGATTCTTTGAAAAGACTAGATTGCCATAGAGTGTCAGCTTCTTGAAAGCAGAAGTCATGTTTCCACTTATTATTTGCTTTCATGTCTGTCAGACTCTGCCACACAGCTTGGACAGCACAGCATTGTTCCACTGGAAGGGCTTATTTCAATCTTGCGATGAAGAATGGAAACACCAGCTCGCTGTTTCCCAAGGAGTATTTTAATAATATAAAAATAATAAAAGATGATCTGTTAAAAAACAAAAATAGAATTTGGGGATTAAATAAGTTTGGGAAATGCATTATGGCCCCCTTTTGGCGATTTAAAATGGATCTGTATATAAATGCTTCTGCAAAGATTCCAGTAAAGTATTTGGTAGGACTTTGCTTATCCCAGAACCACCCGAGTTTCTCTTTCTCTCTTTATAGGGACAATGGCGGTTCACAGAAGAGGGCAAAGGATGATTCTTTCCAGCAACATGCGAGGATCTGACCCCTTACCATGGCCCTACCTTGACCCTGTGCTCCTGCGGTGATTACTGGGCTCTTCCTGGTACCTGGAGCCACAGCCTATTGTTTGGGACATTTTGTGGAAGTTCTTTGGGTGCTGAGGCACAAACACAGATAACCAGTCAGCTAAAAGTGCATGGAAGGACAGCTTTGTGAGATCAAAGGTCCTCAAAGGGGAGAGGGGAGAATAAGGGCAGCGGAGGGGCCGAGGCTTGCCTAATCTAGGCTCCTGCCAGGGTCTGTGGAAGGGGATGGGGGAAAAGGGCACATGTGGGTCCCTGGCTTTTTCTTTTACTGTGAACTAGAGGGGAGGGCTCAGGCTATTCAGAGAATATTGGGGATTGGAAGTTTCTAACTATACCACACAAAAAGCATAAGCGGGGCCTTTTGGAGAAGCTGAGGGCAGCTTCTTATCATTCAAGTCATCTGAGGTACAGACCTTGCTGGTAAATTATGCAGCGTGAAAGGGTAGAAGTGGCAAGGAGCCATCGAGGGAAGAAGTGGTAGGGCCATTGGAGGTACATGTCGTGCTAATTGTGGTTATACGCAGGGCAGGGCTACATGGAATGTTTACTCAAAAGGAGAACTTATGATTAGACCAGGCAGCAAAAGGAGAACTTATGATTAGACCAGGCAGGCTAAGGAAGCACCAAATAAATTTCTTTTACGCCATTACACCTATCTGAGGTCATAGTTCTTATCCTCCACTCTGCCATTTTCCTTTTACTGGGTCACCCAGGAACTCCAGCACTTGCCCTGGAAAGTCAACTCGGGGGTTGGGGGCTCTGTAACCTCCTGTTTGATTTCCCTGCTGTTCTCTGAATTCTTAACCACTTTATAGATTGCCTGTCATCCTTGGGATACCCCAATTTATTTCATAAGTGCCTTGATACCACCTATTCTGCCAGGATGAACCACTGCTGTCCTAGCACAACTTCCAATTGCTGTAGTCACCATCACTCCATTTCTGTCCCACTCTAGATCTTGATCTCATCCCTGCAGTCTCCCTTGTCTGACTGCCATATATTGAGCCCATATTGTCACATTGGAGATGGAGCAGTGTGGCACATGATATATACCCGAGGCTGCTAAAACTGTAGCATTTATGAACACATTAATGTGTTCATCCTGTTTCAGTGTTTAACACTGTACTTAGCCATTGTTGAAGGGAGCCAGTTTTGGATTCAGGCAGACTCAGTTTTCCATCTTGGATCTGGCATGTAATAGCTATGTGACCATGGGCAAGATAAAAGAGTTCTATGTGATTCTGGTGTGAGTAGTTCCTGAGTATTATTAAAAAAAAAAAACAAAACTTTTTATGTTAAAATAAGTTCAAAGTTATAGGGTAGTTACCAAAATTATGTAAATCCCATACAGAGAACTCCAACATATCCTTATAACCCCAGATACCCAGATCCTACAATTTTAACTTTTGTTGCATTTGTCATATCTATCTATTCATTTTCTGAAAACTTGAGTGTAGATTGTATACATTCTGCTCCTTGAACACTCATTACTGCCATGTACATTTCCCTAAAACAAGGATATTCACTCAAGTTCATCTTAAGTGCAGTTATCAAGTTCAAACAATTTCATATTGATATAAAAGCTTACAGTCTATATTCCAATGTTCTCACTGGAAAAAAAATATAGTCTTTCCTCCTCCATTGCTGGATCCCATCCAGGATTGTATATTGCATTTAATTGTGATTTTCTCTTAGTGTTTTTTTGTTTTTGTTTTTTTAATTGTGAGAACATATATATTATATAAACTCAACCACTCCCAAGGATACCACCCAACAGGATTAATCACATTCACAGTGTTGCAGTACACCCACCATCTTCCATTACTAAAACTTTCCATCTCCCCAAACAGAAACCCTACTACGATGCATGAACTCTCTGTGCCAGCTAAGTTCATGTGTCCACTTGGCCAGGTAATGGTATACAGTTGTCTGGTCAAGAAAAAAAACTGGCCTGATTGTTACTGTGAGGATGTTTTGTGCATTGAAAATATCAGTATGCTGAGTGCATCTATGATTGATTACATCTACAAACAACTAAGGAGACTCTTCAACAACGAGAGACATCTCATCCAATCAGTTGAAAGTTTTAAAAGGAGAATTGATGACCAGCAGTCAGAAGGAAGAATTTCTATTTCTACTTCAGTTAGCCGGCTTCTCCTGGGGAATTTATCGAAAACCTTCATTGGAGTCCCCAGTTTATGGTGTGCCTCAAGAAATTTGGACTTGCCCATCCCCTTAGTTGCATAAGCCTCTTCCTATAATAAATCTTATAATATTTATGTATATATAGCTCCTGTTGGTTCTGTTTCTCTGGAGAACCCTAATACGCTGCCTATTCACCCTACTCTTGATCTCTGGCAATCTGTACTCTAATTTCTCTATATAAAGTTGCTTATTCTCCAATATTTTCTTCATAAAAATAGGAACTTAGTTCAACATTCTAGATTTATAGCAATCTCTTTTGCTTTGATACCAACTTAACTTCAATAGTATGCACAAACTATCTTCCTATACCCCTCCATCCTCCCTACCTTTAATGTAGTTCTTGTCACAAATTATATGCTTATACATTTAAGAGTTCCAAAACCCTGATTTATAACTACATTATATGCATTTGTCTTTTATAGAAAGTAAACAGTGGAATTATAAAGCAAGAATACAGTAGTACTGGCATTTATATTTACCCATGCTGTTACCCTCACCAGAGATCTTCATTTCTTCATGAAGCTTTGATCTATTATACTTTCTTTTCAAGCTTTAGAACTCTCTTTAGCATTTCCCATGTGGCCAACCTAGTGGTGATGAACTCTCTGTTTTTGTTTTTCTAGGGATGTTTTAATCTCTCCCTTATTATTATTATTTTTTTACTTTTTTCCTACTGTATAATATATATATACAAGGCAAAGAAAGAAAAAAGAATAGTTTTTCAAAGCACTCTTCCACAAATAGTTACAGGACAGAGTTTGATCCCAGAGTTTGTCATGGGCTGCCATGTGGTCCTCTCAGAGTTTTCCTTCTAGCTGCTCCAGAATATAGAAGACTAGAAGAAATAAATTTTTTTTTTATTGTCACATTCGACTTTTTTTTCTTTTTTGTGAAAAATAGCATATATACAAAAAAACAATAAATTTCAAAGCACAGCACCACAATTAGTTATAGAGCAGATTTCAAGTTTTTACTTTAGGATTTTACTTCTAGCTGCTCTAAGATATTGGGGACAAAAAGAGATATTAATTTAATGATTCAGCAATCATATTCATTTGTTAAATCCTATCTTCTCTGTGTAACTCCACCATCACCTTTGATCTTTCTGTGCCTCTCTTTAGGGGTGTTTGGGCTGTGGCCATTCTAACTTTTTCCTGTTGGAATGGGTTGCTGATAATATGGGGTGGGAAGTTGGAACTATCTGATATTCTGGAGAGGCTGGGCCCTCTAGGTTTCAGGACTTATCTGGTCCAGGGACCTATCTGGAGATTGTAGGTTTCTGGAAAGTTACTCTAGGGCATGGAACCTTTGTAGAATCTTATGTATTGCCTTAGGTGTTCTTTAGGATTGGCTGCAATGGTTTTGGTTGGGGTTTGGCAAGTATGCTAGGTAGCAACGTCTAACTGAAGCTTGTGTAAGAGCAACCTCCAGAGTAGCCTTTCGACTCTATTTGAACTCTCTCTGACACTAATACTTTATTAATTACACTTCTTTTCCCTCTTTTGGTCAGGATGGAATTGGTGATCCCACGGTGCCAGGATCACACTCATCACTGTTAGTCATCTCCCATGCTGCCAGGGAGATTTTTACCCCTGGATGTCATGTCCCATGTAGTGGGGAGGGCAATGATTTCACTCTCCAGCATTTTTACAATTGATTTTTTTTTTTTTTTTTTGCATGGGCAGGCACCAGGAATCGAACCCAGGTCTCTGACATGGCAGGCAAGAATTCTGCCACTGAGCCACCCTCACATTGCCCTGCTTCATTTTTAAAAGACAGTTTTCTGGATATAGAATTCTTAGTTGGTAAACTTTTGCTTTTAACACTTTAAGTATGTCATCCCACTGTGTTCTTGCTTCCATGGTTTCTGATGAGAAATTGGTAGTTAATCTTATTGAGGATCCCATGTACATGACCTACTGCTTCTCTCACAGCTTTCAGAATCTTCCTTCTTGGCCAGTAGGCTGATTGTAGTATACTGTGGCATGGATCTATTTGGGTTTAACCTGTTTGGAGTTCACTGAGTGTCTTGGATGACTTTATTCATATCTTTGGTTAAATTTGAAAAGTTTTCAACCATTATTTCCTTGATTATTCTCTCTGCTCCTTTCTCTCTTTCTTGTCTTTCTAGGACTCTTATAATGTGTATATGGTATTCCAAATTCCTTAGGCTCTGTTTGCTTTTCTCCATTCTTCCTTCATGCTGTTCCTCAGACTGGATGAATTCAACTGTTATCAAGTATACTGATTCTTTCTTCTACCGGTTCCAATCTGCTGTTGAACCCTCTAGGAAGATTTTACCTTCTGTTACTGTGGTCTTCATCTCTGGTTCTTTTCATAATTTCTGTCTGTCTATTGATATTCTGTGCGTGGTCAGCTGTCATTTCCCTTAGTTTATTGTCCATGTTTTCCTTTAGTTCTTTAAGCATATTTAGGAACATTTTTTTAAATGTCTCTGTCTGGTATATCCCAAGCCTGGTCCTTTTTGTTTGTAGTTTCTAATGCTAAAATTTTATCTTTTGCCTGGGCCATTGATTGCTTGCTGTTTCTTTGTATGTTTTGTAACCTTTTGTTGGCACCTGGGCGTTTTGGTCTTTTAATGTGTTACTGCTGAAATTTAGACTCTGAACCATCTGTTTTTAGGCTTGTATCCAGCTAGTGTTATGACCAAGTTCTCCTTGAATGCTAGGAGCTCACAACAAAAAAGAAGGTAAAAATGAAAACACATTTCTCAGTCTTTGCAGGTTGACCCACATAAGTGCTCTTCAGGATTTATTCATATAGTAAGTTGTCTGAGAATAGCTCCTGGCCAAAACATAAGGGACTCTCTGATCCTTTCTGAGCATATGCCTTATCTGGGACATGTGTGCATGGCCTTAGGAATTCCCTCATTTACATGGTTACAAATATCTCCTCTTCCCTGGAAAACAGTTTCATCATGGTCATAAGAACTGCATGGTAGGTCCCAAGACAAGCAATCCCATACACCAGGCAACCATGACTTGATTGTTCTCTCACAGCGTTCTGTAGAAGTGCTTGTTGATCCACCTTCTACATACAGGACGAGCTCTGGACAGTGAATCCCTCAGGCCACCGCTGGAGAGACTAGACTAGCATGTGTGCCTAGCATGTGCATGAGGGCCACAAACTTACTCTAGAACCAGAACCAGAGATCCACACTAAGGAGCATCGGCCAGTGAGGGCATAGGGAAGAGGTCAGCCAGGGCACCATGAGATCTTATTGTTTTATTTTTCAAAATCCAGAAATAATAATTACCACTCCAGACTAAATGTATCCTACTGCTTTTAAGAAGTCTTTTCCTTGATTTGACATCTGCTCTGTTATTGTAGTCCTTTATTTGTTTCCTGCAGCCATGAGAAAGATGTTTCTGCCAGTTCTTGCTGGTTGTTCAAAGCTGCTGTGGGCCATCTTGATCAGTGTGGGGCCTCCTAAATATCATTTTGAGAGACACTAAACTTTCATATGCTAGAAGTTAATATTGTAAATCACTTAGAACAAGTCCTGGTGCATAGATGTGTGTTTTAGTTTCCCAGCTGCTAAAATAAATACCATACAATTGGTTGGCTTGACAACAAAAATATATTGGCTCATACATTTTTCAGAGGTTGTTCTTTCACATGGCAGCTCACATGGGTGTCTTTTCCTTTCTTTCCTGGGTTCCATTGACTGCCAGTTTCTAGTTGCTCCATATGACTTTTTCCTCTCTTTCTATATCTGATTTCCTTTGCTTATAAGAACTTGAGCCATATTGGTCTAAAGTCCATCTTCATTCAGTTTAAGCATACCTCAACTTATAACATCTTCAAAGGTCCTATTTAAAAATGAATTCATACCCACAGGACCAGGGGTTGGTACTTGAACTTGCCTTTTGTGGGGATATGATTTAATCTTAAACAGCATGTAAATGCTATATAAGTGTTTGTTTGAAAAGGAAATTGCTCTTCCTTTTTTCCTTCTGGAAGGTTCGGGTCTATGAGCCATTGGTTGAGGTTTCAGAGCAAAGACACTGGAAAAGCCATCACCATAGAGTGGCTACTCGCACCAGGAGTTGGGGACAATTTCCCACTTTGTTTGGTTTCTACCGTGGTGTCCTTAGACAAAAAAGGATTACTGAACTCTGGACAGAATGGAAATGATAGTCATTGTGCTAGCTGAGAAGTTAAATTTAATTATACTTTAAAAGAAATCCTCTCACCCAAAGGAAAGCAAAACTAAATTGGCATCAAACACAATTCTGATTCTCAAACCATGTGATGATTCCCCATGCACTCACCTAGGGTAACCATTATCAGAAGTACTATCTTGAAGAGCTCTGCCCTTCTTGTTAAAATATCACTATTGCACACTCAGTTCCAAACCTAGTATCACAATATTTTCCCCTTGATCAGTCTCCTCTTCCTCATTTCACTTTTTCAATTCCACACAACACCAGGGAGAGATAATTGTTATCAACTAGAGGAAAGTGTGTTCTGACTTGCCTTAGCATTTTTTCCCAACATGAATTCCATGGTGGGCTCCAATTGTGAACTGAAAGCCTTGCCAGCAGTTTTTCCTCTCCATGGCTCCTGGGGAAACTGAGGTTGAGAAGCAGAGAGATATGGTAGAATTGAAAAGACTTTGGGGTGAATCATTTCCTATTGGAATGAAAACAAGAGTAGCCAACTGCTGAGTGAAGAGCCTCTTAGCCCTGTGTTGGAGGGCTGCTGAACTCATGACCAGCAAAAGGTGCTGCCAGCCTTTTGGAAGAGAGCTGTCTTTGCAGATTTAAAGTTTTAATGAGGAGGTCAGGAAATAATTACTAGAACTTGACCCATGAAACTGTTTGGCAAATTTTTAGTTGTAGGCTGGTTAGAAATGACCAAAACTTTGGTCCTTATTATTATTATTTTTTGCATGTAAGCGAAACTTTTTCAAATAAGGCATTTCATGGTAAAGTCTGCATATCTGATATATTTTATTTAGTCTTCCTGGGTTCCAGGTTTAGGCATTTAGCCAGGAAAATTGCTCCTATATGGTAATGTGTCCACATGCTGTTGTTCTCATGGCTAAGGTGCTTTTGTATATAGAATTAGAAAAATATTCATTCAAGTAAGAAAAAATGTGTGAGTGTGTTGGCTTTAGGGGTGCAGATAGTTTAGAAGAAAAATACCTTGACTCTGCAACTAACTTGTTTTAAGGTTTTGACAAAACTCTTGGGTCTTTAATTGACTTGATTGTTGAAATGGGTGGGTGACATCTAAAGTTACTTACAGCACTGAAATCTTGTTATGGATTCTAAGATTTTTCTTTCACTCCAAACCAATTTATACTTCTAGCTTGAAGTTCTAAATTGATAAAAACAGACAGCAAGAACAAAATGGGTCCACATTCTTATTTCTCAACCTGTCTGGGTTTTCCTTTGGGGGAATTTTTTAAAAAGCAGAACTGATTGGCTCTGTTCCCAAGCACCAGGAAACTACCTGCGCAGTCAAGCACAGTGGAAATAGCTTGAGATAAAGGACCTGGAACAGTATATCAGATTTTCTTAAAAAAGGGGAATCAAGCAGCACACGAACAGCATAGCATGATTATCGGAATAGGCAAAAAGGAAAGAAGGAAGGTAGTGCCAAAGCTGGGAAACTACCACCTCAAATAATAGAAACCCTGTAATTCTGACCATGTGAAAAAGTAGATGAAGACTTTCATCTAATCTTCTATTCAATTGCCCTCAAACAATGGAGGGCAATTTAAAGCCCATTTTGTGTTGCTGAAAGGACTCTGTATAGTTGAAAGTCCTTTGAATGGTGGGCTCAGGGAGATGCAGAAAGGAATTAGCACAGAATATTTCCAGGGTAAGAATTTGGGGAAGTTTTCTACAACAGCAATTCTTCAGCTTTTTGGAGTTATGGATTCCTTCAAGGCTCTGACGAAAACTGTGACCTGCTTCCTTGGAAAAATGCACTTGTACAAAGAGACAACCAATTTTACATATGATTTCTGGGATACAGTGAACATTTCCCCCCATCATGGAGTCTCTAGGAAGTCAAAAAATTTAGGTTAATAATCCTTGAGTTAAAAATTAAGAAATGAGAGGGTGAGAGGGTAGTTCAGTGGTAGAATTCTTGCCTGCCATGTGGGAGACCCATGCACTTCTCATACAAACAAACAAAAGAAACCAATGAAAGCAAACAAAAAATTCAACAAATAGTGCTGCAATAATGGGCTACTCACATGGAAAAAGAATGAAATGTCACACCGCCATACAGCATGCAAAAAAAGAAAAAGGAAAAAATAAGAAATGCTTCAGTGAATTGAAATATTATAAATAATTATGAAAGAAGGATAGTCAGGAGAGGCTTAATGGAAGAAGTGTCATGGAAGGGAACAAAAAGAAATAGAGAATGGATGGAAACAAGATAATCAAGATGGAAATCAAAGCAGAACAACTGAAGAAGGTTGGGTTTTGATTGTGGTGGATCAGGATAGAAATTTCAATTCTACCACAATGAACTTGGACAAGCATGCTTAACATGATGCTTGACAGTAAGGGATTAAATGATAGCTCTTATCTTTCACTTTTTATGGCCAACATGGTAGAGGCAGATGATAGAGAAGAAGCAACATGGACTACGAGTCTACACAGATCTGGGTTTAAATCCCAGCTTTGATATGCATTAGTTGGGTGACCTTGGGCAAATTATTCCATTTTCCAAGACTCTTATCTATAAGAAAGTTATAAAAATATGTACCCAAAGAAAGAGGAGTATATAAATAATACGTTATACAGAGAATACTCACTAAGGAGTAGGCTTTATTATGAAGAAAGAAACGAACTTAATTTTAGTGGAAGGCGCATCTTGAAAAGAAATGGGCAGATCTGTGAAATATTTAATGCCAAAATGTAAATATTAAGGTGCTTTAAAACTCTGCCTGTTTTTTGCATAAGCTTTATTCATTTAATGTTTTTGTGCTGTATATTTTCCATTAAGATATTAGAATATTTTTTTTTTACAGGTAAGAATGGAAGTTATAGAAGACCTCATTTCAGATGGACGATGTATTTACGACGATTTTGAAACTGTACGTACTTCAGGAAATGTCACGTTATTTTCATCTGTTCCTGTAGGTACAACCCTATTATGGATGGGACCTTTTGATTAGGTTATTTCAATTGAGATGTGGCCCACCTCATTCAAGGCAGGTCTTCATCCCCTTACTAGAGTCCTTAATAAGAAGATAAAACAGAAAGAAGCCACCCAAGAGAAGTTTTAGAGAGAAAGACACACAGAAGTTAAGAGACACATAAGCTAAAGAAGAGAAATATGCAGGAGCTCAGACACAAAATCACTGAAACCAGAAGCTGGAGGCAGCAAAACCCGGGAGAGGTGGGAGAGACCAGGGGATGAGC
The DNA here is from genome assembly GCF_023851605.1 of Tamandua tetradactyla. Taxonomy (NCBI): domain Eukaryota; kingdom Metazoa; phylum Chordata; class Mammalia; order Pilosa; family Myrmecophagidae; genus Tamandua; species Tamandua tetradactyla. Next base: position 203,762,282 of record NC_135329.1, read on the forward strand.
CATGTGCCTTCCCATGTGACAGTGGTGTCCTGGGTGCTAGCAGCCTGTCTTCAGAGTCTAAGTATCATCCTCTAGATGCCTTGATTTCTACATTTTCATGGCCTAGGAACTGTAAGCTTTTAAGTTAATATGTCCCCGTTATAAAAAGTCAACCCAATTCTGTTATATTGCATTTTGTCAGCTTTAGCAAAACAAGACAGACTTCTCAGGCACTGGATCAACAGGACTAATTCATCAGCAATAGGGAAAGTTCTGGGTTCTTAGGCTCTGTCAATAATTAGTGATATAACTTTGGGTGGGTCATTTGAGCTTTGTGGGCTTTAGTTTTCTTAATTGTATTTGTATTTAAGGGGGTTGTATGAGATATTTCTCTTTTATATTTAAAAATTCTATGATCTGGAAGTTCTACTCTATCCCGTATTATGCTGTGGTATTTTTTGATTTGGTCTTTGTTTAAAATGAAGTTAAAAATTTCATTCGTTCAAACATAATAATCTCAAGTATATAAACTTCATCTTTACTGTAAGATTTCTTGTAGAAATAGGGCAAATTGTTCAGCAAAAAATTTTGAACTATTCTCTTTAAACAACTTTCCCTTTCCCTAAAATTTCAAACTCATTGTAGCTTCCCCTCAAATCCCTTATCTCACTCTTTTCATGCGATTCCCCTATCATTACTGTTCTTTCTCCTTTACCTCTCTTAACATCTAGCTCCTAAAAAGTAATATTTTGTGTGTCAAAAACAGCCCCATAAGAAAGGTGGACTGGTCTACCAATCCCTTTTTTTTCCTTTGGGGACCAGTTGATGGGAACAAAGCAGAACAAAATTCTGAGTGTCAGTACCCTATTATTCTACAATTCTGCAACTGAGGTGAGTTGGCCACTTCAGACAACAATGGCACTAATGTAGATATTGGGTTCTGAGACCTAAGACCAGGATGGCTGCGGTGGGAGAGAGGGCAATGAGTTGGAGGCAAAGTGTGTAAAAGAATTAGTGACTAATAGATAATGGGGAATGAGGCAATCAAAGATGATTCCATGTGGGTTCGGTAATCTGGCATACATTCTTAAACCTCTACTATGTGTAAGGTGCAATACAGACCCGGACAGGACAATACAGCTATTCTGTGATGTGAAAAAGTCCCATGGAAGATCAAAGTGAGGAATTAAAAGTCCCTTGGAAGAGGAAAGTGAACAACTGGGATTTAATGGAGTTGTCCTGGAAAAATAGCTTTTGTATTAGGTCCTGAATTATAAATAGGACTGAACAGCTAACAATGACGGTGGACCAGATGGGGTTGGAAAGGGAAGAAATAGTTACTCCAGGAATGAGGGAAGACACTTTTAGGGAAAGGCACTTAATTTAATTTGTCCATTTTGCCAGGTGAGAGACAAGACCAGAAGAGTTCTTAGGTTTCTCAAATACTTCTGGGAAGGCTGGAATTGCACATCATGGGGTGCAGACAGAGATCCAACAAGTGAAGATCCTCTTGCTTTCTGAAGGTCTTTCCCAAGGCCGTACATAAGTATGGGGAATATTCCCTAATCCAGGCACTACTACCTCCCCAGTTGTGGGGGCCTGAGGGCCTGGCTCCAAGAACTGTAGGGGAATCTCCGCTGAGAAAACACAATCCATCCCTTCTTGCTCCACTCTTGGCTCTGCCTTGTGTCTGAGGCTGACATGGCTTCTGCATTTACTCTCCTAAGCAATACTTTCCCTCATCGCAATGTCTTCATTTTTAATCATACCACTTTTTCCTCCTTCATCTTGGCTACACGTTTAATCTCGAAACTGAGTTTCTCTATGCGCATCATTCTCACGGCTTTGGAGAAGAGGATTGGATAGTTTCCTTGTGATCATTGCTAAGTCATTGTTAGCTGCTCCTGGGAACTGGACTGCGTTCAAGTTCTAAAGCATTTACTCTGGCTGTGTGTGAACAGGTTAGCTTCCACTCCCAAATCAAGTCTCTTCTTGGCATACAGGATATGGTATATAGGTCACAAGAAAGGCGAACTAAAAAGATGAGCAATCATTAGTCTGCAGGAGTTGAAGGTGAGGAGGAAGTGAGGGAGTCCCTGCCAGACCTCCTGGCAAAATGGCACATGTGCTGGGGAAAATTTTATAAGATGGTGTCACGCACACGGTGGGTGGATTGCAGATTTTTTTGGAATGGCAGGACGAGAATGGGCGTGGATCTTTTTTTTTTTTTGACTAGCTGCACCTGAGAAATATCTATGAATATGAGGAAGTGATCTTACCACATCTAGAAACTTCCCAGATTTTTGTACCACTAGAGTGAGAATGTTTTATCTATCTATCTATCATCTATTTTTAGCGTTATTATTTCTTTTCATTTATAGTCTATGTTTCTCCTTCTTAGTCATGGAAACACTAACTCTTGTTTAACCTCAGATGAGTTTTGAGATAATAGTGAAGGAAAAAGTGAAAAACTTCATTAGTAAAATGTCATGTGTTAGGTCTCCATACCCCACCACCTTAATTTATTTTTTAAATGCAGTTTTATTGAGACATGTTCACGACACCATACAGTTCATTGGAAGGATACAATCGATGGCTCATAGTATCATCACATGGTTGTGCATTCATCACCACAGACAACTTTTGAACATTTTCATTACTCCAAAAAAGAAAAAAGAAAAGCCCAAATATCAAATATCCCTTATCCCACTGCCCATTATTGACCCCTAGTATTGGTGTGATGTATTTGTTAGTGTTGATGAAAGAATATTAAGATATTACTATTAACAATAGTCCATAGTTTGCAATAATTGCATTCCTCCCATGTATCTCTCTATTATTATCTTCTTGTGACAGTGTCATACAGTGGTTCTAGTTCATCAAAGAATACCTTAATATTTGTATTGTCACTGTCTTTCACAGGGTTAATATATTATACATTCCCATTTTAACTTCTATCTCTACCACCCGAATTTTTAATATACTCATTATTTCCTAAATTCTCTAAGGACAGAGAATAGTTCTTAGTTGTCCTTGTGTCCCTAAAAGTACTCACCAGAGAGTGTTGTCAGTATGTTGTTGGTTTCCTGAATAATAAATCTCCTTTCATGACAGAAAATCTGAAACCCAGAATCTAGAACTTGCTATGTGTCTTCTTATTTGTCATTTGTCTCCTTCTTCTCTTCTCTCTTTTCCTCTTCTTTCATTCTTCCTTCTTTTTATTCCCTCCCTTTCTACTACTGGGTTCAAATCCCATCTGTGTCACTGACTACCTGTGATTCTGGGAAAGTTATTTCATATTTCCATGTTTCCATTTCCACACATTTTCAATGGGAAAAATAATAGTTATTATACTATATAATACTAATAGTAGTACCTATAATATAGTGGCATTGTAATGATTAAATACATTAAATCAGGCATACTTCATTTTACTGTGCTTCACTTTATTGCACTTTACAGATACAGCATTTTTTACAAATTAAAAGTCTGTAGCAATGCTGAGTTGAGGAAATCTCTAGTTTTTCTAATAGCATGGGCTCCCTTCATGTCTCTGTGTCACAGTTTAATTAAGGTCTGTACACTGAATTTTTTTAAGACATAATGCACAGATAATACTGCAGTGTAGTGTAAACATAACTTTGGTATGCACTGGGGAACAAAAAAATTCCTGTGGTTCACTTTATTGTGATATTCCCTTTATTGCAGTGGACTGGAACTGAAGCCACAAAATCTCCAAGGTATACGGAATATTTATAAAATTGCCTCCCAGTAATTTATTAAATAAGCCCCATCTGCCAAGACTGTCTGTTTTACTTCTTTGCCTTCATGGCGTTGCTTAATGTAAGGAGATAGTATCAACCATAATATCTTGCACTTGATTCATACTTTACAAAGTACTTTCACTTAGACTGCCTCTCCTATCCTCACAATGATACTTAGATGGATGTTTATCCCCACTTTTTAGATGCAGAAACTCAGATAAAATTTCCTGGCCTGGTCAGGGTCACAGGGCTGGAAGCTTGGTCCTTCTTAGTTCTGCTTCAGCGCTCTTTCCTCCAGGCAATGTGACCACTGGCAAATGTTCATCAAATGTTCATGTGTCCTTACGTGTTTCCCTAAAATGTTATTCTTTCATATTCTATAGAATACTTTGGCCACAATTACCTTTCAGTATTGATTTCATGTTTTGGTGTGATTGAAATTCCTGAAAGATGATGTCCCTCAGACTTTCTAATATGTTTTACTGGTGTAAATGACAAGCCGGCATGCCATTCAATCTTTTCCTCTTCCTTCTTTCCCTTTTCCTCCTTTACTTTCATTGAAAAAGTTGTCATTAGATTCTCTGCATTCCTGAAATTATTTTCATATTTATGTAATTTATTGTGATATTCAACAAGGACCTATCTCCCTTTGACTCAGGGGGTGAAGAGCTTTGAGTCTGAGTGATGTGCTTAGCTGCCTTCACTCTAAAACAAAAGTCCCATTTGTAATGACTAACATCATATGTCCATGATACTAACTCATTCTGAACTCCCAGAGCCTGTGGAGGAATCAGCTATCATCTTTTCTATTGTGGGTAGAGGTTGGAAGCAAATACATGTATTTTTATTCAACAGTAAAATGGGCCAGAATTTTTCCTAGAGTAGATTCAGCAAATTCTACCCCTGAACACCATTATTAGACCCAGAAACTGAAGGGGAATAAAAGGAAGTAGAAAGAGAGGGTGTTGGTATTAGGGGTTGAATTATGTCCTTCCACCCCTTCACATCCACCCTGAAGACACTTTTAAGCTCTAACCCTTGGTCCCATATGGAAATAGGATCTTTGAAGATGTGTTAGTTAAGATGAGGCCAGGGCGGTCCATGGTGGCTCAGCAGGCAGAGTTTTCGCCTGCCATGCCAGAGACCCGGGTTTGATTCCCAGTGCTTATAGGAAGAAAGAAATTTGGTCACAGAGTCAGACACAGGAGGGAGAGGCAGGGATTAAAGGGCAGCAGCTGGAAGTCAAGGAAGGAGCTTTAATGATGGCTGGCTGAACACCAGAGGCTAAGAAGAGGCAAGAAAGAATTCTTTCCTATAGGTTTCCTAGGGAACATGGCTGTGCTGACATCTTGATTTCATAGTTTGGGCTTCCAGAACTGTGAGAAAATACATTCGTTATTTAAACCATGAAGTTTCTATACTGTTGCTCTAGGAAACAAAGCACCTCTAGGAAATAAAAGCAGGGGCCAAAGTACATCTTATATCCTATATTATATATGTACAAGCACATGGGCTTACTTAAGAGGAATATGAGACAGCACATGGGAAAACAGAAAAAGGAAGCGAAGCAAAGAAAAAAGGAGAGGGGAAGAGGAGGGAGAAAATAAGCTTACATGACAAAAGAAAGCAGAAAGGATATAAAAATAAAATAATTTGAGAGTAAGATACATAAGTGAAAGAGTCCTTCATGAAGGTGCTCTATGTGCCACCTAGGATCAATGATTTACCCATTTCCATGATTATAATTGCCTTTCTAAAAGTAGTATGAAGATTTATTTGTGAGTAAATAAATATGGGAAAGTCTTCAGTGACTTTCATTGTGAAATACACAATTTCTTAGACCTCTATTATAGCTTAGCTTTCTATTCCACCAGTGGTGCTGGTCACCCTTAAGCTTGGGCAAGAATCATCAGTTACATGTCTTGATTGACTGCTCTCTGGGAGAAGGCTCTTTTCTGGAAATCTTATTTAATCTGCATGACATAGAAGTTTGAAAGTGTCTGCTAGTCTGAGTCTCTACCAAGAGAAAGCATTACTCTTCAGAAAGGGTGGAAATATCTCAGAAAACGCTTAAGCTCAATCATCACACAGGGTGTGCCCCACTGGTTGAGCGTCATTACTGTTTTTGAACTTGTGGAGATACTGCACTGACTGTTATTCCAGTAAAGACTGTATTTTGTCCTCAACCATCTACCACCACTCCCTCAGTGCCTTCTACGTAGGGAGGGCTTGGAATAAGGTCCATAGGAAAGAGGCAGGTCAATGAACTCAATCAGTAATGGGCCCAAAGCTTTTTCCTTATTGGTATCATTGTCTGGCCAACTCCTATATCACTCCACCTAGGTATGGTAGCAATCAAAACATCTTTGGAACCAAGCCAATGGTTTGTTTACTCTTCCTGAAACTGCTGGGAGATGTGAACCGATATGCAGATGCCAGACTTATTCGTGGTTCTTGGTCAAAACTGGAGGGCATGGTGGAGCATTCCAGTTGATTACTTGGTTCTATTGTTGACATCACTGCCAACATATGCCATAAATGTTAATGTATGTAGAATAAAGTGACAAGGTATCTTAGGATTTGTCCAATTGTACCGTGTAAGGAAGGGATATCTAAGTTGGCATGTTATAACAGTCAGAAAAAATAACAAGGTTCAGATGGAGGTTTGCTTGGAGTCAAGCCACAATGACAGGCAAGAAAGTATGTATACATTGAGCTGGTTGAAACTGTAAGGCTATACTTCTATAAGATCTTATAGCCACTTCTTCCTATTTAGTGGAGGAGAAGCTGCTAATTAACAAGATCTACAGAAGAATTTTTTATATAATTAAATTGTATGATATCACATCTGAAAGAGAATTCAGAGAGTAACTCTTTGCCTACTGCTCAGTTCCAGTGGGCTGCTGGGACACAGGAAGTTCAGTAACCTTCTCAATTGCACAGCAAGTTACTGGTGTGGTCAATTAGTCATTCTTTAGCTCTCACTAGACACACTGATTCTTGTACCTAAAACTTTTTTGTGTACACATTTTGTAACCTAATGAAGCAACTTCACAATTAAATTCTCAAAAAGTTTACAAACCCATGTAAACTACTTCCAGTTAGCTTTCACCTATTTTATCCTGCCAATTCCAACACAAACTAGTCTATTATTGATGTTTTCTCAGCGTATTACATCATTTCTAAAGCTATCCATAAATGCATGTGGGCCACGAAAATTTTGCAAAGTTTACTGTAATATTTTCATGGAAGACTGCAATGAAGTCTTCCAAAAAATGCCACTCTTCCAGTGGCAAATTTCATTGGAAAATATTAAAATTATGAATAAAAGAGGCCCTTTAATATCATATTTCTAAGTTCATCTTACTGCATATATTAGGAACTGGGACTTTTTACACGTGGTTTTGAAATAGTTTGTCCTTTTCTGACTAAAAAGATTCATCAATAGAATGTTCTTTATAGTATTATTTATAATAACTGAAAAAATTAGAAAAAAGTAGTATATGCTTATGGTAAAAAATTAATAAATATAGAAAAAACATGAAACTAATGAGGGAAGACATCTTATCTCACTACTAGAGATAATTTCTATTTCCATTTTGGGGAATTTCTTTCAGTCTTCTCCTCCTCCTCTGTCTTTTCCTGCGTGAGTGTAAATAAACACAATTTCCCACAATGGGTCAACATGCTGTTTACAATTTTGTATCATACTGTTCTCACTATCATTATATCATTAGCATTTCCCCCTTGCATCAAATGCTACAAAAATTATTAAATGGCAACATACTATTCAACCCCATGGATATCCTATAATTATTTTAATCACTACTTTATCATTAAACATTTGGGCGTTTTTCATTTTCATTCCTACTCTACATAATGCTCAGTGAATAGTTTCATATGTAAATTCTGGGCGCATTTCTGATTATATTCTTTGTAGTTATAAGTTGACTTAAATAAGTGCTTAGGTTTAGCATTTTCTTAGAATAATTCTAGAAAAGAATAACGAACGGACCACTGAATTCTTCCCTACCAAAGCAAAATAAAGGTACATAGTTGAAGTAGTTAAGCATCATATATTTGAACTTGGAACATGATATAACCCTGTGTTTTAGCATTAAAGACCAAAAGGGAACTCTTGGCTCTAACAGAAAGCCACATGCCCTGGAGAAGCATGGTGACAAGTTCTCAGCCTCTGCCTTGACTAAGCAGTATACCTTAGCAAATTATTCGCTACCTAGCTGGGTGATTATTTTAGCTGGCTCCTGCATGCCAGCTTTGAGAAAGTATGCAGGGGAATTTTCACATTTACAAAGGGAGGTGCTAAGATTTCATCAGCAAAGCAATAACTCAGTTATAAAGTTAAAACCTTTGAGCTATTAAGCAAATATACTCAGTGCCCAGAGGCTCCTTTGGAAAGTACGGGAGTGCTAGGGGCAGTCTGTCCTCCTTCCATTGACTCTCTGCTTCCCGTTCTTCGATTTCCCTGGCCAAATATTTACTTTAAGAGTTCAGGGTGTGGCATGTGCATTTCACAGCATGTTCTCTCTGAGACAGAAAAAAAAAGTCCCTCGTACTTAGCAAGGAGTCTAGGACAGTAGCTGACAGTTCTCAGGCTTTTATATTTCAGAGAAGAGGATGCAGTTGCTTCCGCAAAACTCTAAGTAAATGGAGCTATTTTGGGATTTTGCTAAAGGTTCACGGAATTGGGCCCACTTCGTTAGAGATTTCTGGAAAGTAATTTTGCAATTTAAAAGCCATTAAATATTTACACATCCTTTGACCACAAAATTCCACTTCTTGGACTTGTTTTAAGAAAATAATCAAGAATATGTTTAAGATTCATTAATAGAATGTTCCTTATGGTATTATTTATAATAACTGAAAAATTAAGAACAACCTAGGGAATTAAATCACAGATAATCGTGCAATGGAAAACTATGGTACAGAGAGCATTTTTTAAAATACAAACTGATGACAGTATTCATATCTTTAAATGAAAAGGGTTGGCTACTAAATAATATGTACATTATAATCTAATGTATGTCATAAATATGAATAGAAATGTCTGGAAGGTTATACAAAAAATTTTTAACAGTAAATTCTCTAGATGATGAGTTTACAATTAATCTTTGTTTTCTTCTTGTGACTTATATCTTTTATTCTTTCAACAGAGTGTGTATTATGGTAATACTTTTTTTAAAAGTGCAGAAGGATATTTGAAACTCTTCTCTGTGTTTTGCCTTACAGATTTTTTTCAAAGCTTCAAAGGAAAAGAAAAAAGGCACCAGAAGATTTCTGTACTCAGCTTGACATATATACATTGTCTTTGTAATAAAATCTCTGCAAAGAAAAGATTAAATGCTCAACAATTTCGTTGCCCTCGAGTCATCATTCCCTCCCCTTTCAAAGCAGCCATTCCTAATGCATCATGACACGTTTTCCTCTCTGCTTTGTGCTTAGCCTCACACTCTTTCTCAAGGTAACATTTCACCAGACGTTGACATCTGTTTGCCAGCCCAGGGCATTATCATGCTAAACTCAATTATAAAACTGCTGAAGAGTATTTGTTACATTTTTCACTGAATATTATCATAAGGAAACTCTGTTAAGCCAGGAGGCATAGCATTTCATCAGTGAAAGTCCTTTTAGGAAAATATGGTAAGTGATTCAGAATGTTTAAAGAAAAAGGTAAAAACCAATTTTAGCATGATGAATTTTAATTTGTAATGAATACTGCAAATACAGAAAATCAACAATATTTTGGTGGGTACAGCACTGAACTTGAAAATTAATAAAATGGAAAGAAAAAGATGTTTCATTAAAATATTATAAATTAATATGATTTTCTTTCACATGTATAGGAGAAATTTTGTGTTGTATAGCTTTCCCGCCGAGCATATCCTCCACATCTGGTTGTGTTTGTTTTGTTTTTTGGGTTTCTATTTCTTGTAGATATCTCATATTTTATTCTTGAAATAGGGAAGTAAGCAACGACTCCTTTATATTTTGGTAAAATTGGGATTTCAGAAAATATTTTTGAATATAAAACATCTTCCCCTTTCTAAACATTTTTTTATATGTAGGTAAGCAACTGTGTGGGAATAACAGTTCTGATTCTGTTGCACATGTTAATGGGAAAATATAGTGAAGCAAAACCGATCCTACCACCCACATTGAAGGTCAAATTTTTGTGTTTTTGCTGATTTGATTTTTAGCTGAATTAAATATAATCTAATGTAAATATAAAAACTGCCAAGTTTTTTCTAAAGCAGGTTCCCAACAAATGACTACTGGCCCTTAAGATTGTGCCTTGTATCTGACATAAAATGAACAGAATCTAGGTTAGACTGACATTAATTGGGGAAGAAACCTCTCTGATTGGGTGTACAACAGGCATTACAGACATGCCATATCCTAAACAGAACTCTTGATTTTACCCTCCCCCCAATTATCAACTCCCTCCCCAGGGAAAATTTGCACCAACATTTTCTCAGTCATTCAAGCCAAAACATTTGAAGTCACCCTTTACTTCCCTTTTTCTTTAGGATTCAATGTCCAATTCATGTAAAATCACTGGTCTTACTGCTGTTAGAATATATTCCCAATTCAACTACTTCCCACCACCTAAGGAGGGACACTTAAACAACTGTCACCTCCTGCCTGGCTTATCGCTGTTGCCTCCTCATTGGTATCCTTACTTCAATTCTGTTCTCCTCATAGCTGCTAGGGCTTATTTGGCAGTCTAGATCAGGGACCATTGTTCTCCTGTAGAAATGTGTCCAATGGTGGCCCATCCTATCCCACTGGGAACATTCTGCAAATCTCTCACCAAGACCAATAGGCACTACTTAATCTGGCTCCTGGCCACCTCTTTGGTTTCAACTCCTAGCACACGTCCTTTCATTCCAGTCATACTGGCTTTGAAGTCCTTTAAACATCTCAACCATTTCCTGCCTCAGGGATGCTGTATTTGCTGTTCCCTCCACCATGGACACCCTTCCCTCTGATATCTGCATGGCTCACTCCTTTACCTCATTCAGATCTCTGCTCAAATGTCTCCTCTGATATCTTGAACACCTTATCTAAAATGGTGTCCATGGATGTTCTCTCCCCTTATCCTTCTATATTTTGTTTCATAGCACTTTCACTACCTGATATTAAGTATTTTTACATATTAATTTATTTGTGTGATGTCTGCCTTCTCCAATATTATCCAAGGTGGGTGAAGGTAGAGACTTTGTTTTGTTCCCATCTGTGTCCTTGGTACCCTGAACAGCGTCTAGCACAAATTTGGTGTGCAATAAACTTCTCTGATGAATGAATGAGTCCATTTTTATCCTTTCCTGGCTGAGGACAATTGGGCCTATGTAAAAGTGGGTCAGATCTTTCCACTGGATGATGATAATTCACTTTCTCTTCCCAACATCCTTTTTACTTTGCCCTTTGTGTGTGTTTGTGTGTGCTGTGTGCATGCACACGTGTCTAAAATATCTTAAAAATCAAGATTAATCAGAGTTTGTATTTTACAGTGAGAAAAAGGTAGCACTAGCAGTTTCATAAGTCAGAATTGCATAAATCTAATTCCAATTAGAATTCTTCAGGTAGGATTTATTCCATTTTATGGCAGAAGAGTGGTGATAAAAACATTTTCTAGATGTTTGCAAAGGACATGTCTGGTTTCCCAATGTCAGAAACAAGCACCAATGATCTACCAGTTGGGCTCTCCAAAGACCTAAGGATGCTATCTGCTGGACTGCGCTAAGTTTTTATAATATTATGATCAAGTGAAAGTCAGGGGTGACTTCCACTTGGTAAAAGAAAATGGCTGAGTAGAAGATATCAAAGGATTTCAATAGTATAAGGAAATCTGGTCTTAGTGCCATCTTGGGATCTTCTGGTGAAGGTAAGTCTCCTTGTTAGACTCCAGTGCTTTCTGGAGATGTCTTAATAAATGAAACCTCTCTAACTGCCAACTTCAAAAGTACTTCAGGTTATGTAGTCTGAGATGATACGTGATGGGGACTTTGAAAGTCAGAGAAAATTTATAATTTGCAGCAGCCCTTTGGCTTCCAAGAAGTATGAGCAATCAGGAAGAAAATGAATGCATTAAAAAAATCATTGAAGAGTTAGACTTGAGCAAAGTGATGGACTATAAAATGGGGTACAAGTTCATTTGGGATGTGACTGGAGGTGAGAAAAGGGACTAGCATCATAATGAAGTTTATTATGGATCCAACCGTCCTGTTTCTAGATGAGCTCACCACTGGCTTACATGCTTGCACATCATATGAAGTCCTTCTGCTCCTGAAGAAGATGTCAAGGCAGGAAGGTCCATCATCTTATCTATTTACTAGCCTTGTGACACTATCTTCTAGCTGTTTGATAGTCTTACCTTGTTGGCTTCTGGGAGGGTGACATTCCCTGGGTTTGCAAAAGAAACTCTGGCATTCTTTGCATCTGCAGGTTTCCAGAGTGAGCCCAATGACAATTCTCCTGATTTTCTTTCTGGATGTCATTAGCAGAGACTCCCCTGCTATGACCTTAACCTGAAGCCAAGCCACTGGGAAACCTGGAAGTCGAAGACCCTCACAATCAGGAAAAACAATGCATGGAGGAATTGGTTGATTTTTATGTTAATTCCTCTATCTACAGAGAGCTAAAACCTGAATTAGATGGACTCTCAGTAGATAAAAAGAAATGCACAGCTTTCACAAATATAATGTACACCTCTTCCGTTTGTCATCAACTCTGGTAGGTGTCCAAATGCACATTCAAAAAATTTACTTAATAATTCTCAAGGCTTCATTCCTGACATAGCAATGCCAGTTATAATGGGACTGATTCTAGGGACTCTTCGCTTTAAAAAACAATCCAGTAGGAATTCAGAATAGAGCCAACATCTTGTTCTTCTTGACCTGAAACCAGTGTTTTATCAATTTCTCAGTGATCTCTCTTTTGGCTCTTGAAGCAATTTCTGCATGAGTGTATTAGTCGTTCTTGTAGAGAATCATCATATTTCTTTGGAACGCTAATAATCTGCCCTACTCCCCATGAAAATTTCATCGAGTATCATTCTGACGAGATTATTCTATTTCATGCTGGGACCGAAGCCAGAGGTAAAAGGATGCTTCCCGTCAGGATGCTTGCCCTATCTCCCTGTGCCTGGGTTCTGGCTACTGCTGCAGGTCTGAGTGATGACTCTTGGGCTATTCTTCTCTTTAAGGTCTTTTTTATTGATTATAGTGATATTTTCAGCCTCTTGTTAAACTTCAGAACCATTAGTTCTTGGTTTTCCTCGGTGCACTAGATAAGTATTCCTTACTATGGCCTCACAGTCTTACAATATCATGAATTTATGGAGAAAAGCTTTTGTCCTAGGATAAATGGGACACAAGGGTACAAGACCTATGAGTATGCCGTCTGTTCTGGAGAAGACTTCTTACAAAACCAAAGAATCAAGCTCTGTTTCCCTGGGGCTTGTGGAGGAACCATCTGTCTTTAGCATGTGTGATGATTATTTTTTTCACCATTGCCTACCTAAAATTGCTGTTTCTAAAAATGTGTTTTCTCTAACCACTCGCAGCAGATATCTGTGGAATCTCACATTACCTCGTTTCAGCCCAGCTTTGATTTCAGCCCGAGTGGACAGTGCCCAGCGAGCTCAGATGACTTCACACTGACATCATCCACCTTAATTAAGCACATTCTACTTGTGTTTCTGCTCTAGGACCTTCTCCCCGGCTCCTCAGTCAAGCACAACTTAAAACTATTTAGAGCGGGGTGGGGATTAATGTCCCTAGGGGCAACCCTAGACTAATGCGGAATGTTAGAGTTTAAATGTGCCCCCTCCCATCCTTCAGGTGGATAATTCTGGAAGACATTCTGTTGGTGCCTCAGAAGGTTCCAGTGGAATCAATTCCCCCGCTCCTTGGAATGATCTTCTCAGTTTTTCCTCCCTCCACCTCCCAGCCTTGCTCCTGCTTCCTGAGATTAGTTTATAAATAAATGATCTGTATCTAAGTCCTTGTCTCAAGCTCTGCTTCTGGGGGAACCAAAACTAAGATACCAAGAAACAAGAGAGTCCATCTGTTTTAAGTAGTCATTGTAGAAATTCATATCATTGCTGTCCTTAAAATTGTGATGTAATATTTCTATTTTTCATTTATTGTGATCTCTAGAATAACTCAGTGTTTTTGGTTATATGATTAAGCCTGACTGGAAACTACAACTTGTATTAACACCTCAAAGAAACTGAAGTGCAGGCTAATGATATGTACTTTCCATCCATTTGATAATTAGATAATTGACCTTTGAGGAGGAAATGAGGAATGTTCCACTGACCTAGGGAGAAAGTCTCATTTCCGCTTCCAGTTCTGACCCTAAGGACTTGACATTGGTAAAGTTCAAAGTCTCTCTGATATCAGTGATCTCATTTTTAAAATTAAGATATTGAATTAAGTTTTCCCCAAGTGACCCTAGCTTAAGAATTCTATAATTTCACAAGAACAGCATAAAGACATTAGCATAGTATTGGAAACATAGCCATAAAATATGTTGTGGAGTTAGTGAAATAAATGACAATAGGCCAGAGATATTCCACTTCATATAGTTAATAAAGTAATAGAAAACATAATTCCGTGAGTAGAATAGTGATGTGTAAGCTTACATAAAATCTTAACTGAGGTTTTTAAAAATTATAAACAGTGATAGACCATGTCTCTAGTGTGTAATGGATGGATATTTAAAATTTATAGGTGATTTTAAAAGTTGATTAATGATATAAATTCCTACTTTTGAGTTAAAATTTAATTGTATGTATTAAAATTATATATACATATAGTTTTATTGAATAAACGTGAAAAGTGTTCTTTTATTATTAACGATGAGGTTCATTTTTCTGATAGAAACTCATGTACAATCCCTTCTCTAGTCTAAACATTGTGACATTGTTGGGATCCCATGGATATCAGAAGCGTAACTCTCCAGGATGCTTATTGTGCTGGTCTGAAAGGATGTATGTCCCCTAGAAAAACCATGTTTTAATCAAAATCCCATTTCGTAAAATAATCCCTATTCAGCATTGTATGTAATTAGATCATCTCCCTGGAGATGTAACCCAATCAAGAGTGGTTTTTAAACTGGGTCAGGGGAGCTGTGTCTTCACCCATTTGGGTGAGTCTTGATTGGTTTACTGGAGTCCTATAAAAGAAGAAACATTTTGGAAAATGAGAGAGATTCAGAGAGAGCAGAGCAGAACAACATAGCCACAAGAAGCAGAGAGTCCACCAGCCAGCGACCTTTGGAGATGAGGGAAAATGCCTCCCAGGGAGCTTCATGAAACAGGAAGCCAAGAGAGAAAGTAGCAGATGATGCCTTGCTTGCCATGTGCCCTTCCAGATGAGAGAGAAACTGTGACTGTGTTTGCCATGTGCAGTCTCACTTGAGAGAGAAACCCTGAACTTCATCAGCCTTCTTGAACCAAGGTGTCTTTCCCTGGATGCCTTTGATTGGACATTTCTATAGACTTGCTTTAATTGGGACATTTTCTCAGCCTTAGAACTGTAAACTAGCAACTCATTAAATTCCCCTTTTTCAAAGCCAATCTATTTCTGGTATATTGCTTTCTGGCAGTTGGCAAACTAGAACACTTATGTTACACTTCTCTTGAGTATGAACCTATCGATTTGTTGTCCTTGCACCTGCCATTGTCACACTGGTGACCACTCTGGAAATCATTTAATAATATTTGCCCAAGATGTAAGGCACAACTTCCCCTCTGCTCACTCATTTCAACAGTTGGGATCAATACTCCGTATCAGTATAGCACTGACAAAGTTAACCTCCTTGCCCTGAGAAATCACCTGGCCTTGAGGCAGAAAGTAGCTTTCAAATGCCTGTAGTGGGGCTGGGAAGAGGCATTCCTCTTCTAAGCCCTTACCCTCTGGCCATTCATGTGTGCATGTGCATGGGGGCTGGACATTGTGGCCGGGGTTGCTGTCCACCAGTGTGTATGCCCAGAGAGTTTGCCTTGTCCTCTCCTCGATGGCAGGTACCAGGAAGGGCTGAGAACAGACAAGCAGGTGCAGGGCGTTTGTGTATAAGTAAATAATGTCGTGTATCAAAGGAAGTATGTTTGAGATTCTAAGAGAATTCAAAGGACTACGTGTTTGACTTGAGTAAAACAGGCTATGCGTGTGACATAGGGTGTAAATGAGAAAAAAAGCACAGAGGTAAATGTTCACCCCCAAAGTGTATTGTGATAGCAAAAGTTGGAAATGCCGTTGAATGTCACAGATTGATTGAATACATTGTAGTATCTCATACAACGGAATACTGTGCACCCATTAAGTTACATTCTAGAGCAGGGATTGGTAAAAATTTTCCACGAAAGATTAGATTTTAAATATTTAAAGCTTGGCAGGCCATACAGTCTGTTGTGATTATTCAACTCTGACACTGAAACAGCCAAAGACAGATGAGGGTGGCTGTGTGCCAATAAAACTTTATTTACAAAACAGGCCATGGGATGGCTGTAGTTTGCAGACCCTTGATCTAAAAGAATATTGAATACACAGAGAAATGCTCACAAAAGATTTTTTAATTAAAAAATAAAAATCAGGATTTTTTATTATTATTTAAAAAAGTCATATCTTACAAAAAATTGCTAGAAATAAAGCAAAAATTAATTGTGTTTCTCTTAGGGCAGTGGTTCTCAATCGGGAACAGTTTTGTTCCCCAATGGACATTTGACAATTTTTGTTTGTCACAACTTGCTGGGGCTGGCTGTTACTGGCAGTTAGTGGGTAGAGGCGAGATGAGCTGATAAATCTCCTACAAGGCACAGGACAGCCCCACAACAAAGAATTATGTGGCCCAAAATATCAGTTGTGCCAGGATGAGAAGCACTAGGGTAGATAATGGTATTGACAGATATTTTTTCTTATTCTTTGTTTGTTTTGTATTTTCTACAAATATGTATCTCTCTAGTGATCTGAAATATATTTATATAAAATAACAGTGTGATATGAATGATTTTACTCCTAAAGAGAGAAAATAATAAATATGGAAGGAACAATGTGGCAACAGAGGTGGGAAATTTGATAAGACAGCAAAATTGGCAAAAAGACTGCAGTTCCAGAGACATAAAACAAATACATATTGAGCAGTGTCATCACTATTTTACAGTTAAAAAAACAGAAAAATATATATACAATTTAGTGGAGTAACAATGTGTTTAAGCATTGGCGTTAAGTTTATACCCCAAATGTATGAACTATAGTATATATTATTCTGGCCACATTTGTTCCCAATCAGACAGGGAAAGATTTCAAAGATTCCTGGAACACTATTTCTGAGGGGCACCTCTTTAACTTGAAGTTGGTTGTTTTCAAAATCAATGAAAGATTCTCATTTGCCAAGCCGGAGACTTGGGTTTGATTTCCAGTGCCTGTCCATGCAAAAAAAAAGTTAAAAAAGAGAAGAGGATGTGGAGAAATTTGAACACTTATCCACTGTTGGTGGGAATATAAAATGATACAGCCTCTGTGGAAGACAATGTGGTGGTTCCTCAGAAAACTAAATATTGAGTTGTCCTCTTACTTGGTAATACCAACGCTTGGTATATACCCAGAAGAGCTGAAAGCAGTGGCACCAACAGACATTTGTGCACTGATATTCATAGTGGCACTATTCACAATTGCCAAAAGATGAAGCAATGCAAATGCCCATCAACAGAGGAGTGGATTAAAAAAATGTGGCATATACATACAATGGAATATTATGCAGCAATAAGACAAAATGAGGTCCTGAAGAATATGATATGAATGAACCTTGAGGACATAATGCTGAGTGACATAAGTCAGATACAAAAAGATTAATATTGCATGATTCCACTATTGTGACTCTGGTAAAGACAAACTAAAATTATCTTAAATTCAGAGTGCTGCTAATTGTACAATCAAGTGAATATACTGTAAGACTTGGTTTATTTATTTTGGACATTACCCATGATGCCCAATAGATGGAGGAATTCAGAGTGGAAAATGACCGAGGAGCAGAATGGCAAACTGTGATATATTTGTATCATGTAATATGGTGTGGCTATAAAAAGGAAGGATGTCAAGAGGCATGCAACGAACCGAATAAACCTTGGAGACACTGTGTTGTGTAAAATAACCCAGAAACAAAAGAACAAATATGCTAAGGTCTCTTTCAGAAAATATTTATGAGAAAATTGGAGCCTAGATTGTAAGTCCTTATAGCAGCCGCACTTTGTCTGGAGTTGTGGATGTATTTCTGGATGCTGAGATGCTGAGCCAAATGTGTATCAGCTGGTATTTCCCTAGGACTTTGAGTAACTCTGTGACCCAGAGATGGAGTTCTGCAGCCCTGAAGTTTAGCCTTGCTATGTATAATAACAGCTAAAATAAACCAAAGGGGCAATCAGGGTCTCAATTAGAGTTAAAAAATGAAGTCAATCTGGCTGGGTCTAAGGTAAATCAGAATATAGGGTAAAAGATAAACGTATGCAGTCTAGACTCTGACCTACTGTATGGAACCAAAAGCAGGAAGGTTTATTATGTCTAGAACCTAGATTTTCTGTAACACACAATCCAGATCAACCTTTCTGGAGAGCTCATTTGAACAACCTGTCTCCTAGGGTTCAGACTGGGAATGAAGCCTTGGTGTTCTGTGTAGCTTGGTGTAATTTGGAGACACACCTCAAACTGTGGTGGACTGATAATTGGGAGGAGCTGGCAGAGTCTCTTGAGGGTGTGAAGGGAAAAAAATATATATATATACATATATATATATGGAACTACTGAACTTTCCCTCTGGGAAGCCCCGGGCGCCCTCTCAACCATGGGGGACTCCCAGAAAAATGGGTCAGGCCCTTGATTTTGAGGCTTGCCCTTTTGAGACTGGTTTCTATGGGAGAGAAGCTAAAGCTGCCCATGGGGAGGCCTGGGAGTTCTTTCCAGTAGCCTCTTTGTTGCCCAGATGTAGCTTTTCTATCTCTAGGCCCAACTCAGCAAGGAAAGTCATTGCCCCTCCTCCCCTGAGTGGGATGTGACATTCAGGGGTGAAGGTCTCCCTGGTGGCATGGGACATGGCTCCTGGGATGAGTCTGGTCCTGGCTCCATGGGATCGACAATGCGTCCCAGACCATGGGGAGGAAAAGAAGCATTAAAAGATGCCTAATAAAATAAGGCATCAGTGGCCAAAAGAGATCAACTGGAGTTGAGAGGTGTGCTGGTTTGAAAGGATGTATGTACCCTAGGAAAGCCATGTTTTAATCAAAATCCCATTTCATAAAGGTAGAATAATTCCTATTCAATACTATATGTTTGAAACTGTAATCGGATCATCTCCCTGGAGACGTGATTTAATCAAGAGTGGTTGTTAAACTGGATTAGGTGGCGACATGTCTCCACCCACTTGGGTGGGTCTTGATTAGTTTTTGGAGTCCTATAAAAGAGGGAACATTTTGGAGAATGAGAGATTCAGAGAGAGCAGAGCAGAATGACATAGCCACAAGAAGCAGAGTCCACCAGCCAGCAACCTTTGGAGATGAAGAAGGAAAGTGCCTCCCGGGGAACTTCATGAAAGAGGAAGCAGATGACACCTTGCTCGCCATGTGCCCTTCCAGCTGAGAGAGAAACTGTGACTGTGTTTGCCATATTCCTTCTCACTTGAGAGAGAAATGCTGAACTTCATCGGCCTTAAACCAAGGTGTCTTTCCCTGGATGCCTTTGATTAGACATTTCTATAGACTTGTTTTAATTGGGACATTTTCTTGGCCTAAGAACTGTAAACTAGCAACTCATTAAATTCCCCTTTTTAAAAGCCATTCCGTTTCTGATATATTGCATTCTGGCAGCTAGCAAATTAGAACAAGAGGCTACTCTGGAGGCAACTCTTATACAAATTTCAATTAGATAGGGCTGATTACCATGGTTTGCTAAACCCCAACCAGCATCACACCTTTTAACCCTTGAGAACAATTAGAGATAAAATTGAGACTCTAATCGTTTCCATGGAGATGGGTCTCCACTTGTTCGAGGTGGGGTTACTTATTGGAGCCCTTTAAAAGGGAACCATTTTGGAAAAAAGCTATAGAACCAACAAAGCCCAGAGACCTTGGGAGATGCATAAAGAAAATGCCTTTGGGAAAGCTATTGAAGAATTGTGTAGAGAAATCTGGCAGATGTTGCCGTGTGCCTTTCCAGCTGAGAGAGAAACCCCAAATATGATCAATCTTCTTGAGCCAAGGTATGTTTACCTGGCTGCCTTGGTTTGGACATTTTTATAGACTTGCTTAATTTGGGCATTTTCATGGCCTTAGAACTGTGAATTTGCAGCTTAATAAATTCCCTTTTTAAAAGCCATTCCATTTCTGATTATTGCATTCTAGCAGTTTACAAACTAAAACATGCACTAAGTTTGCTTTCCTGGAACCTATAATTCCTGGAGGATTCCTAGACCAGATAAATCCTGAAACCCAGAGGGACCAGCCTCTCAAAGATTATCAATTAATTACATCCCCCATCCTTTGGTGTCAACACCCTTTCTCAACATGAAAAATTCAGAATGGGTGTGGCCCAGGGATCCTTACAGATTGGGAGAGGTTCATGGGAGAAGGAGGAGGTATGGCAGAGAGAATGGGACTTAACAGACAAGTGTGGCTACTGAATCACTGTGTTAATGTTCCATCCAGCTTCCAGTGTTTGGGAGCAGCTAGAGGGACAATTCTGAGATGGTGGAATAGTAGCCCATGACAAGTTCTAGGATCTGTTCTGTAATATTTGTTGAAGTGTGCGTTGATAATTATTGCTTTTTTCTTTCTTTACTTTGTATATATATATATTCTACAATAGAAAAAGTAAAGAAAAAATCAATGAAAGGAAATACTACTTTATATTGTTAAGAGAAAACATATGAAATGAGTTATGGTTGAGATTGCCAAGAACAAGGGAGGAAAGGGTAAATAGGATATGTTAAAAAAAAACCCTACTATGTGCTGTGAATGTTTTATTACCCCCATTTAGCAGAAAAAGATCTGAGATTCAGGTTTTCTTTTTTTGATTACCAGAGATTTATTTGAAAGCACACACACCAAATTGGAGCTAGTTTATTTAATATGAACATTATACTTAAAAAAAGACTACATTAAGAAATACCTCAAATTGCTAAATCCATGGTGTCCACTTTTTAAATATAATTTTATTGAGATATAGCCACACACTGTATAATCCATCCAAAGTATACAATTAGTGGCTTACAGTATCATCATATAGTTGGGCATTTATCCCCACCACAATAAATTTTAGAACGTTTTCATTACTCAAAAAAAAATTAAAAATAAAAAGGACACCCGAAACATACCATACCCCTTATCCCCTCATTATTTACTAATTTCTTTATTTATTTTATTACTCATCTGCCCATACTAAGGTTCAGTTTTAATTTTAAAAGTTACATATTCAGAGATAGAGTCAAGAATTGAGTCCAATTATGTCCATACTTTCTCATTATATTTTGTGATTATTTTTTTTAAAAAAAGAGAGACATGAGAAATACAAAGTTGGTAACTCTTTGGTGAGTCAGAAGGGGAGGCAGAAATGTTTGAGTTTGTCACTATGAGAGGAACCACCTACTTACCCTTTCAAGTCCAAGTTCAAATGTCAAGACTTCTCCCACACTGTCTGAGAGAGGAGCCTCAACCCTTGTGCTACAAGAGTTCTTGATTTATGTCTGATATTGCCTTTTCCAAATTGTACAGTAACATGCTTGTTTATTCAACTGTCTCCCTTCCCGGAATGAGCTGCCTCTGGTAAGAATAAATTATTATGCATCCTTGCATTCCCAGCACATTCTCTCCTGAAATAACTGGCACCTAGTAGGTGTTCAATAAATGCCGTTTTACAGGAACTCACATCATCTTCCAGAAAACTTCTCATGGAAATTCCCTTTGAAAAGAAAACATTATATGACGGACACTCAGTTTAATAAGTGTGACATTTCTTATGTTCATATGTCATAGAAATGGAAGCAAGTTTTAAATGATTACATTTTGTTAATGACTTCTATTAAAATGTTTCATATAATACGAATATGGTACCCATCCCACATTGCCTGTTTAATAGCTATTTGCTCATGTTTTAGCTCTCTCATAAATTCTCTTAAATTTAGACATCATGCTCTAGCCCCCTGTATTTTCCACTCTACGTTTCACATAAGAAGACACACATTAAATCTTTTTTGGAAAAAAAAGTGAGACATCAAGACACTACTATATGTTGGAGTTAGGATTCATTAGGAATGTGTCTGAAATATTTGAAAAGAATGGCTAAAAAATAAATCCCAGTGCAGTAAATGGCCTTCTAATAAATCAAGTTTGAAATAACAAAATAAAAAGTACTATTAATTTGCTCATTAGTGCACTCAATGACTGACCAAAAAAATCGGTTAAGGGTCACTTTTTAAGAAGTTTTAAGTGACAAATATGACATGATCCATCTCTCAAACTATTTTTGGGGAAGTACAATTTCAATTAGTGTCTAAAAACACCCACCATCAGTTCTCTTTTAAGGCTGTTAAAGGGAGAAGAAGAGAAAATGTGACTAGGAGATGAAAGAGGGAGAGTGGATAAGGAGAGTGGATAAGAATGAAGGAAGGAAAAATGACAGGTCATGGGCAGCCCAAGGTCTCCGGGGGCTGAGATGCATGGTAGGGGTAGGGAGGAAGAGAATTCTTCACCACCTTCTCCTCTTCCTATTCCTTCCCTTCCTTCTCCTCCTCTCCCCCTTTCTCCTCCTCCTCCTTTTTGACAGCTTTACTGAGAAGTAATTCACATACCATACAACTTCCTAATTTAAATTGTACAATTCAATGTGTTTCGGTATATTTACAACTTGTGCTAACATTATCACTATCTATTTTTAGGACCTTTTTGTCCCCCCTAAAAGATAACACACATCCAGTAGCAGCCACTTCCCATTTACCTACTTGTTCCACCGCCACACCCCAACCCAGCCCTAGACAACCATTATTCTCCTTTCTGTCTCTCTGTTTGCTTATTCTGAACAGCTCATTTAAATGAGCTGCATACAGTTTTTGGCCTTTTGCGCCTAGCTTTTTGCACTTAGCGTAGTGTTTTCAAGGTTCATCCACGTTGTAGCATATTTCTAGTACTTCACTCATTTTATTGCCAATTAATATTCCATCATATGAATTCACCCCATTTTATTTATCTTTTCATCAGTTGATTTGGGTTGTTTCCACTTTCTGAGTATTATTAATAATGCTGCTATGAGCATTCTTGTACAAGTTATTGAGTAGAAATGCTTTCATTTCCCTTGTCATATAACTGGGAATGGGATTGCTGGGTCATAAGGTAACTCTGGGAATAAACTTTTGGGGGACTGTCAAACTGCTTTCCACACTAGCTGCATTATTTTACATACCCACCAGCAATGTATGAAGGTTTAAATTTCTTCATATCCTCACCAACACTTGTTATTGTCTGTCTTTTTAAATATAGCCATACTAATGGGTGTGAAGTGTAATTTATTATGGCTTTGACTTGCATTTTTTGAAAGAATTTGTGAAAAACTGATATTGAGTTTTCTTTAAATGTTTGGTAGAATTCATCAGTGAAGTTGTCTGGTCTGGGCTTTTCTTTGATGGGAGTTTTTAAATTACTGATTCAACTCTCTTAGACATTTACTAAATACATTTCAGATTTTCTATTTCTTTTTGACTCAGTTTTGATAGTTTATATGTTTCTAGGAGTTTGTCTAGTTATCTAATTTGTAGGAGAACAATTATTTATTGTATTTTCTTATAATCTTTTTTATTTTTTATTTTCTGTAAGGTCAGTAGTAATGTCTCCCATTTATAATTTTAGATATTTGTGCCTTCTCTCTTTTATTCCTTGTCAGTCACCCTAAAGGTTTACATGTTTTTTATAAACGTATATGTTTTATTAATCTTCTCAAAAAAAAAACTTTAACTTTTAGTGATTCTCTCTATTGTTTTTCTGTTTTCTATTTCATTTATCTCCATTCTAATCTTTATTATTTCCTTCCTTCTTCGAGGTTGAGTTGAGTTTGCTTTTTTTCTGGCTCCTCAAAGTGTAAATTTAGGTTATTGATTTTAGATATTTTTTCTTTTTAAATATTTACAGTTTTAAGTTTCTGTCTGAACACTGCTTTAGCTTCACCCATAAGTTTTGGTATGGTGTATTTCATTTTTACTTATCTCAATTTATTTTCTAATTTCCTTGGAGTTTCTTCTTTGGTTATTTAGGAATGTGTTGTTTAATTTCTACATTTTTGTTAATTTCCCAAATTTTACTGTTGTTATTGATTTCTAATTAATCCCATTTTGTTTGGAGACCAAATTTTGTATGATTTCAATCCTTTAAAATTTACTGAGACTTGGTTCATGACCTAATATGTGGTCTCCTTTTTTTGTTCCACGTTAACTAGAGAAGAACATCTATTCTGCTGGTGGGTAAAGTGTTCCATAGATGTCTGTTAGATCTAGTTGGTTTATAGTGCATTCAAGTCTTCTATTTTTTCATGGATCTTCTGTCAAATTGTTCTACTCATTATTGAAACCTCCCTTTTGCTGATGAGTTGCCTTTTTCTCTCTTCAGTTCTGTCAGTTTTGCTTCATGCATTTTGGGGACACGGTTGTTAGGTGTAGATATAATTTTTAAATATTTTCCTGACCAAATGATCCTTTCATCATTGTGAAAGCTTCCCTTATCTCTAGTAACACTTTTAAAATCTATTTTGTCTGATATTAGTGTAGCAAGTCCAGTTTTCTTTTGTTTCTTATTTGCATGGCATATTTTTTCCATCCTTTTACATTCAGCTTATTTGTATCTAATGGATAGTTATCACACACTTCACGTCAGAGATTTATATTAAATTGTTACTATTATCACTATTATTTGAGATTTTGTTTTGCTAATGAACCACTGCTGACAGCCCCTCCTCCTTCTTTTACTTTATCTTTTTCTTCAATCCTTCTGAGACTACATTTTGAAATATGCAACTTTATCGGCATGAAAACTTAAGAGCAAGAGGGGATCATTTCCTGAACTGCAGTAGTAATTAGAACCATAACAATTGATAATATTCTTAGAAAAGTTTACCCTATATTAAGATGAAGCTGAGACTGGAGTCTCACCTTACAAGGTGGCATTTTCCACCATAAGAGTGCTATATTACCTGCTCTGGATGTTAGCATAGAAATTCAGGGTCCTAGATGGCAGCCAAGCATCAACTCTAAGTGCCTGCCTGCGTTTGCTGGGCATCCCACCACATCCTTCCCCTCCCCTACTGGCTCTGCAAAGTAAATGGGGTGCAACAACAGGAGTCCTGGAATGTTCCTGTGTGGGGCTGACCTTTGTATCACTGCTAATCCCTGTCTTCTGTTTTCAGAGACAAAAGAGATTAAGTTAAAACAGGACAGAAACTTTTCCGGGGCCATAGAGCTGAGTTGCTTTTCCTCCTTTGCAAGTCAGGAATTTTAACAGGATTCTCCCCTTCCCTCCCTTCTCTCTACCCCCACCAATTTTCACACCTTTCCAACATTAGGGAACGACAGGAAGTTTTCCCTGCGTGTTTTCCTTTGTGACGACATGATACGGCAGGTTGATCAATGGGGAAAACCCCATGTGAGAACACGCCTTCTGTGTACATTCCCAATATTTGCTATAAGTAAGGCCATCCCAGGCTGCTAACAGAACACAGCAGCACTCCAGGGCACTGGGTACCCAGTGCTGAGCAGATCTGTTCTTTGAGCTGAAAATGATGTGCGGCAGCAAATGTTTGCTCCTGGCTACTGTAATGTTAGTGCTGCTACTCCACATCTGCAGCATGTCAGAAGGTAAGTATTACTCTTTCTGCTAGCAGAGGAGCAAGAGATATTTTCATTTTCCTTAAAGCCTTGAGATCATCCAGTGGGACCACAGTGTACAGATGCCTATTAGACAGTCTATGAAAAGGAGTAATGGGGAATGTCAGCTTGCTGCTGAGTGGAGGAGGGAAGGGTTACAAGCTTTCCTCTCTGCTGTCAAACCCAGCAAATTTTAGGGGTGAATGGGTTCAGAGACCCCTAAGCTTCAGGCAAGCCAAACTGCTGTTTCTGAGAATGGTGCAAATCAGGTAAAATTACCAGGAAATGGGATCATTCAGAAATATAGGGAATGCCCTTGCTTCCCCAACTTTCTCACCTCCCATCAGCAAATTTTACTGACATTCAGATGTCATCATTGGGTCAGATCATGGTATTTCATCATCCCTGGACTGCCTTAGGCACCATTCCTATCAACTTTGAGATAACATTTAACCATTATCTTACAGAAGACTGCAATTTAATTTGGGGAAGTGTGCAAGTATTTATCACATCATTTGGCAATAGATGCATTTCTGAAAATGCACATATTGGGAATAAAAATCCACATTAATTTATATCACAATTTCAAAGTGCTTTAGCGGATGGTAGTTCCCAAATCACCTTTTCCTTTGTAACTCCCCATTCTTTCCCGCCCTGCCCAATACTCAGCGGCCAGAAAATAGATTAACATCTACTAATTTATTTGCTTTCTAAATTTGGAAGGTTATCTCTAAGGGTTTCTTAAAGCAGGGACACCCATATTCTTAAGTAATTTTTCGTGAAATGAAATAAAACACTGTCAATTTATGTTTCCTACTAAAGATAATCAACCTATCAGAAGTCAGGTGTTTCTGAACTCTATTGTTGAGCCAAATTTCTCAGTACCCGACCTATTTTTTAAGAGAATTAGAAACGATTAGAAACTATGGAAACTATGACCAATTGAATTTCTTGGAAAAAATATAGGTTTCCATTCTTCCAGTGAATTGTTTATTCACCATCTAAGTCAAATTCACTAGATTTTTCACAACTTTGGGTAGTTCACGTGGTCTTAATTCTTCTTACTTCTCTCTTAGCAGCAAGCAGCTTTGACTGTTGTCTTCGATACACCGACCATCCACTTCACCCCAGGTTTATTGTGGGTTTCACACAACAGCTGGCCAGTGAAGCTTGTGACATCAATGCTGTCATGTAAGTTTTTGGTTGACTTCGATTCAGTTATTGTCAAGAACATCTGGAAATTTCAACTTTAAAAATTTTTGGCTTTTTGGACTTTCTTGCAGAAATTACTGACATGGCAGAGGTACTTATTGCAGTGGTACATATCCACTTTGAAGTTCATTTTAAATTGGACTGGAATTAGGACCAAAAAAAGGAGTCAAAAAAAAAGGAACACACTGTAGGGCAAAAATCACTTCTTAAAATGAACTTACAGGCTGTTAAAATGCTATTTTAGGAAAATATGAAAGTGAAATTATTTTGAGGCATAAATTTTGAAATTGAGCCTTCTGCTAGAAAATGGCTTGGGCTCTAAGTAAAATCTCAAAACTAATTATGTTGTCACATATAATATTCTTGATATGTGCAGGTTAATATATTTTGGAATAATATAATTTATTGTCAGATATGTACATATTTCATATAACCCCCAGTAGAAAAATTAAACAATAGTTTGGGGCCTTTCTATTCTTGCCACTGAACAGCCATTTGTTAATTTTCAGAAAAAAATCAGGAAGAGTCAGTTTTATTTCTTGCATCAAGCTTTATCAGCAAATTTGCATTTTATTTCACATCTTTAACTGAAATGTTAAAAGTATGTTGAACAGTCAAATGGAATTGAAAGTTCTGTGTTAAAAATACCATTTAACAGCTCTTTAAACACAAATCAAATGTTTTGATTTTCAGCTTTTACACAAGGAAAAGATCAGCTGTGTGTGCAGATCCAAAGCAAAAGTGGGTGAAACAAGCTGTGCATATCCTGAGGTATGTTACATATACGATCATTTAGCTTCCCTCCAATTTTTGGCAAGAGATGTGTACAAGGTGGAGGGTGGTAATCTCTCAATGGTTAGGCCTTGAATTCTAGAACTATGGAATTTTGGCTAAACCAGAAAAATAAAGAATGCATTATTTTCCATTTATAGAATGCTTTCCTTATATTTTAAAATTTATTAATTTTGCACATGATGCTAGATGTCTTTATGCATTTAATAGTCCCTTAACTGGCTGATTCTCATTGCAAAGTTGCTTCTTGTTTCTGTAACTTACAGACTACCTGACATTTGGTCGTTTGTTAAAATGTGAAAAATAAATATTAATTTAAAAGAGAGCAATGGTTTTGATTCACTTTGATGATCAAAGAGAGTAACATTTTATCCATATAGAGAACTTAGCTAATACCAGTGTGACTTAGACATTGAACTTGGAGACAAACCATGAGTGTTCAGATAAGTTTCTGTCATTAACTAGCTGAGTTATGTTGGGCAAGGCCCATCCTCTTTGAACTTTGATTTCCTCATCTGGATGTATTCTGAGCTGCCTGGCATTCCAAGATATGACTAAGGGCTTGGAAGGCACTCTTTAAGTACCATAGCTGTTCTGGCCAGTCAATCTCCCTGTCTTTGCTCATTCTTTTCTTCTTTTTTTCCTTTACAGTCAAAGAATCAAAAAGATATAAAAACTGATATCTTCTGGAATGGAATTGGATACAGCCCAAGATCAACAACAACAACAAAAAAACCTTGCTGCGATTAGCATTTTTACTTGCTCATCAGTGAGGGTTTATTACTTATCTGACTAGTATCTCTTTGGACTTGTCCAATTAATGAAGTTGATTCATATTGCATCATAGGTTTGCTTTGTTAAGCATCACGTTAGAGTCGAACTGTATTTTATGTTAACTTATTTATAGATGTAGATCTTCTGTGTTTAGGTATTTAATACTAAATTTTTCTATAAGCTATTTGGTTTAGCACAAAGTATAAAATTGTGTTTGTGGAATGAAATTATATGGGCTTTTTTTATAAGCAACAAGCTATTTTGTAAAATTATCTAAAATACTTCTGTTTATATTGTTTTGTTACTAAGTTGTTGCAATTACATTAAAAACAGAAAAATGGTAGGAAAAACATTGAAAATAAAAGAAAGAACCAAAATTTAATTTGCTGACTGAATTATTTAATATTTATTAAAACACATGTCAAAAACATTTAAAGGCATTTAAATGTAAAAATGATCTGAAAACTGTGTTCCCCATTTCCGTTTTTAAAATTTTAATTTACATTTATTTAATTCTTCTAAAGGTTGAGCATCACTTCTTAGTTTAGCACCTGTGTTAATTTTCTTTTGCTCTTATAATAAATTGCCACACATTTAGTGGTTTAAAACAACACAAATTTGTTCCTATAATTTTGGAGGTTAGAAGTTTGACTGAATCTCACTGGGCTAAGATCAAGGCTTTAGCAAGCCAGCATTCCTTCTGGAGGCTCAGGGGGAATCCCTGCCCTTGTCTTTTCCAGCTTCTTAAGGAAGCCTGCATTCCTTGGTTTGTGTGCCTATCCCCCATCTTCAAGCCAGCTGTCCAGCATCTTTAAATTTCTCTCTTTCTCCGATTCCCCATTTCCTTTCGTTTGACTGTTCCTTTAATTTCTTTCCCTCACAGTCCTGGACTTTGTTCTATAGGAATTATAATGGAAAGGTTTTCATGATTCAAAGCCTTTCAGATCCCAAATTAGGAAAATCTGTGGTCTACAGCCCAGTGATGATTGATATAGAACTTCTTAAAAATGAAAAGTATATTTAGAAAATATCATGAGAAATCACTTCATTCATCAATCTGTTACCAGTCAGGGACTGAGGAACGATTATCTCAACATAAGGACCAGTTTTCCACTTTGAAGTCCTCCTGAGTCATCATCTTCAAGAAGTTTCCAAAAAGCAAATGAACTACTCATAAAGTTATTAGAAACTGACTGCCTCCTTAACCAGCGAGAGACTTCAAACATGTGAAACGTAACAGTTACCCAGAAATAAGTTGAAAGGACCCTGAAACAGTATAGTTACCATCACAGCATCAACATATCAAAGTTTATGGAATGCCTTGACACAGTATTCCAGAAAACCTATTGCAGATTCCAAAGGGCATGAGGGATGCACATTGAGGATATAACACAAACATCAGGTGCACAAACCCATAAAGCAAGGTAGTGGGTGGATCATTTGCAAAGAGAGCTAAAAAGCTATAAATGGCTCTATAAGCCCTGAAGGCAATTTTGTGCAGGGAATCATATCACTGAGTCATCAGGGAAAGTATGCTCAACATCCTCTTGTTTACTTATCAAGCATAGCTTTAGAGCACCTGTGATGTACCAGGCACCATGCCAAGTGCTAGAAGATAAAGTGATGCAAGACTCGTCCTTACTTCTGGTAATTAGGACTGAACAATATGGTGAGAGGGAGGGGATTGACAGGTAAACCAGGTATTTTAACACCTGGTGACAGAGAGTCTCTTTGGTAGAATGTCTCAAGGTGCTCCATCATTTGGTGAGGGCTTCCAGAAGGAAAGAATATCCAGTCGAACCATAAGAAACAGCCAATAGTTGATGCTTTTGATCCATAGATGGCATTTTCAGGTGACTCAACCCTGTACCTAAGCTGAGTTACAACGGATCAGTAGGACTAAGCCAACTGGAAAAGGGCAGCAGGGAGTGTTTGGAAATATCTGGGGCATGTTTTAATTGTCACAGTGTCTGAAAGTGGGTTCCTACAGGCAGTCAGTGGGCAGGAGCCAGGAATGCTAAACTGACGGGAATGCACAGGATAGATTTACACAATGGAGAATTGTCCCACCCAAAATGTCTATCGTGCCATCATTGAGCAATACAGGATGAAGCGGGATGTATGCAAGTGGTAGGGGTGGGGGCGGAGCAGGTGTCGGGTGAGTGATACTGTTACCTCAGTGAAGCCTAGTGGTTTGAACTTGAACGTGGGAACACTGGAGAATGACTGAAGAAGTCAAAGTCAGTGTAGTCTCCCAATGGTGGATGAAGGAGAGATGGGGCAGAGGGCAAGCAGGTGTCCCAGGCAGGAGATGGCTGCGATGACTAAGTGACGAAATGATCAAACCTCAGCCAAAGCCACGGCAAAAGGGAAAGGGCAGAGGGGATGGGCTTGAGAATCCTAAGAATCATCCTACACCTCAATCCCCTTCCTCCCATTAGTCACTGGGAGGTACTGTCTGAAGACAGCAGATTTGGCTGGCTATCGGAGCTCCCAGGTAAGCCTTGTAGTGTCCCCAAACCAGCACATTTTGTTAACACTCTAAACATTTATACAGACTGACACACCTCCAAACCAGAATGCTAATTTATTTATCAACAATGACAATATTCAAGTGCCAAGGGCATGAACCTAAGCACTTGGGCAGATCAGTGCATGGCCCCTGTAAGTAATCCACCTGAGAAGTAAATCTAAATCAGAAAGCAGGTGTGTTAAGCCTGGATCAGAGTGCGGGACTCAGCTATACAATCTGAGTGCTTAACACATTAATCTCACTGCTCTGACCATGTTCTTGGTTTAAGGAGATCATTCTCAACTCAGACCTTTTTTTTTTCTTCATTTTGGAAATTTTATGTTTTTCCATCTAATTTTTAATTGCAGTATAATGTTACACAGT
Source organism: Tamandua tetradactyla (assembly GCF_023851605.1). Taxonomy (NCBI): domain Eukaryota; kingdom Metazoa; phylum Chordata; class Mammalia; order Pilosa; family Myrmecophagidae; genus Tamandua; species Tamandua tetradactyla. The sequence goes on from NC_135329.1 coordinate 203,793,614, forward strand.
GAAGCATATAAATTGTAAGTGTACAACTTGATGAATTTTTACATATGTATATACGTAACAATCCTGTAACCTTCAAGATATAAGACCTTTACAGTATCCCAGAGGCTCCCTCATGCCCTCTTCCATCTGTATAGCCCAAGGGTAATGGCTATTATGACCAATTTTACAATAGATTATTTTTGCCTCTTTTTGATTTCCTATAAATGAAACTATACAAGACAATTTTTGTGTGTGTGTATATTAGGACCCTGGTGATTTTAGGAGTATTTCAATGAGAGAGTAAGAGAGAGAATGCCAATGCTAGTGATTTGCAGAATGGATGGTGACAAAGAAGTAGACTCAATGAGTGTGAATATGTCTTTCTAATAGATCAGTGGTGAAGGTAAGAGGAAATAAAAGCCAGAAGATGAGCTTTTCCTTTTTATTTTTAAGATGGAAAGCATTGAAAAATCCAGATGGAATGGCGAGATGTGGGGGAGATGGAAAATGTTGATGATTCAGAGAGGGGGATACATGGTGGTTCAATTTCCCTCAACAGGAGGAGAACTGGCTTCAAAACACAAGTAAAGGAGGTATCTCTTTCTTTGGAACAAGAGGCATTGAGCAAAGAATGGGTGTAGGTGGAGAGATGCTTACAATTTAGTATGGAGGAAGTGGAAGGAGTTCTTATCAGGAGGTCTTTTCTTGGTAAAAGCCTCGAAATGTTTTTTTTAAGAATGGTGAGAGGTGGGGCCGGGTTGGGTCTGAGCTGAAAGGTGGAAGCTTTAGGACACCCAGTGCTGGACGCAGGATATTTTTTCACTGAGGCTGGAGATAATTAATCTGCCGTGGCTCCAGCCCATGTGTGTCTGTGGCCCCTGCAGGCTGAATAAAAGAACAGAGGTCAGGGACTGATTAAGACTGGCTCAGGGGTAGTCTTTGTATCTAGATACAATTCAGGGACGAATGGGCAAGAGGGTTACGAAGAGGTACAGAGAGGGGCTGAAGTGCAAAGTCATTGATCTAGATCTGAGAGGGAAGGAGGCGAAGCCCATTGGTATTCTAGAGATTGGGGGAAATGGAGAGGTCCTCAGATATAAAGCCTCAATGTGGTCGAAGAGTAAGAGGGCAAGATGCTGGATGGGCTGGAGCAGCTCCAGAAGCCAAGGTCCTCATGGATTTTTCCTCACTTTTCTTTTGGGAAAATATAAAACAGGGAGAATCCTATCAGTATTCCCCACATGCCTATCACTCAGCATCAACAACCACCGGTTAATGGCCAGTTTTGTTTCCTATATGCTCCCCAGTTGACTTTCTCCACACCCTGACCCTTTTCTCTGCCCCCTGGATTACTATGAGGTGATTTACAGAATCAGATTATTTTGTCTATAAATAACTCAATAAATATAAATGTAGGGACTCTTAAAGCTACTTAAATATGTTCATTATCATAGAACTAAAAATCAACAGTAATTTTCTAATATCACCAAGTACCCAGTGAATGTTCAATTTTCCGTTTCAAAATTTTTTTTCCAGTTGGTTTGTTTGAAAGAAGAGCCAAATAATGTGCACGGACTGAATTTGTTTGACTTGTTTCTTTTTAAATTCATAGAAGAGATACGGTTTATATAAAAGATTATATATATATTATATATTCATATAAAAGATTGTGTAAAATCTTTATGTAAAAGATGACAATGTAATCTATAGGTCCCCACCTCTGCCTGAGCTTCTCTGTCTCTCTTCTTTTGCTGTTTTTGTTTTAGAGAAACTAGGATATTTGTTCTGTTGTTCCTACCTTCTGGGTCTTGTTGATTGCATTCCTGTGGTGTCATTGAACATATTATCTAACTCACAGTTACATCTAGAAGTTAGGTGATATCGAAGCTTGATTTGGGGAGGGAGACAAGACTACTTCATAAATGGGGTTGTGACACTTGGGTACCAAAGTCTCCTAAACTGATGTCAGCCCCAGGGGTGAAAAGGAAAGTCTGTGAATTGGGACCACAGTCCTCAAGGAATGTGAGGATTAACCAAGAACTATGATGGACAACAAGAGGGGAAGGAGATGGTTCAAGGACATCCATGTCCTTCAAAGACAGTGATGGATAAGGAGCAAAGGAATAGAGAAAGGGCATCATGGAAACACAAGAACGTTAATTTCTACTCATTCCTGGTCCTGTGTAGGAGAGGAGTGGAAGAGGGACTCCTTTGCTTTGAGAAGAACCGCAGGAGAAGTGATGTTCTTGCTGGAAACTCAGGTTTCCACTGAGGTAAGGAGATGAGAGAGTGAAAAGATGGAAGGATAGAGAAGTTTCTTTATAATGGAAAAGAGCTTCCAGAGAAGGGCAGAGGGAGCATTATGGAGATGATTTGGAGGCACAAAACAATATTGGAATGGAAGCATGAGAAAGGAGAGGTGACTGGAAGAGCAGGGGTTGGCTTTGCATAATGGTCATACATTAAAAATATCAAGAATTCATAGATCACTTATATAGCACTTCCCAGGATTGTACTATCTCATTGAAATTTGAGATGGTTAATATTTTCATGCCCATTTTACAGATAAGGAAACTGAAGCCCAGAGGAACTAAGAAACTTACTTAAAATCACACAATCATTAGAGAGAAGATGGAGTATTTTCCCACCAGGACTTTGGCAAAAAGGTGTTTCTGTGTCAATGAAGGCAGGAGTACGGTGCTGTCTGACTCTCTTTGGCATTAATTTATTGCACTCTGCATTGTCATCTGTATCCTCTGCTGTTTAGAAAGATTATTAGGACATTTCTGTTAGGGCAAAAGTTTCTTACCCACGAGCTTAGTCTTAATTTTCTGAGGAAAAATAAGGTCCATATTGGAAAAATAGACCTCAGTATACTTTGAATTCCCAAAATGCTTAACCGCTCTTTGTTGGACAAACTTTCTCATCGAGGGTCAAGACTCAAATTGGGAGTGTGAATTTAGAAAATCTTACTAATTTAATGAGCCCAAAGCAGAATTTTCATCCACAGAGTTTGATGATGTTGTAAATTTTTATTCTTTCCATGACACTGACTCAATTTAATCAGATAAACCACATTTATGAAAAAATCAGGTGGAATAATGTGGTTTATAGAAAACACTGTCCATGCTCCAGCTGGTCCAACATATTCCCCACTGCCTTACTTACTAGAAGTGAGGCATTTTTAATATGAAAATGTTCCAAATTTGAAAAGCTAATGTGGTAAACTTTCTTTTTCATTTTCTGGTCTTTGCTCTCCTCCCCCTTCACCTGAATAGCAAAAATTTTTATTTTATTTTTTAATATTTTTATTGAGAAATAGCCACACACTACAGCCCAACCCTATTATACAATCAATGGCTTACAGTATCATCACATAGTTGTGTATTCATTACCATGATCATTTTTAGAATATTTGCATCACTCCAAAAAAAGAAGTACATCCCATACTCCTCTCATTGACCTACAGTATTTCAATTTACCCATTTTTTTTTACCCTTTATCTCCCCTTATTATTTATTTACTTTTTTTTTTTTTTTTTTTTTTTTTGCATGGGCAGGCACTGGGAATCAAAACCGGGTCTCCAGCATGGCAGGTGAGAATTCTGCCACTGAGCCACCGCCCTATTTATTTACTTTTCATCCTTATATTTTTTACTCATCTGTCCATACCCTTGATAAAAGTAGCATCAGACACTAGGTTTTCACAATCACACAGTCACAGTGTAAAAGCTATATAGCTATATAATTTTCTTCAAGAATCAAAGTTATTGGAACACGGTCCAACAGTTTCAGGTGCTTTTCTCTAGCCATTCCACTACATCATAAACTAAAAACGATATATATATAATTGATAAGAATAATCTCCAGGATAACCTCTCAACTGTGTTTGAAGTCTCCCAGCCACTGAGATTTTATTTTGTCTCATTTCTCTCTTCCCCCTTTTGGTCTAGAAGGCTTTCTCAATCCCATGATGCTGAGTCCCAGCTCATCCCTGGGATTCAGGTCCCATGTTGCCAGGGAACTTTACACCCCTGGGAGTCATGTTCCATGTAGGGGGGAGGGCAGTGAGTTCCTCTGCCAGGTTGGCTTAGAGAGAGAGAGACCACATTTGAGTAACAAAAGAGGTTCTCTGGGGGTGACTCTTAGGCATAATTATCAGTAGGCTCAACTTCTTCTGTGTAGGAATAAGCTTCATAGAGGTAAGCCCAAGACTGTAAGCTCAGCGTGTTGAGTTGGTTGTCCCTACTGCTTGCGAGAATATCAGGAATTCCCCAGATGGGGAAGTTGAATATTTCCTCCTTTCTCACCATTCTCCCAAGAGAACTTTACAAATAATGTTTTATTCTCTGCCCAATTACTCTGGGATGTATTGGGGCATCACACTAACCTATACAAACCAGCAAGATCTCATGCCTTAATCAAGATTCCATGTAATAATGGTGTTCAAATAAACTGACCATACAAATTAAATTAATGTAATAGCAATAATCTTAACAGAGATAAATTAAGCTTAATTTCACCCAAATTCCAAGTGATAAGGAGAGTACTGGATTTAGATTCCATACAGACTCATGCTATACATTGTGAGTTTAGCACTTCAGAGGCCTAAATCCCAGGGAGAAAAGATCTGTTAGATCCTTAAGTGATGAAATCTAGAGGCCAGTGCAGGTCAGTATAGGATCCAAAGACTAAGGAAGGGGTCAAGAAAATCAAATGAAAGCTGATCTCAGGTCCTTAGGGACTTAACACATGTGCTCTTCAATTCCATCCTGCTTTGGTCCACCACACCAGGTTTTGACATAAGATCTTTGGTTTCTTGTGTAAATTCCTCTGCAGAGGAGGTTAGCCCTGCTACTGGGGTGGAATTATATCCATCAAGTGAAACAGTACCTGCAAAACTAAATTAATGAGTGCCCCATATCACCTGAATCACGTGGTAGCACTTTATCATACCCTAAGGCAGAAGATGACACCCAAAATTCTCCCCTGACAAGGGCAAGGGTGGCCCATCCCCACCCCAATAAAAGGAAAGGAAGAAGCTCTTTTATTCCTCTGTTCCAGTGTTCCCAATAGCCACCCTTGACATTTTTTAAAACATCAATTTGGTAGAAGCTCCCCAAATAGAAAGGTTCTGTGGCACCTATATGCTTCAGTAGAATAGCATCTGAGGCAACTAGCTTTGCCATGATTGCCTGCTCATCAGTTTACTCCGTTCCCTGAATTCTAATTACTGGGTGTATATTGGGTGTATTATCTCCCTCCAGTCCTGATGTTGTGTTTCACTCATCAAAAGGGTTTCACTTCCCTGGTTTTCACCTGGGACTCCTGGGCAGGGTTCACTCCCAACCCCTGCCTCTTCTGGCCTCCTACACACTGCTCAGCTCAGCTCAGCTCAGCTCAGGTGCAGCCATGTCTGGGCCTGCCCAGGCCTAACTGGCTCTGCCAGGGCTGCCCCTTCTCTCTGCCCTACCGTAAAAGTTGGCCAGACCTTCTGCAAAAGTCAGCCAAGACAGAGATGTCAATTTGAAGACCAAAGGTGGTAAAAATATTGTGCCCCCCCCAAACAAAACCCAAAATAATACAAAACCAGACAACTCAACTCCAAGCCCTCAAAACCCACATTTTATCCTACAATTGAGAAAGAGATTCTTTTTTTATTTTGAATCTATAAAAGCAGTCTATAAGAAAAATGCAACAGAAGATAAGGGAATAGCCCTAAGTTCTGCCCCGGGCTGGCAAAGGAGCTCAGCTTGCGAGGATGTTTCTGCTTGTCCGGTAGAGAAAGGGAAAGCTTGTGAAAGAACACAAAGGGCTGCTTTGTATAGTGGAGGGGTGTGCATACCCGACCGTGTGCAGTGCTTGTATGTGTATATATGTGTGAATGTATGCGGTGTTTGTGTGTGTGTATGCATGAACGTGTGCAGTGCTTGTGTATGTGCCTGTGTGAATGTGTGCACTGCTTGTGTGTGTGCATGTGTGTATGTTGCAGAAGTGTCTGGGGATGAAAGTGGAGGAGACAGTTGTCCATTAAGGAAGCAGTGTCATCCCTGAGAAATGAAGACAGCACAATGACGCCAGCAGGAAGTGACAGGATCAGAGCTGGGTCAACTCCTCTCTGAGGATGGCTGCTGTCTTGGGAGGTAATTCTCAATTCCCATCTTTTTTTTTGTGGGGGGGACACCTACAACATGTATATTCATGTAATTCATGTTGTCATTCAATTCCCTGAGTCCCTGCTCATATTTTTCCATTCTTTTCCCTATATTTTCTTTCACTTGTCAGATTTCAGATGTTCTATTCTCCAGTTCACTAATACTATCTTCTGCCTCTTGAAGTCTGACACTGTAGTTTTCCATTGTTTTTTATTCATCTCTTCTACTGTGCTTTTCATTCCCATAAGTTCTGTGATTTGTTTTTTCAGACTTTCGAATTCCCATCTTACATCTGCTTTGTTTTCTTTTTAATCTTGTGCCTTCTCCAATTTCTTGATTCCTCTTTTTTCTTTCAATCTATCAGCAGGTATCAGCTCTTTCCCTAGACAGCCTAAATCCCCTGTTGTGCCACCAAAGTCCTTCTCCTGTCAGTATCCTTGGCGCTTTGCTCCTGTGTGCTACTCCTAAATCACACAACTCCATGGGGGACTTAATCCAACCTTCCATTCTTTTCATTTGCTGGAGGCAAGATTCCATGGTCTCGTGGTCTGGTGCTGTTGTAGGTTCATGGTGTCATGTTGATAGAGCTGTGCCCATCTAGGGATTGGAAGAAGGAGAGAGTTATTAGGTGGAACAAGCTCCCAGGATTAAACATTCAGCAAGAGGTGGGCCTGGTCAGCTTAGTTCCAGCCCCATGTCTTTAGAGTTTCTGAGCAGAATGAGATCACCAGACTACTGGTAGCTTTTCAGACACAAGTGGCACAGGTACAATGTAAGTTCCATAAAAACAAGAACCTTGTTCATCACTCTATCCCAACTGCTAAATTAATAAAAAATCTTCATGTTGTCTACTTAGCTACAACACATAGATTTGTCTTTATGTGTTTTGTGTAACTAAATTAAAATTTTTGTTTCCTTCTACTGGCTTACTATACTGGCAGTCACTCTTTTAGGCAGACTAGGACCAACTTCTATTCCAAAATGTGATATCCTGACACGCTATTAGTTGGCAAAATTCATATGAAGTTGTTAACCATGCACTTGCTTCTGAATTGATCCTACAACTTTGCTTTCTATCTTAAGGATGTTGTATATATTCCATAACTCTCATCTATTCTTAAATGATGTTATCACTACTTTAAAAATTTGTTGTGTTTTGTTTTGATTTCTTGCCATCTTGAGTCAACACTTCCACCATATATGCTAGAGCTGCAGCCACAGAAGGGGTTAGGTTAATGAATGTTTCAAGGAAAGACCTCACTGAAAATTAAATGATGATTAAGTAGGAAAGTGAGCTTTATTGACTTTTATTTGAAAAGGACATTGAATACCTCATTAAATACATGGCTCTTTGCTTGGCGAGTAACTCATTAAATGACCTCTAAGTTGAATTCATTTTTGTTCAATGTCTTCATTTTCAAATTGTATTTTTCACTACTGATCCCCCTTTCTTAAAAAAAAATTATCTTTAAGGTTGCTTCTAATTTTGTAGTTTCATGATTCTATGAAATACTATTTTCAGTTTCTGCTCTGGTATATTAACAGTATAACATGCTTTGAGTCAACACAGATATTTTAAAAGAGTTTACTAGTTTATCACACCCTGTAGTAAGTTTAATATATATTTTGTAAAATTAAATGTAGATTGCTGAGTCAGTTTAATGTGGGCATTTACATTATTGCATAGTTTTGAAGAAAGGTATTTCACTTTTCCTACAGATGTGGTTTTCTTTAATAGAAAATTCCTGCCAGCTTGCTAAATTGCTACAGACAATAATTAGGATCTGTAGGAGAGGGAAGTTGGGAAATATCAAATGTCAGCATCGTGATTCTTGCATCAGGTGGCAGGTTGCATTTCATGACGTCTAGGAGAGTTACACCTTAAAATCCGCATACCTGTCCATGGAATTTGGTGTGAGGCAGGTTGCCCTAGACTTTACCTCCAGGGACTCTTATTCTATAGGTTTGGAGGGGAGTCAAGAAATCTATTTTTTTTTCTCAAATGTCTGAGGCGATTTGATGTTTCAGATTCAGGAGCCCTCCCCAAGTGCAAGTTTCTATTTTTACAAAATATCTTATTTCTTAGATACTTAATTCTCAGACTCACAAAAGTTACCATATGTGTGTGTGTGTGTGTGTGTGTGTGTATATATATATATATATATATATATATATATGGAGTCAGAATTCATTGTGGAAAATAAAAATCACTGCAGGTATTTTAATCAAGAAGGGATTTAACACAGGAAGATAGATCTTGGAAAATTGTTGGATGGGCTGAAAGAATAGATTCAAAGTTGGGCCTCCAGAAATAACTCTAAAACTATAAAGACCAGGCCACAGGGGAGCTATGCTGGAATCAAGAACCTGCTCTTGAGGGCACTGTTGCCACCACTTCAACTACGTATAGACAACCTAGGATCTGGAATGGATACCAATACTGCAGTTCAGGGATGAGTAAGCCTTATCAAGGGGCCTTCTCCTTCTCTGCTGTTGCTGCCCCAACTTCTTGTGAGTCTTAAAGTTGGACGTAAATGTGGAATGTTAATAGAGAAAGCTCATGTTTTCATAGCTTTGCCATGTAGTGAAACAAAAAAGTAGGGTGTAAAGATAACCATGTCTCAATTCTACATTCCAAATCTTGAGCTAGTTCAACAAATAGGAAGACCTTCATTCTTATTCAGCGCCCTCACTGAAAGGAATTTTCAAAATGTTGCTGTTATCTTTTTCATCTCTCCAATTAAGAGAAGAAAGGTAAAATGGAGATTGAGTGAGCCAATCCACAAGATCTATCTCACAGAAAGAATAAAAGAATCTTTGGAACAAAGGGCATTTCCAAGAAGTCAGACAAAATCACAAGTCTTTTGGTTGTGGAGAATGTGACTAGGAATGTCAGGGGACATGCAAGGAACTTGAGAGTCGATCCTATTCCAAAGTGAATTATTATCACTGAATGGTGAACAGCCTGATCCCATTTCTTTTTTTTTTTTTTTTTTTTTTTTTTAAAGGAAAGACAGAGAGAAGGAAGGAAGGAAGGAAGAAAGGGAAACATCTTTAAACATTTTCCTGTTTTATTGTATTTTGTTTTTCCGTTTTTTGTTACATGGGCTGGGGCCGGGAATCGAACCGAGGTCCTCCGGCATAGCAGGCAAGCACTTTGCCCGCTGAGCCACCGCGGCCCGCCCCCCATTTCTTTTTGAAAGATCATTTTGGCCTCATGGCATGGAACAGATTGGAAGGGACCAGAACTAGAAGCCAAATATGCTCGAGTTATTCAAGGTGAATGAAATCCAGGTTTTAGTTAGTTTATTCTTTTATTAGCATATTACAGTATATATACTGATATAAAGAATACATTTTATTTTATAATAATAAATATTTATGTTTATAATTATATGTTTTATTATAATTCTATATAATGATGTATAGTATCTATTGTGTATACTGATAATATATTAGTATAGTAAGCTATATACATTGATATACTGATATATA